>NW_006400012.1:3801646-3824417 GCF_000299155.1 Elephantulus edwardii
TCAGTTGTCTGGGTGTGCTTACAACTGGGGTCCCTATTCAAATTCCAGCTGTCCGTCTCCCATCCAGTGGATTTCATTCACTGGTCCCTGTCCAGTGGTGCTCACGCAGTTGCCCTTGCACCGTGGCCCCTGCCCAGGAAGGCTCCTGGGTCAAGGGGACTTAACAAGACAAAGTCAAATTTCCACCAACCCACTCGCCTCTGGCTGGTCTGCAGTGTCCACAAAAGTTCCACCAAATTATTACTGGCCCGCTCTTTCCTGGGCAGTTGGCATGCCCTAAGAGAGCTCAGCCAAATTACCACCAGTGGGCTCAACCTTGGGAACTCTCCCAGAAAATAGGCGTTGCCCAAGAAAACACAATTAGGATCCTACCAGCCTTACTCATGGCAGATCAGTCCCACAGCAACTTGATTGGTGGCTTCAGATGATGGTTGTCTCCTTGGTGTGCCTTTGTGTGCTGACTCAGAATTGTATTGTCCATGGCTGTTGTTGTGTTGAGTGAAGGAGTCTCTAGTGGCCCTGGAGCACCGCCAGGGGGTGCAGGGTTGTGGCAAGGCCACCAGGGTGTGCCAAAAGTGTGGGGGCACGGGATGGTGGTGGGGTGGTGTCCCTGGACACGGTGCTGTGGCAGGGATGGGGGTGCAGGGCTTGGGCAGCACTGGGAGTTAGGGGTTGCAGTCTGTTCCCAGATATTAAGCTGCCAAGTCACCAGTCTTCAGCAAATAAGACTTACTGCGTCGCTCTGCTTGCGCGTGGCACGTCCGTCACTCTGATGCTTTCTATATCATTCAATATTTTACCTATAGAATCGTTTAGTATTGTAAATTGAGGCTTGACTATGTTCTTCATTTCTTCTAGCTTGAAAAATGGCAAGTGTGTTCTTATCTTTTTAGGTTTCTAACTCCAGATCTTGGCAAATTTAATATTTTGCTTTGTCTTCTTAAGTTACCTTTGAAATCCGTAACTCATAATTTCTTCCTTTTGCTTTAGTTTCTCTGTGTTCTAGAAAAAGTTAATAGTTTCTCTGAATTCATCTTGGTCTTCTCATTCTTTTTTCTCTTTAATAATCTTGTGTAATGAAAGTAAAATCCTGACAAATGGACCAATAAGTGATACTGTGATAAACTGAAAAAAGTTTTTAAAGTTGTCAAGAATTTAAATTTATTTGGATCCATAATCAACACCCATGGAAACAGTAGTCAAGAAAGCAAACAGTATACTATATTGGGCGAATATGCTGCCATGGATCTCTTTAAAGTGGTAAGATCAAGGATGTTAGCTTAAAACTAAGAAAGGTACAATTGCTTTACATGCATGCAATAGTTGACTGTGAGTAAGAAAGGCTAAGAACTGGTGCTTTTGAACTGATCTTGGTGAAGAATATTTAATATATGAAAGATACTTCAAAGATACTGCCCGAGTGCTCCTTAGAGCATGGAAATAGGCATCATGACTGGAAAAGGTTTGTGTCAGAGAAAGAGTGGAAGACCATCATGGAGATGGACAGATGCAAAGACTGAAAAGATGGACTTAATTAAGCACAGCACAGTGTGCACATGGTTCACTACTGGGAATGGTTCACTGTGTCAGAGGTGACTCGACAGCATTTCACAATGACAATAATTTGCTTTTTTATGTATGATGCTCTTGTATCACCTCCCAACTCTTCTGGTATTTGATCATTAGTGTTTAATGCATCAACTCTATTCTTGAGAGGGCGCTCTGGTGGCCTAGTGTCAAGAAGTTGAACTGCAATTCGGAAAGCTCGTGTTCAAATCCACCAGATGCTCTGCTGAAGAAGGAGGGGCAATCTCCTCCTGTGCTAGTTGGATTCAATTTGATGTTACACACACACACACACACACACACAAATTCTTGAGATGGGCTCTAGACCCAGGAAGGATCAGCTCAATGTCATATTTTGTCTCTCAGGAACTTATTTTAATCCTCATTAGCTTCAATTTTTTCTTTTAAATGAAGCTAGCTTCAATTTTGGAAGCAGGGGTGGCATCCACTTCCTAAACAGCATACCTCTGGAAACTCTGTGAACTTTGATAAATGGCGATGGTTGTGGAAGGGCTTCAGACCTTTTTTGTTCATGGAGTCACTATGAGTCGTGCTTGACTCAATGACAATCAACAATAAGAAGCATCAATTTAAACTTACACAGAAACAACTGAAAGTCTGATCTAGTCATTTCCTGGTCTTATTTGGATGATACTGAGCTCCTCCACCATCTCTTTCCACAGATATAGTAAATTTTACTCTTGTCTAGTCCATATTATCATTTTTGGTTGGCTCTTCCACAGAGTGGCTGGTAGATTTGAATGAGTGACCTTTTAGTATGATACATAAAGGACTATACTATCAGAGCTCCTTATTTCTAAAGCAGGGATTCATGATTTCTCATGGTTATTGCCACATTTAACTGAGATAATCTGTGTGAAAACTGCACAGCAAGAACATCTAGCACAAAGCAAGGGCTCAATAAAAGTTATGTTGCAACTTTGTCAGAGTCAATGTCAAAGGCATCTGCATCGCTGGAAGAAAATGTTTTCATATGTAGAAAAGAGCAAAACACTCTCCAAGACTCTCCAAAGACCACCAAACAAATCAAATGAAACTGTTGTGTTAGGATATATACTCTTACCTATCTCGATGTCAGGCCTTCTTTTGTAACAATCTTGCTAATCTCTAATACCAAGATCAACTAAATATCTTTTTCCCCCTTGGGTTTTGTTCCTATGTGTGGGGGGAGTGGTGTTTGGGAATCACTCAACTTCCTACAATGAATAGGGCTGGCCTATATAACCAATGAGATACTGCAGAAATGGCAGAGCTTCCAAGGCTAAATCATAAAGGACATTGTAGCTGCTTATTGTGATCTCTCAGTATAAACTGCTTGGTCTGGGGAAGGCTAGCCATCATGACTTAAGCACACTCAAGAAGGCCATGTTGCTTTTTGCAACAACTAGCAGTTACAGGACATGTGTGCACACACAGTGAAAGCAGAACCTCCACATCTAGCTGGACTTCAAATAATGCCAGCCTTGGCTAACATCTTGACAGCAAACTTAAAGACCTTGAGTCAGAAAAAAAAATTACTCTGCTCCTGAATTCCTGACTGATAGAAACTGTATAATAAGAAATGTTTACTTTGTTTTGATGCTTAAAATTTAAACAAAGCTTGATATGTAGAAATGCTACTGTTCACACACCCACTCATTGCCTTTGAGGTGAAAATGACTTGTAGCTGACCCTCCAGGGGGTTTTTCTGAGGTCATAAATTACATGGGAGGAGTTGTCTGTGCTGAGGAGAGCTGGTGGATTCAAACCACTGGTAAATTATGCCATTAGAGCTTCTAAATTGTGGTTAAGTGCCAACTTGACTATGAATCAGTGACCCTAGAAACAACAGAGTAAAATCTTGTGCTATCTGTGCTGTCCTCCTGATCTTCACCATGCTCAAGTGCATTGTCGCAGCCACAGTGTCAATCCATTTCATCACTGGTCCTCATTTCTTTCACTAACCTACTTTCCCCAGCATGATGTCGACTCACACATCTTGAAAACACAAAAGTCACTTGCATCACTGTCTGAAAGGAAATGTTTCCACAAAGAGCAATACAACTGTCAAAGGCTCTTAAGAGCACCATACACACCAAACACAAATTGCAGAATTAATATATTTAGCAATTGATAACTCTGGCATAAATATGGCACTTCCCCATGAAAATTCATGTTTTCCAAGCTCCTAACATGTCTAAATTTTCTGAATAGGAAAGATTGTCTACTCTAGGAATTCATGTAGCTGCTGATCCCCCGCCTATTGGCCTAGTGGAGATGATCACTAACTCACACACACACACACACAACATATAGTTACAGAAACAAACGTATAATTAAAATCCACGCTAAGGATGCAGAAAAACAAAGAAATCTAAATTAGACTGATTAATCAGAAAATGTCTCCTCTAGACATTTAAGATAAGAAGTAGAAAAATTTTACAGTCAAAGCTAAAAATTAATCCAATGGCCTTGAACTGGGAAAGAGCACAGGGTATTAAAGAAACCAAAAGAATGCCACTATAGTAGCTACAATGAACCATGAGCTGTTAGATATTTTACAAATATGAGTTGTAAATGATCCAATAATACTACACGGTAGAACTCTTTACAGTGAGGGTACCAAGACCTACTTGGTCAATAACTGGCCTAAAACAGCACATAGTGCCTGCCTAAGACACAAATTCAGGATCTGTTGGCACTAAAACTCACTCACTACATTCCACATGGACTATTTTCTGTTCCTGCCGCTAAAAATGGAGAGAAACTCTACTCATTGCCTCGCCTTTTATTGGGTTTTTTGGGTGGGTTTTGTTGCTTCCCCCTCTCCCCGCACCTTGTTTTGTACCATTGAGTCAGATCTGACTGGCACAGGAGGAGCTTGTCTCTCCTTCTGCAGCCCAGCATCTGGTGGATTTGAACTGCATGTCTTTGGGCAGAGGAACTCTAAAATCAACCTAACTTGCCTCTTAACTTATAATCTTTATATTTATTTGCTGTTTTCAACTTCCAAGTGATTTAAGGGCGATTTCCACATTTTTAAATCTTCCAAAACACTTTCTTCTATTTAAACATGCTACCTCAGCTTATGATCTCTTCTAAGACAGTATAAGAGCATCAGCTATAGCTTCCCGACATTTAATCTCTCCAACTCCACTGTTTCCTTCCCTGAAGCTGTCTACTCTCAACAATATTTCTTACTCTATTTCTTCTTTGGGATACTAATTAACTCCTCCAATTTGCAATTAAACTTTCTAAGAGTAATCTAGTTTGTACGTATTATTTCCCTCTTTATCATTTATTCAGCCTACTGTAATTTGCTTGTCTTTACAACAACACTAAAACTGTTCTTGCAAGGTCAGTAACGATTTGCTAATTATCAAATCTAAGAGTTAATGAAATTTCAGTTGCATTTACTATTCATCTTTTCCTCTTTTAAAACTCTTCTTTAACAAGACACTCTGTACTTCTATTTCTGATCACATGTTCTTGGTATACTTTTTTGGATTACCTTTCTAGATGATCTTTTTAGATGTTATGGTGACTCATGAAAAGAGAGTTATATAGTCAGTAAACAATGCTTAAAAATGTTATTGCAACGCAAGGTTTTATGGCATTATATAGAAAATGTGAGAGCCATTATCAGAAACTGATATTTTTAAAAAAATTATACGTCTAAACGGAAATTGGAGTGGGGTTTTCCCCCTCCTCTATTTTAAACAGAAAGTCATTTAATATTCTTGTCTCATACCCAATAAAGCAAATGGAGCTATAAAGTTAAACCAAGAAAGGAAGCAAAACCTGATTCTGATACCTATGATAATTCTTCAAATTCTTTGGGGTCACAAGTACCTTTGTAAATTACTTTAAAGAAGATTCTTTTACTGCCTAAAATGTGTATGTATAGGCGCATATAAGTTAGCAAGAGAATTAGTCCCTACATTCAGATTAAGAAGCTGAGTCATAAAAATTATGTAAGTAGAGGAGTGGGCAGACTTGCAGTAATTTATAGCCACAAAACCAAGCAAAAAAATCCATTGTGGTGAAGCCACATCTAATTCATAGTAGCCTGACAGGACAGAGTAGGGTTTCCAAGTTTGTAATCTTTATGGAAGCACATCTTTTACCATATCTTTCTTCCTTGGAATGGCTGGTGGGTTTGAACAACCAAGCTTTCTATTAGCAGTCAGGGTCTAACAACTGCACAATCAGGGAAAGCTATAGCTAGGATTTTATATATTATTAAGAGAGAGCAAGATTTTACACTGAAAATTAACCAAGTTTCTATTCTGTACTTTGACAGGCATCACAAGCAAACAGCAGAACAGTATTAAAAACTCCTTTAGCAAGACATTAAGGTCCATAACTGGAAAACAGAACGCTCCTTTGCTCCTTTAAAAATAAACCAGCCAACCAATCGCTACATGGAACAAACAGAAGATTCCTGAATGAATTAGATCTATTTCCTTAGACACACTATTTTAAGGATTATCCTTAGGATTCAAGTGGGAAAAGGCCCAAGAGAATTCACTATATATACAAAGTAAACATAAACACTTCTCATTACAGGGTACTTCTGTCATCTTTAACAATCCACACAGTTTCAATCTACCAGCTGCTCCACAGGATGTTGTTGTTATGTGCCATCAAGTTGTCTGCGGCTCATAGTGACCCTATGTATAGCAGCTTTGAAGCCTGCTCTATTCTGAGCCAGTCTCATTGACTCTGACACACCAAGACCCACTGCCCCAGTTACTGTATCAATCCATCTCATCTGGGGTCTTCCTCTTCTGTGCTCTGTCTCCACCCTTCCGAGTATAATGTCCTTCTCCAAGGATTGGTCTCTCCTGGCCACATGCCCAAAGTAGGTGAGATGGAGCTTCAAAATCCTAGCCTCCAAGGAAAAACTTGGTTTCACCCTTTCCAAGATATTTGTTTTCTTGGTGGTCCACGGTATGTTCAAGACTCTTCTCCAGCACCAAAACTCGAAGGCATGTATTCTTCTTCTGTTATCTTTAGTCACTGTCCAGCTCTCTGATGCATAGCAAGTAACTGTGAAGACCATGGCCTGGTTTAGGATGGGCAAACTTCTCCCATGAGATTTCCAGCACTAAAGGGTCATCTATGAGTCTTATCTGACTAGAGGACACACAATCACCACCACGATCTTTTAGTTTACGAAAGTAAAGTTTTGTTCTATAAAGTTTGCTTTATAGAAAGAACTGAAGTGCTTAGAGATATCAGATTTTATTATTAAAGACTGGGAATAATCAGGCCTTGGATCATTATCTTAAAAACAAACAAACAAATAATACAACAAATTAATTTCTTTTTTTGGCCTGCAAAAATGAAAACAGTACTATTTTAAATAAAAACCAGAAACTTTTACCCTGCTTATATTCTCTTCAAAATGCTTTCACTGCCCACTCACGCCTGGATAAAAGGAAGTCGGTCCATATATTTGAGTTCAATTAATTTATTTCGATACATTACAAGTTTAGTGTTCTTTATGCCTTTGTTCAATATGTATTAAAATTCTACTCTCACATCCAGACTAAGTCCATTGGCTTACAATTTCCTCCCCTCACATTCATCGAGCCCACTAAGCTCTTGTTTCGAATACTAAATGAACACGTCAACTCAAGAACTGTCTGGAAAAAATAAAAATACTGCAAATACATGGCATGCTCTTTAAGGCTAATATTTAGCTGGCTGAAAATGTCTTGCTCAAAGTGAAGGCAGGAGCAAGGTAGGAGCTTATTTCCACAACAAACATTTCTAAACTCTGTTCTACAATGAGAGAATAAAAGAGGACAGAATTCCAAGAGAGTAACCACTAATTTCCACCTGGTGAGCGATAGCACCTGAGCCTTAGTCACCAGTCAGGAGTAAGCAGCTCGTCCCTTCCCCCTCAAATGGTCAGGGAATGGAAACATAAAGGCGGAGCAATGTTACTTCCAGAGGCTGTGGGAACCCAGACCAACTCAGCATTCCAGGTTCAGAGACTACCCAGCCCTGATTTCAGCTCTTCTCGGTTCATGGAGTGCAGAGTCCACAGGGACGGCAGTATTGACTCGACCATGGCGAAGGGACCCCGTACAACTGGCAGCGTTCCCGGTCGACCTACTTCCCCTACGATAGACCGCGCCTTCTCTGCTAAAGCACCACTGCCCCTGTGCCTAGGTCTGAAAACCTTGTCTTCCCGACATGTCGTCCATGACAGCACATCGGGCAAGGGAAACACAACCAACAGCCAACGGAGAAGCACCAGTTTCATTCTCCCAAGGGATCTAAGCCTCTATGCCGCATCTCGTGCCCTGGCGGTGTCCCGTGCCTCTGGCAGCACCCCCGGGCCGCACGACCCCGCCTTCCCTCCCAGCTCTCGTCCCGCCTCTCACAGCACTTTGGCGTTCCCATCCGGGCGGCGGGTGAGGCGGGTTAAGCTCTCTGTAGAAAGCAGCCGACTGGCATCCCCGGACAACCTTCGCCAGGAGCACGGAGAGCAGTGCAAGTCAAAGTCGGCACAGACTGGCGTGACAGCAGCAAAAGCTGGGGTCTGGGAAACACTGGCTTCCGCTCGGCCTGCACTGGCCAATCAGAACCGGGCTTTTCTCATCATTTCCTCTTAGAAGTCAATGGGAACATGGGGCGGAAGGAGGGCCTAGAAGCTGACCCGGAAGGGGCGGGGCCAATGTGAAAAACCATTCGGCCTGGGATCCTCGTGGAGGCAAGAGTGAGTATCTGGCTTGTTAGGCTTTTGGGTTTCCTTGCTGTGTAGCTCGGGCTTGGCTGGTTTAGGCTGAGACCTCCATAGAGAGCTGCAGCCAGGGCTGGAATTTAGGGCCGGTCGCTCGGGTGGGATATCCGAGGTGGTTGTGGATGTTCCTATGTAGATGTGGTACCCAGAGACTACTCATTAGACTGCCCTGAACTGCGTTAACCACTAGCCACTCGGCGGGGAAAAAAGGTGATCAGTCTCTTGTACACTTTACTGCCTCTGAAAACCCACTCGAGGGTCAACTATGATGAGTTGGTTCTGGTTCAGTGGTACACAGCAACAGAACGGACGCAGCCAGCGGCGCTGCAGCTTCTCATCTGTGCAGCCTTGAGCTCGGTGTGTGGAACCCTTTGGCATCCTCCTCTGACTGAACCCGGTTTAGGAACATCTTACAGGTCTCTCACTAGAGTGAGTAGAGTGGTCTCAATGTTTTGTGGGCGATAGTGGGTTAGGGGAAACGTTTGTGACTCAGTGGTTAAGCGCTTGACTGCAGCAGAACGGTCAACAGTTCAAACCCACCAGCCTCTCAGCTGGAGAAAGTTGTGGTGTTCTACTTCCATAATCTACAGCCGTGGAAACGCTAAGAATCAGTTCTTCTCTGTCCTGTAGGTCACTATGAGAGTTGTGAGCAATGGGTTTATTTTGAGTAGGATCAAGGGTAGCTGTGTGCTTGTAGAAAGCTTTCCACAAAACATATCATGATCAATGTATATGAAGCAGAAGTTACCAGTGTCATGTAAAATACTGTAAAGGAGATGGAAAAATGGCTAGTGTCTTATGTGAAGAATAGGAGGATGCAAGAATGAGAGGAATTGGAGCGGAATTGGAGCCATTCTAGTCTAAGCATATTATCACTGTATTGATGTTCGTGATTTTTAAGTAGTTTTATATTCGTTTCTGTGAGAAGAAAAATAAAGTAGTTATGTAATAAAATATTAGCAGAGTTAGGATTGATTTTTTTTCCCTCCCCTGGATATCCTGGATTAAATCAACCAACCTACAACAACAATGAACTACCAAAAGAACAAACAGATATGTCTTGGAGAAAGGTGCTCCTTGGAGGCAAAGATGATAAAGCTTCATCTCACATACCTTGAGCTTGTTGCTAGGGGAGGCTGATTCTTGGAGAGGGATATCATGCTTGGACAGTGGAGGAACAGCAGAAGAGAAGACGACTCTCAACAAGGTGAATTGACACAGTGACTGCAGCAATGGGCTGGAGTGTATCAGATATTGTGAGGATGGCACTGGATAGGACAAGGTTCAGCTCTGTTGTTCGTAGGGTTGCTATGAGTCATATTCGTATATGGCACCTCACAACGACAACGACAGTAACAGCTCTGAAACCCGTTGTAGCCTCTGATTAATGTAGTGGTTATTTTCAAGATGCATAGGTTTGGGGGAAGATGCGTTTCATTTTTCCTTGTCAAGTTAGGCTTGAATTGTTCTCTTCACCTTGTTGCCTGTTTTATTAATCACGAGTGTTTTCAGTCAGTTTCATATAATACAGCCACTATGCTGGAGAAAGATGGGGTTTTCTCCCAGCCCCCTCTCTGTTTCTTTACAGCCTTGAGAACCCTGTAAGGCAGTCCAACTCTACTTTAGGGTCACAAGGAATTTACTGAGTTGAGAATAGTGAGATTTGGATACCAGAATGTAACGTCCATGGGGTCAGGAGTTTTATCTTAATAACATCTGTTTGTTATAAAGCATTGGAGTCAGCTTGACTCAGTGATCCTACAAGAAACAGTATGAAACTGCGCCATCTCAAAATTTCTACTGTGTTTAAGCCGATTGTTTTGTAGTTGTGCCGGTCATGAGAGTCTCCCTCTTTCTCTGACACTTTTTAAATTATGATATTCTTTTCTAGGAACTAGCCCCTCTTGATAATATACCCAAAATATGTGAAGTATGTAAGCCTTAATAATCCTTAGGAAGAGCTCTCATGGCTTAGTGGTAAGGAATTGAGCTGCCAACACAAAGGAACCAACTTCAAATCCACTAACTGCTCCACTGGAGAAGGATGGAGTATCTCCTCCTGTGTGATTTACTGTCTCTGAAAATTTCCGGAGGGTCAGCTGTGAGTCTTTTCTAATTCAATAAGACATAGCAACAAACCATCCTTTCTTCTACAGAGTCCTTTGGCTTAATTTTTTCCGTGACAGATTTGTTTGTTCTTTTGGCAGTTCATGGTATATTCAATACTTTTCACCAAGCCCACAATTTAAAGGCAGTAGTTCTTTGGTGTCTTCACTCACATGCTTATGAAGCAATGGAAAATAACTATGGTTTGGGTGAGGTACACCTTGTTTTGGAAACTGACACCTTTGCTGTTTAACACTTTAAAAGAAACCCTTGATAGCACGTTTGCCCAGTGCAGTATGTGTTTTGATTTGTGACATTTCCTTCAGTGGTCAGTGACTGTGGACCAAGTAAACTGAAATCATTGACAATTTCAGTCTTTTCTCTGTTTATCATCATGTTGCCTCTTGGTTTAGTTGTATTTTGGTGTCCTTGATGTTGAGTTGTAGTCCATATTGAGGCTATATAGTATTTGAGGTTCATCAGTAAGTGCTTCAAGACTTCTTCACTTTAGTAGGTTAGGTGTGTTGTCTGTAATGCATGTTGTTGATGTTTCTTCCTTTAATCCTAATGCCTCATTCTTCATACAGTCCAGCTCGGATTATTCATTTGCTCAGTGCACAGATTGCTAAGTATGGTGAAACAATTACCTTGACACACTTTTCCTGATTTTTAAATCATTCAGTATCCCTTTGTTCTTCTTGAACAATTGCTTTTTGGCTCCTGTAAACGTTCTGAATGAGAACAATTAAATGCTCAGGAATTCCCATTCTTCTCAATGTTGTCCCTAATTTATTGTATCAGGTGAGTGCCTATGGTACTTGGCAGATTGGTGCTGTCCACTGCTAATGATTTAATTCTGACTCACAGTGATTCTGCATCTGGTTTCTGAAGATAGAAATCCTCTGAGAGGAGACTGCCCATCTTTCTTTCTTGAGTGGGCTAGTGGATTTGATTTGCCAATGTCTGGTATATTATGCAGTATGCCACCGAAGTTGCCTGTCACATTGATAAATTTATAGAAATTATTCATTGATAGATAGTCACACTGCCAATCTCAGGTGTAAAAATTGTGATGGTGGCTGATTGGACAGAATTGAGTTAAGTTGCATTGAGGCAGTAACATCAGCATGACAGTGTAACAAATTTGATGAGTAAGGGATGAAAGATTGCATATTGAGTAAGCAATACTTGAAAAATGAAGATGCCTGTGTTTTATGCCAGTGATTTATTCTTTGTGAATAAATATTGAAAAGCAGTAAGTTAATATACTTTTGAAACACATGGTAAATAGTTGGTGTTCTTCGGCCTAACAGAAGCAAGATCCCAAAAGAATTGTAATTTGTTTGTTTGCATCTACAGATTGCCTCAGCGGAGGTATTAGACATCGCAGCATGGGGCTCACCAAGCAATACCTACGCTATGTAGCCACCGCAGTCTTTGGCCTTATTGGCAGCCAAAAGGGTAATATTGTTTTTGTGACTCTTCGTGGTGAGAAAGGACGCTATGTGGCAGTACCAGCCTGTGAACATGTTTTCATCTGGGACTTGAGGAAAGGAGAAAAGGTGAGATGAATATCTACAGGAGTAATAATAATTTATGGGTATTTCTGGTAGGAGAGAGAGGGCTATAGTTTCACATGCAAACAATTTTGTGTGTGCCATTAGAAGTGAAATCATTTTCCTTCAGCTCTAGATAGCTAACATCAGGTTCTGTGTTCTACACTAAATTAAAAAGAACAACAAAAACCTACACCCAAATAGCAGATTATCTCTTAGATAGTAATGATTTCTTTTTTAAATGATTAACAGTCATTTGTTCCTGACTTTTATCCCCCTTTACCAAAGATTTGCTTTACCAAATCTCCCTGTTTTAAAATTTTACTTGTTTGATGGCTGGTGATAACATAAGAGCCATCACGGTGCAAAGGTTAAGTAATTTATTGATAACTGACAAGTTGGTCGTTCGATCCCATCAGTAGCTGCTTAAGAGAAAAGATTTCATGATCTATGCCTGTATGAAACCATATAGGCCATTCTGTTCTATCATAAAGGGTTGATGTTAGTAGGAATTGAGTTTACAGCATCTAACAGTCATTTAAAAGGAATACTACTCAGATTTATTAACTGAGGCTTTTCACTTTATATAAATGAGACCCAAAATGTTAACTAGGTTTTGGAATTAGTGTGATTAAATTTCCTAAGCCTGCCACTTCTGTCAAACCAATTATGGAATTTTTACGCTGTCCACTCTTAAGAAATTAATGCTTGCGTGTACTAAAAGGACTTTGGTGCTAAAACTACTATGAGTACTCTGGTGTTATGCAAATTGATTTCTTATAAAATGGCTCTCAAGATGGAGATAGTTTTACAGCCCTTTACTGGACAATTTTTATGAGAATTAGACCACTGCAAACTTTTGGAAAACATACTTTCACCCTCTGTTGAGTGTTTCAGAGGCCAGTCCAAATATTATTTCCTGTATTAAAGGACTTGAACTATACTATAGAATTTCATTATTATTTCTTAAAGTGCTTTGGTATTATTAATGCTGTCATTTTACTTTGCCCTTAACTTTTTCCAAGAAGACATGTTTAACTTCTCATTTTTTCTTCCTAACCATTTCAGATCCTTATCCTTCAGGGGCTAAAACAAGAGGTCACTTGCTTATGCCCCTCCCCAGATGGGCTGCACTTGGCTGTTGGTTATGAGGATGGGTCTATCCGAATCTTCAGTCTCCTGAGTGGGGAAGGAAATGTGACCTTCAATGGACACAAAGCTGCTGTCACTACCTTGAAGTATGATCAGCTAGGAGGCAGGCTAGCATCAGGGTCCAAGGTGAGACCTGGAATTTTTAAGTGCCCAGATTTTGTCATATTAAAGCATTATAAAGCTTGTGTTAATGATGTTGATTATTCACAAAAAGCTGTGAGGTGAAACAACTCTCAAAGACATGAAATAATATAGTTTGTGGAAATAGAATGAGGAAATGGATATGAACTGGAAAGTTCATTTTGTTTCTTGGCATAGCCTTGAGTCATATTGTTGTTATGTGCTGTGAGTTGAAACAGACTCGTATTAGAGCTGATCATCTGATGGGTTTTCAGAGGCTATAGAAATTGCATTGAAAGAGATTGTCCATCTTCCTCTGCAGGAATAGCTACTGTATTTGAACTGTCTGCCTTTGAGTTGGTAGTGCAACTCCTTATACTGCTTGACCTTGACTAATTAGAATATCATAATGGAAACTAAATCTTTAATAGTTCTTTCACACGAACGTGCGTGCTCGCTCTCTACATAGATAGATGGGTAGATGTATGTTTTTTGTATAACATTTTGGAAATCCCACCCAAAACCAAGGGAGCTCTGGTGGACTTGTGAAAAGTTGGGCTACCAACCTGAAGGCAGGCGATTTGAATCCACCAGCTGCTCCTTGGGAGAAAGATGGGCTCCTCCCATGCAATTGATAGTCCTTGAAAACCCACTACAGGGTCAGCCAAGAGTGGATTCCAACTCCATAGCAATGAGTTTGAGTTTGACCCAAAAACAGGGGAGAAGAGACAGCCTGGAAAAGAGAGAAACAAAGCTATACTTACTTGCCAGTGATTTTGGTAAAATCAAAGCTTTTCTGTAAGTGTGAGCTCTTCAGCTTGAAGATTAGAGATAGATTCTATTCACTGTGGAATGTTAAGTAACAAGTAGAAAAATACCATGTCAGTTTCCTAAAAAGTGTAATAGAAGGCTTGAGGTAAAAGTCATATTGAATGGGCAAAGTATTAAAATGATACGTTGTTTAATGAATTTATATCGTTCAGACAATTTAGATAAAGTATTTCAGAGATTTTTTTAAAATGTGCTTTTTAGAACTTTACCAAATGAGTTTAAAACATTTAAAAAAATTAATCTGATAAGCCAGAATTTGGCGGAAAAATAATAATATAGGTATTTCAGATATTATATACATTATAAAGCTATGATTTTAAAAATGTTATGTTGGCCAACTCAAAATAGATTATCATGTTGTTATGTGCCGTCAAGTTGCCTGCATCTCACAGTAACACTATGTATAGCAGCTCTGAACCCTGCCCCATCGTGAGCCAGTCTCACTGACCCTGACACATGCTCCATATTCCAGAAGTGAATCCACTTTTATATTCCTGTTTAGAAGTTTTAAATATTTTTGATAAATAAAAAAAAATAATTTCCTAACATTATTAAAGGATACTTTTATTCTTTCTGGGGGACTGTTCTAAGTTAAGGCTTTATTTCATGCCTTATACCAAAAGGAAACAATAAATAAATGAAGTAATATTTTTAAATATAGAGAATTAATAGCATTCATCTAGTTGTAATTTACAGTCAAGTAAAAGATGACACATACTGAAGGATAGACAAAAGACTTAAATTGAAAACTTTAAAAGACAAACAGGTAAAAAACTTTTCAAAGATAATTGGAAATGCAAATTTAAATAAATCATGAGGCTGCATTATTACCTCATGAATTTAAGAGTAGGCAATGAAAAAACTGGTTAATACCTGATATTAAGAGAGTGAAGAATCTGGCATTGTATATGGTATATTGTTTTTGGAGATCGTTTTGATTGTGTTTATCAGAAATCTTAACATTAGACGTAAACTTTTTTTATTTTCTCTTATACACCGCAATACCAGGTCGATGAGTGAAGTGAATGGAGCAAGCTCCTATTCTCTTTGTTCCAAAAATCCATTTAATATATTGACCTCTGTGACAGGGTACATATCAGATTTTAAATTGATAAAAATAGATACTACACTTGATCTTAGCCAAAAGGCCAAGAAGTGATAGACATAAACTTAACCCAAGAGTTCTCTTTTTAATGCTTTTTCTCGTCTGAGATACATACAGAGATTTATAAGCAAGAATGCTCATTTTGACATATATACAATAGCTGAAGTCTTTAGGTGTTACAAGTAATTATTATTGCACTTGGCTGCATATTGAAAGGTTGAGGGTTCAGGTCCACCCAGACGTGACTTAGAAAACATCCTGGTGATCTACACCCATAAGGCAGCCATTGAAAACAGGAGCACAGATCTACTGTTGCATACAGGGAGACAAGGAGCTGGAATTCTCTTGAGGGCAGCTGTTGTTTTATTTTAATAGCAGAAAATGAGACTATCTTAACATCTAAAATAGAAAATTGTTTAGGGAGATTGCAGTATATCATTGGGATTGACAGCATTAAATGGAAAGAAAGGATTACAAAATGGTAGGAAATAATAGCTCAGTTTTCTGAAAAACAACAATGTGGATACCTATGTAAAGAACATCAAAATAATAAAAAACACTGTGCTGATTATTCTTAGATGGAGTTTTTCTAAATTTTCCAAATTTACTATGAAAACTGTATGCTGCTTTTATAATGATAGTATTTGGTCAAAGTTGGCCCTATATCATAGAGAAAATGATTTTTCCCCCTTTCCTTCTATTATTTGATCATTTTAGGACACAGATATTATTGTCTGGGATGTGATCAATGAAAGTGGACTCTACCGTCTGAAGGGACACAAGGATGCCATCACACAAGCATTGTTTCTACGTGAAAAGAATCTGCTAGTTACTAGGTAAAGAAAAAATTGTTCCATTTCAGTTCTCTTCCAGGTTAATTTATTGAGGATATTTTGTTTTTGTTGTTGATTTCCATCAAGTTGAGCACTACTCATAGTGACCCTATTAACAAAAGGCCTGAAGCCCCTCTACAATTATCGACATTTATCAAAGTTCATAGAGTTTCCAGAGGCATGTTATTTAGGAAGTGGATGCCACTCCTGCTTCCAAGGAGATATTTTAAGAAGGAGAATTTGCGCTATTCCTTATTGTTTTTCCACATTATGTTTCACTCTACTTTCCTTTCCTTCCTTATGTTTGTGTAAGGTATCACAGGAGCTTTCTCTATGGTTATGTGCAGTGTTTTTATTCCCTTTTCTGATTTGTCATTCATTTTCTCTGGTACCACTTCCCATGCTGCTTAAGCCTTTGACATACCTTTTTATTAAAATATTTTTCATAAATTTTTATTTTATATTGACTTGCTTTCTAAAATTTATGTACATTGTGTTTCACACAATCCTTCATTCACAATGTGTTTCATACAATCATTCTTATTGATTATATTTTATAAAATTAATCAACACTGAACTCTATGTCCACCATTACCTTGTCTTTCCAGATCACTGCCAGGTCTTTCCCCTTTCCTTTACCCACCCCTCCATTCACCCATCAAATTGTGTAACTCTGTGATTTCCCCTCTGCCCATCCTCACCCCTCTGACCCTACCCCCACCTCCTCTGATCCTCATACATGTTTCACTAGTTCTCTCTATTTCTATAATAATGGTCTTATGTAATATTTGTCTCCATGAGACTGAGGTAGTTCACGCAGCATATAATGCTCTCCAGTCCCTCTCAAGTTATGTAGTAATTTTTAAAATCATTGCTCCTGAGTGCTGTGTAGTATTCCATCGGGTGCATTTACCACAATTTCTCAATCCATTCGATTGTGATTGGACATTTGGCCAGTTTCCATGTTCTTGTGATAGTGAGTAATGCTTCTTTGAACATTGGTGTACAAATCTCCATTTGTGTTCAGTTCTCATTTTCTTGGGGTATATTTCTAGGAGTGGAATAACTGGGTCATATGGAATTTCTATGTTCAGTTTTTTGAGGAAATGCTAAACTGCCTTCCAGAGTGGTTGTACAATTTTTTAATCCCCTCTCCAGTATATGAAAATTCCTATACCTCCACATCCTCTCCAACATTTATTACTTGCCGTCCTGTTAAACTTTGCTACTGCTACTGAGGTGAGATGTTATCTCATTGTGGTTGGTTTTTTTTTTAATATTTTTTTATTAGTTTTAATGAACATTTACAGAGATTTTGGGTTTTCATTCATTCATTGTTGCACTGTTTTCTCTGCCCTCCTCCCTAGTTCGTTCTTTTTTCCCCCACCCCTGAATGTCTGTTTTAATTGTCCAATTGCCACAGTGTTTGTCAAAGCCAGTTCTGATTAATCTCCTTTGTCAGTGTGTCCTTTGCCATTCCCTATCACTCCTCCCTGAGAGGGACTTCACCCTGATTCATAAGGAAAGGGGATGGCGTATTCTCTTAGCTACTTCCTGCTGAAAAGAGACGCTGTAGGTTTCAGGGTGAAGATCTTCTCTCACTACTCTAAAGGGCCCCTTTGGCAGTAGGAAACACATAGACTATTATGGAGATTGATTTTGGAATTTAGATGCACTGTTATCAGTTGTGCTTAGCCATACATGTTCATATCCTTGAAGATGTTTCATGGAAGTGTTGCAGCCTAGAAGACACAAATTTAGCTAACAAGTTAAAAGTACATGAGTCAAAGATTAAAAAGCAATAATATTCCGAGTAGAGGTTCTAATAGTGGCATAAATCAAGTTACAGAGGGAAGGTGGTTCTTACAATAAAAGGCCTATTGACTAGCACTTTGTCTGTTATAGTGTAGAGGTTAGGAACCTCAAGATGTAGAGGCTCAGCTATGTCATTTACTGTTCTTAAGTCCTGGAGCAAATTCCATCTACCACTGGGTTGTTTTACAACTTGGAAGTCCGCATGCAAGGCAGAGGTGAAGTAAGGAACTGCTTATGAGGTTTTCCGTCCATTCCAACAGCTAAGAAATAGTGAGAAGAGTTGGGACCTCAGAAGGCGTTTAGGACCAATTAGTAGACTCTGTGACTAGGAGAAAATGAATATACTTACCAGTAATGTTAATGCTCACCCACAGTTCTTCTGGGAGGATCTAAATCGTTGAAGTGTCCTCCTTTGTTTCCATCTGGGAGCTGGGGCCTGTCAGTCCTGTCAGCCACGAGGACCTGATGTGGGCCACCTTGGCCAAGTGTCCTTCAGATCCACACTTAAAGCAAGTTAATGGGAGCTTCCTCTCTACTCCCTTGCCTATCTGTGGTTCTCGTCTGTGACACTGTCTACTGATGTGGCCCAGCTTTCCACAGTGGAAGCAATTCTGACCTCCTTTATTACCTTTGGGTTGCACTGTATATGAGTAGGACTTCCTTTTCCTGACACAGACCCTAAACTGGCCTCATTGTGGTTTTAATTTGCATCTCTCTTATTGCCAGTGATTTTGAGCATTTCTTCTTGTGCCTATTGGCCATCCAAATGGCTTCCTCTGTGAGGAGTCTTTCCATGTCTTTTGTCTATTTTGTAATTGAATTATCAGTCTTTTTTTCTTATAGAGAACCTGTAGGAATCTGTAACGTTGTTAGGAGACCCTTGCCTGAGATGGTATTACCAAATGTTTTTTTCCGCAGTCAGTAGGTTTTCTTTGTACCCTGTTGGAAAAAGTTTTTGATGCACACAGGGATTTAATCTTTAGAAGGTCTCATTCATCAGTTTTATCCTCTCTTGGTTGTGTATTTCTGGCTGTATTTGTCAACCCTTTTATACCATGGGCTAGGCTTTCTAAGCTGGTCCCTCTTTGTCTCTTATTATCTTTATGGTTTTTGGCTTTACTCCAGCTTCTCTGATTTACCTTGAGATGATTTTTGTATATGGTGAAAGGTGTGCATCCTGCTTCAGCTCTTTGCAGGTAATACTCCAGTTTTGCCAGCACCATTTGTTGAAGAGGTTGTTGTTTCCCCACTTGATAGGTTTTGTTTCCTTGTCAAATAGTATTATACCTTTTGTAAATTGATATTTGTCTGCCTTCTTGATTATCAACACTAAATGTAGAACAACATTGGGTAGATGTGAATACTAAGCATTTCTTTAATGTAGACTTACTTTTTAGAAGTGATGGTACACTGTATATATGAATATACAGAATATATATACTGTATATTCTCTGAATATTTATCTATTAGGTGAACTATTTGAAAAATACCAAAAATTTAGCATAGCTAACCTTAATATCTGCTCAACTGCTAACTGACAGTATGGAGGAACCTACCCAGAGAAGCCTCAAGAAAAGGGGCTAGTGATCTGCTTGCAAAAGGTCACAGCCTTGAAAACCTTGTGAAACAGTTCTACTTTAAACACAAAGGGTCACTGTGAGTTGCAATCAATAGCAACTAATAACAGGAACTACCCAGGAAAGCTTGGATCAGAAGGGTTGTCAGGCATTAATTGGAGGAACTCTGGGAATGGTTTAAAAGAAGGGATGGATGAAAAAAAGAGAAGAAAGATATGAAGGAGTTCTAAATGCTGGCAGTGGTAGTGGATTTCTTCTTATGGGATAGGATACAGGTGTGTGTGTCTTGTTCAGAGGCACAGATTCTGTGATGAAGTCTAAAATCCTGGTAGAAAATTACACATTACAGCTTAACAGAGGAAAGGAATCAGTACTGTGAGGTGGGGTGTTAGTGAAAAGGCATTTGAAGCAGAAGATGGGCCCTTTATATTAGGAGATGAAGTATGAGTTAAGAGGAAGTTTTGAGAATAGTGCTGAAGAGCCAGATTTTGACTCTACAGAGAACATTGTGAAGCAGTATAAAGGGGTTTGTTTGTGGTTTTGTTTTTGTTTTTGTTTTTGCTTTTTTATTTGTTTGGTGTTTTCGTGGTGTTTTTTTTTAAGTAAGAGAATAGGAATGGTACAGAAACTGGGTAAAGAAACTGTTTAAATAATTCAGCCAAAACACATATACCTCCTGACCCAGTGCCATCGAGTCATTGCTGACTCATCACAACTTTCCGTTTTATTAGTTTTCCACCTAGGAGTCTTAAATTCAACTTTGTGTATAAAAGTGGATTGGAAAGATTTAAAGGTTATTAACAGAGGAGGCATTTTCAGGATACAGAAGCTGTTTGTCTGGACATGGAATAAGGGAGCAGGAGAGATCTAACATGTTTCCAGGTTAGGCAGTCTGAGGAAACTGGGATGATGGAAAAGGAAGGGGTAAATCAGGGTTCTTGTTCTTTGCTACTGTGAATGCCAAACCATTTTTGTGCTTGTAGATAAATTATTTTCTAAATAAAAATTACCATATTAAGAGTTAAAATTTTTACTTTTGGAAAAAAAACAACAAGTAGTATATTAAATTTAGGCATTATTGCCATATATAGTATCTTTAAACAAAAAAATGAGTCCTTGATCTTTCTGTTTGTTAATCCTTCCTACTGCTTCTCTTATTTTTTCTGCTAGTGGGAAGGACACTGTGGTGAAATGGTGGGACCTTGATACACAGCACTGCTTCAAAACCATGGTTGGTCACCGAACAGAGGTAATGTCGGGTCATCAATCAAGGGAAAGGGTGGGCAAAAATTGAGAAAATATTTTTTTTCTCTCTTCACTTTTGTTTTTATATGCTATTTATGGTAATTGTATTCTTTCTCAAAAATTGTTACATTTACTATGGTTGAAAAAGTGCCAGCCACAGGGCTAGACTAAACTGTAGCATTTAATAAAAATTGGTGTTAAAGGACGCTCTCGTGGCCTAGTGGCAAGAAGCTGTGCTGCAATCCCAAAGCCATACTGTTCAAATCCCCCAGATGCTTTGCTGAAGAAGGAGGGACAATCTTATGTGTCAGTCAGACCTGATTTGATGGTACACCAGAAAGGGGAAACCATTTTTAAAAACCCTCAAAAACAAACAAAAATTTTAGTTAAATGAATTTTTAATATCCAAGTTTCATGTGTATATGTTAAGTGTCCAGTTTTATGATTGTAAAGAGACTTACTGGTGCTGTGCACAGTGGGTGGCCAACACTTTGCTTCTGTTACCCTCTTGGTTACCTAAACATTTAATGCATTTTAAGGAACATTTTACACATTTAGGCATCCTCCTACATGCTTTGTTCATAGCAGGGTTTTAAAGCATACCTGGATTTAATGAGGAAGGAAAGCAGAGTAGATTCTATGCTTACTTACAACAATGTTGTCATTATCATTGTTTATTTCTTGGAAATTTGAGACTGAAATTATACCAGAGGCACTGCTAAAAGCAGAGAAGTATATACTCCTTAAATCATAATTTAAGTGAACCCTATGGTTTAAGATTTATACTGAATTGCCATTATCTAAACTTAAAGATGAGAAATTAGAAACTTAGTATCTTATAGGGATGTCTTATGGGTTAGTGCTAAGGAGTTGCACTGTCACTCCAGACTTACTTAGTTCAAATCTGCCAACCATTTTTTAGGAAAAACGATGGGCAGTCTCCTTCTGTGGGATGTACAGCCTCTGAAAACCTGCCAAGGATCAGCTAGCTATAAGTTAGTTCTAACCTGATGGCATAGAATAGCAGTAATATTTCATAAGCAACAATTTTTCTCTTTAGAAGTGATATTTCTCTTGGTGCCTTTTTAAAGTGTTACCTTCGTATGCCTTCTCTTAAGACTTTGAAAATGCCAAGTGGATTTTATTATAATTTACTCAAACTTTTGAAATGTCACATCATACAATCTGGAATCTCTTAACAAAGTATCTGTTACCCTTTCCCCTCTAAAACTTATGTTGAATTTGAGATGTTTATAAATAGATATATTCTAAAAAGATTTCTAACTTTACCCCAGACACTCACAGCATTTGTATATTTTTTTACCCTAGGTGTGGGGATTGGTTCTGGTGTCAGGAGAAAAGAGACTCATCACAGGGGCCTCAGACAGTGAACTGAGAGCTTGGAACATCACCTATCTGCATGAGGTATTCCTTCTTTCTGATTGGAGACATTGTCCTGTTTTGCAATCTTCCTTGGCTCATTGAATTGAGAATCAGATGATTATTTAGTACATCATACAGTTTTAGAAAGCATTATTTTACACCAGTAATCTGCAACTACTGAACAAATTTTCTTAGACTTTAAGTTTATGGCTTCCAGTAATGCAGTTATTTCAGTTTGTTGAGTTTCTTTGCCTGATGTTCCTATGTCATCAGGGATAATAGTCATCCAGAGCACATTATGTCAACTCTTACTTCCCCATTTTTGTCAAACAGATTGAAGACCTGGAAGAACCAGAGCCCAAGAAAATCAGAGTGTCTTCTCCAGGAATGCAGGACACACAGGAGGCAGAAGATGGTACCTTTGAGCAGGATGAAGCTCCTGAGGATGTAAATAATTTTTGTTCCTATAATCAGTAGAGTTAAATGGTAGAGAGAAGGACATTTCCATTTTAAAAATTGGCTCTTCTAGTCTAAAAGTATTATATTTTAGGGCATTATTTTTATCGTAGGAGTATGCAATGAGGGTTGCAGAGTGGATTATATTTGGGGGTAGGGGGTGGGGTTTGGGGAGGTGCGGGCAGGATTGTGTACCAATGAGGGAGTTTTTCTTTTGCTTTTCAAGGAGAGGAGCAAAAGGGAGGGGGGAGGGGTTTGTGCGGGGAGAG
>NW_006400012.1:3824517-3839757 GCF_000299155.1 Elephantulus edwardii
TAGATGTTCATTGAAATGAAAAATAAACAAACTAAATTAATAAAAATAAAAAAAAATTGGCTCTTCTTGCCATTATTTTAAGAAATAACTTATCTTTTTTCACCTGAATTTCTTAGACTCATGTCTTTTTAGAAAAGTTTTCAGCAGAGCTTAGATTTACCCTTCTTCCTCTCTCTGGATTCTTCTGCAGCGCATCCTTGCGTGCCAAAAAGCTGGTTCCATAATGCGAGAAGGAAGAGACAGAGTTGTGAATCTTGCCATCGACAAGACCGGCAGAATTCTTGCTTGCCATGTGAGTAATTAGACTTAGAAAATACAAGGATTAGGGTGCTCTTTCATATACTAATTTTGGTTTCATATGCAGTGAAGCAATCTTTCTTCCCCCTCTTTGATCCTGTTATTCATTAACTAGTACTAAGTGAGTTTGTAATACCAACCTTCTTAATTACTATTATTCCCACTATTAGCAGCTATTTAATTTCTAAGTAGTACAAAAAACTTTTCACATCCTGTGTAACGTCCTAAGCAATGTTGTAGCAGGCTATGATAATCCACATTTATAGCTGCAAACACAACCTCAGGTTTTAAGGTCTGCAGCAGTACTGCCAGAAGAGGGGGATTAGGGGTGGGGAAAACAAACATTCTTGTAGTTCATACTGAGAATAAGCAAAAAAAGAAAGATTTCTTATCATGGGCTCATATCAATCTTTTGCCTTTCTAGGGAACTGATTCTGTGCTAGAAGTGTTTTGTATTCTTTCCAAAGAGGAAATTCAGAAGAAGAGGGATAAGAAGATGAAAAAAGCGAGAAAGAAAGCAAAGTACGTTTCTTACTTATGAAGTATAATGGGTGGGACACATTTTATTGATAGAAAAACTGGCTTTTTTAAGGAAATATTTACTCTTACTAGCAACTATTGTTAAAACATCAGAAAAATATGTGGTGTTTTCATTTCTACTCTTTAATACATCTTTACGACTGATGCTGTTGTGAGTCATATGTCAAAGTTTAAAACACTTGACTGCCAATCACAAGATTGACAGTTTGAACCCACCAGCCATTCTGCAGTTAGTTGGCTTCTGTAAATATTTATAGGTTTGAAATTCTCTTGGGCAGTTATACTCTGACTTGTAGGGTCACTGGGAGTTGAAATTGGCTGTAGGTAGTCATTCCTTGTTAAAGCCCCACAGGACTAGAGAAATGATATTAATGTCAAAAGAAACAGTAATAGCAATAGGAAAAAACCCCACAAACTTCTAAGCTACTTAGCGATCCAGGTGGCAATGAATTATTAAAAGCAGCAACCTTTAAAAGTAAAGAAGTTAAGCAGGGTTGCATAATGCTAACCTTTTGAACCATGAGAAGACTGGATGGACACATAGAGTTGATATTTGGGGGCAGTATAACTTTGAAATAAGGCATTCTAACCAGACCATTTCTCAATTGTTGAAATTTTAAACATATCTCAAATTTTTAAAAGGTTATCATTTGACAATTTTTGAGACTTACTGTGATTTATTTCAAAATCTAGTAACATGATTGCATTTTTATGTGCATTCTTTGGTATTTTTTTAATATAATTTTAATGAGCATTTACAGAGATTTTGGATTTCCATTCATTCATTGCTGCACTTCTCTCCCTCCCCCCAATCCTCCCTCCCCCCCCAAGTTCACTCCTCTCTTTCAAAAGTAAAACACTCCTTACCTGGTACACAATCCCCCCGCACCCCTCCCACCGCCCCACGTACATTTCACTATGCAACCTTAATTATGGACTCTTGTGATAACCATAATACCCTATCATACATTGCTTTTAAATTATTCACTCCCTCATCTGTTTCAGTGCAGTATACACAATTTATCCAATTTTTCTCAGTCTTACCCCAACCCTGATATCAATCCCATTTTTTAAAATATATAAATATTAAGTTTACTGGAGGTGTTTTAATGAAATAATTTTAACTACAAAGACTAATCCCAAGAAAGCTTTATGGTTAGTATATTCAGAATCCATTTATGGAGAGTACTCTTGAATGTAGAAAAAAATAATATGTGTGTGTGTGTGTATGTATTTCACTATATAATATTTCTATATGCCCAGCAGTATTTCATTCTCTTAGTAACTCTTTGGGCTAATTTAGTTTCCTAGGATAATACAGTCTGTCTCACATAATATTATTGGTCTCACAGAATATGAACTCATGTTAGCAAAGCTGCTTTTATAAAAGTAATATGATGCTCTTTATCTCTCCAATCCCATCCCATGCTACCTCAGATTAAATTCCAGCAAAGGTGAGGAGGAAGACCTTGAAATCAGTGTGGAAATGAGTCTGCAAGATGAAATCCAACGAGTGACTAAGATCAAAACTTCTGCCAAAATCAAGTGAGTAAAACACAGAACATAGTTTTTGGAGTCATTTTAAAGTGTTTGGGGGGAGCTTTTTCCGAATACTTGTAGCTGCTTGTATGAATTTTATTTTGGAAATGGGAATCTGAGACTATATGCTACCCACTATACCTGCTTTGCAGTGCCCTCAGTCCATAGGAAGTTGAAGCAAGTACAGGCAAATGCAAAGAGTGATGTGATTATGATACTGTAGTTGTTGCTCTCATTCTAATAAAGATTTTTCTAGACTACCAATCCCCCTCATTAATCCTCTTCATATTTGGTTTATTTTAATACCTTTTTTAGTACCAAAAGTTTTTTTTATTTTACTCTTCAAACAAGCAGCTATTTACGTTTCCCCATAGTAATTACGATTAACTTTAAAAAATTGCATTTACAATTTTATCTTCTAAACATTTCCCTTGAACAGGAAACTTAGCATTACAGAATCACAAGATTAGAACTTTTGTAAAAAGTCAATTTTGTTGCTTTTGTAAAGCAAAACAGAAACTGGTATTAAATCAAGGCAATTCACTCATGCCTCAGGTCCTTCTCCAGTAACCACCACTGTTACATTAACTTCCATTGAGCAAAATATTATCTAATTTAGCAATTCTTCCTCCTTCTGGTGTGATTTCAAACTCAGTGACATCTTCCAATATATTGACAAAGTCATGAAACCTAGAAGCGTACAGTTTCCTTAATGATTCCTCCCTTCAATATGAGTTCTCGGTCCTCTACATTTGTTCACAAGTTTTAGCTGTAGTGGTTAGGAAAGCATTAGCTAACCCACGACTTTTCACTATTCATTAACTCTTTACCCTGCTGTCAGTGTCTATATCCATGCTCAAGAAGAATTCAAGGTCACTTACAAGAAATACACAGATAAAAACCAATCTTTGTTAGAATGAGAGCAACAACTACAGTATCATAATCACATCACTCTTTGCATTTGCCTGTACTTGCTTCAACTTACTATGGATTGAGGGTACTGCAAAGCAGTCTTCCTCTGTGAGCAGAAATGGTGGCATGAACATTTGATGTGTATGTTTTCCTCACACAGGTCCTTTGACTTGATTCATTCACCTCAAGGAGACTTAAAAGCTGTCTTCTTGCTGCAAAACAACCTTGTGGAATTGTATTCACTGAATCCGTCTGCACCTGCCCCTCAGCCTGTCAGGACAAGCAGAATCACCATTGGGGGTCACCGCAGTGATGTGCGGACTTTGTCATTCAGCTCCGATAATATTGCTGTCCTTTCAGCAGCAGCTGATTCTGTTAAGATATGGAACAGGTTTGTGAAATAATGTTTCCTGTACCTTTATCCAGTAGTACTTCCTTTTTCTTTTGATGGCCAGTTCTTAGCTTTCTAAGACCCTAAATGTAATTCTATCAAAAATGTGTCTTCGGTATATTTAGGATCAAACTAAGCTTGTAGATCTTAAGGTAAGAAAATTTCCTTTTATAAATTCAGTGCGAAAAATAAAAAATCTATCCTGTGTCTGGAGCTTGTAGCTGTTTTTGGTTAGAGGGAAATAAAACCATACTACCCACTTTTTAAATTCAGATTAAATACTAGCTGCTGTCCAGAATTCTATGCACTCCCATCATATATATAAGGAACTCGGATGTTTTCCATAGGGAATTGTGCTGTGAACCCAAACCCTTGCCTCTCTGCCTGTTCAGATCTACCAGCAGCTCTGCAAGAGAAATTGGGCTGTCTCATCCTCTGCAGTTACAGCCTCAGAAACGGTCAGCTTTGAAGTGGTTCCTAGTACACAGCAGTTAGTTTAGTTGAGTTGATCATGTCTATACTCATATAATATGTTTTTCTGCCTGTTATATACTCCTTTTTTTATTATAACAAAATGCACAGAGATGGAGTTAGAAAACCAGAAGAGAAGAGCACACAAAGCACTTAATCATGAAAGAACTGAATAAAAAAAATTAAGTTTCAGTTGAGAAACTGAAGGATTCTATGAGTAAAATCTTTAATTACCCAGGAAGCATCAAGAGAAGAGAGAAGGAATACCAAAAAGAGTTGGTTGACACTGAGCCATTTCAGGTGGTAACATATGATCAAGAACAAATAGCAATGAAGAAGGAGGTTCAAGCGGCATTGAAGGCATTGTCAAAAAACAAGGCCACAGGAGTTGATGGAAAACCAATAGTTATGTTTCAACAAACAGATGTAGCCCAAAGGCACTCTCCAGTCTATTCCAAGAAATTTGGAAGATAGCTACCTAGCTGACTCACCAGAAGAGATCTGTATTTGTCCCCTTTATAAAACAATGTGATCCAATAGAATGTTATCTCTGAACAAAGCCATTAATAAACACATGCAAGTTAAATCTTGCTGAAGTTTATGAAAACCTGACTGGAACAGTGTATCAGGAGGGAGGGACCTGCCAGAAATTCAACCTGGATTCAGAAGAAGCCCTGCATAAGGGATATCATTGCTGATATCAGATCAGTCTTGGCTGAAAGCAGAGAATACTAGAAAGATGTTTGTTGTTGTTCATTGCCATCAAGTCAAGCACAACTCATAACGACCTTATGAACAAAAGACCTGAAGCCTTTCTAGAACTGTAGTCATTTTTCAAAGTTTAATAGAGTTTCCAGAGGCATGTTTAGGAAGTGGATGCCACTCCTTCTTTATTTGTACTTTATTGACTATGCAAAGGCATGTGTGTGGGTGATAACAAATTATGTCCAGTGCTGAGAAGAATGGGAATACCAGAACAACTAGTTGTGTTCAAGTGAATTCCTAGACTGGAGTGAGCCGTCAATAAATATTAAATGAAGTAGGCATTTAATATATACTTCTTGAAAGGGTGAATGTCTGTTGTCCTATGAAATGAGCTTTCCTTGTGTGAATATGCTAATTTGACTTGGAATCCCTTGACTCCTTTCTGGAGAAGGGCAGGTGGATTCTGCTGAGCTGGTTCTCTGCCCTGTTTCTGTGGATAATGTCCATACTTTAGGACTAGGAAGCCTTTGCAAAAATTAATGTAAGACTTCTCTCTTCTCTAATGTTGATCACTCTGTTTGCCTGAATGTGTATTGAAACATAATCACTTAGCCCTAAGGTGAGGAAACATGTTCTCTTAACATTTGAATGTTTTACTCTTTTTCACAGATCTACACTACAGTGTATTCGCACAATGACCTGTGAATATGCTCTTTGCTCGTTTTTTGTACCTGGTGATCGTCAGGTAGTCATTGGAACAAAGGTAAGCTGAAATTTGTTCTTGGATTTCTAAGACTTTTCTGCTAGATATTCTTAAAGGTGTTGGAGAAATCTGCCTCTTTTCTTAATGGTTTCTTTATTTGTTTTGGAGAGCTTTTGTGCCTTAGTGTGTAGGGAGTTGTGTTGTTAAACCAAATGCCTCCCATGTCCAGAAGTTCAAATCCACCAGTGGCTTTGTGGAAGAAAGTCTCTTTCCATGTGGTTTACAGCCTTGGAAACTCAATGGAGTGTCAGTTCCTAATCCACAGCAATGAAAAAGAACAAAACAGAGACATATGCTTTAAAAAAATATCAAACCATATTAATGTTAAAAGAAAAGAAATAAAAACATATCCCTAAGACAACTATGCAAAGGCATTGGACTGTGTGGCTCATAATAAATTATGGCTCATATTGAGAAGAATGGGAATCCCAAAACACTTATTTGTGTTCAATACGGAATCTATACTTAGACCAAGAAGCTGTGATGGGAATAGAGCAAAGCAAAGGAACACTGCACGATTTAACATCAGGAAGGGTATATGTCAGGGTTATATCCCTTTTCCATATCTGTTCATTCTGTATGCTAAACAAATAATTTGCAAAGCCAGACTCTTTAAAAAAAAAGAGTGTAGCATTAGGATTGGAGGAAGACTCATAACATGCTGATCACACCACTTTGCTTGCTGAAAGTGAGGAGGACATGAAAAGTTTGCTGCAGAAAACATTGACTACAGCCGCTATACGGATTACATCTCAACATCAAAAAGAGAAAGGTCCTTACCACAGGACCAATAGTCAACAATATGATGAATGGAGAAAAGATTAAACTTGTCAGTTATTTCATCTTGATTGGATCAAGAGTCAACACCCTTGGTACCAGCAGTCAAGAAATCAAGAGACGTATTACATTGGGCAAGTACCTTGTCAGAGACCTCTCCAAAATGCTGGAGTAATGATAGGAATTTGAAGACAAAGGTGCGCCTGATTCAGGCCACAGTCTTCTCAGTCACATGCTAGGCATCAGACAGTGGACAGTGAAGAAGGCAGAAGATGACAGAAGAAGAATTATTGATTCCTTTTGAGCTGTGGTGCTAGAGAAGAGTACTAAATATCCCCTGGACTGCCAAAAGAACAAACAGAAAGGGTGTGGCCAGGGTGCTCCTTGGAGGCATGGATGATGAAGCTTCATCTTTCGTACTTTGGACACATAGCTAGGTGAGGCTGTTCCTTGGAAAGGGACATCATACTTGGAAAAACGGAGGGTCAGCAAAGGAGAGGAAGACCCCCCCCCCGCAACGAGGTGGATGGACATTGACTTCGGCATTGAGCTCTAGTATCTCAGAGATTATGAAAACGGCACAGGTTAGGGCAGGTTTCAGGTTGCCTGTTCATACCATCACTGTGAGAAGTATCCGATGGCAGCTGACAACCACAACATAACTTCTGTTAATATTCTTTCATGCATATTTTTATAAACACATATATAATTATATTTCAGGTAGGTTAATGATAAAGTGTCTTAAGTACCTTGCAGCTTCATACTTGGCATATGCAAAAATTACACTGGCACCAAGTTGGTTCTGATTAATAATAATGAACCTCCATGAGGTTTCTTAGGCTGAGTATTACAATGGACCAGGTAGGGCTTCAAACCCACTTGGAGGACTGTTTAAATGTCAGTTCACTCACGGTCACTGAATCATTTCCAACATAGTGGCCCTCTATTGGATTTCTGAGACTGTAAATTGCAATGGGAAAAAACTGCACATCTCCATGCAACCACTGGTGGATTTGAACTGCTGGAGATAAAAACACTTTGGTTTAACACAGCCAAGTATGGATGACTTCAGAGGCTTTTACATTTTCATTTGATATTGAGTTAATTCTTATTTGCCTGTGGCCATGACATCTCCTTTCCTTATTGTCTATCCAGAGTTCAGTAATAGACTACAACGTACTTGTGCACTGTGGCAGCCCTGCCAAAAATAATGCAACATGTCAGGAAGGAAGTTAACAGTATTGACTGGTATTTAGGGTTCTTGCCACTTGGTTATGCACTGTTTTCTCAGTTGTGTAGGCATGAATCTAAGATGCTGTTGCTCTACTCAATACAGATGTGCTCATTCGGTTTTTTGTCAGACAGGGAAGCTGCAGCTGTTTGACTTGGCCTCTGGAAATCTGCTGGAGACGCTAGATGCACATGATGGAGCTGTGTGGTCCCTGTCCCTCTCTCCAGATCAGGTAACAAAGATCTGCACTTCAGCACTCTTGCTGTGTTTCCCAGTTCTTACACCAAGGCTCTGTTGCTGCTTTAAAATGATTTCTCTCAGAATTTCATTTTTTGAAAGAAGGAAAAAACAAGCTTTTTTTTGTGTAATCTTTAGATATGAGGTGAGCTCATCTACCTAACATTGTAAATCGTTGCCATTATGAAAGGAATTGTTCAGCTGTTCTGGATCACTAGCTGCAAAACATCGAATTTCTTCTTCCACTTAAGTTTTTACTTTCCTCTTCTGGTGAGGGATACTGTTTAAGAGATTGAGATTGTTAACAGCTTCAGTTTGCTTGGCTCCACAATTAACGCTCTTGGTACCAGCACAGCCAGGAAATTAAAAGATGAACTGCATTGGGAAAGTCAGCTGTCAGAGACCTCTCCAAAGTACTGAGGAGCAATGATGTCAGTCTGGAGACTAAAGTGTGCCTGATACAGGCCATGGTCTTTGCAATTACTTGCTATGCATCAGAAAGCTGTATAATGACTAGGGATGATAGAAAGAGAATTGATGCCTCTGAGCTGTGGTGCTGGAAAAGAGTGTTGAATATACCATAGACTGCTAAGAGAACAAACTAGTTGTCCTGGCAAGGGTGAAGCCAGCATGTTCCTTGGGGTTAAGGATTCCAAAGGTTCATCTGACATACTTTGGACGTGTTTCAAAGTGGGATCAGCCCTTGGAGAGGGACATAATGCTTGGGAGGGTGGAGGGACAGTGCAAGAGAGGAAGACCCTTGATGAGATGGATTGATTCAGTGACTGGGGTAATGGGGTGTATCAGAGACAATAAAATTGGCACAGGATAGAGCAGGGTTAAGTCTATTGTACATAGGGTTGCTGTGAGTCAGGGGCAACTCGATGGTACATAACAATAACATTCTCTTGGGCAGCACAAAGCTGAGAGCAGAATAGACTATTCTTATTTTTCTCTTTATGTCTTGGTGTCAATGACTGTGTAAGACTGAAATTTTTGGCAAATGTGCCAGCTTTTAAAAATTGGTAAAAGTGCCTTCCCCTTAAAAGGAATTTCCCTTGGGAACTGTGAACCTACTTGTTTCAATGGTAATGTTGCTGCTCAGAACTTTTTCTTTCTGTTTTTTAAAAAGATTGTGGCCCATGTAGGTGAATATTTTCTCTGGTTGCATAACACTGATGACCAAACTAATTGAGCAAAGATAATTACTTTTTTGGGGGGGGGGAAATCTGGAACTTAGGGTGGGTAGTGAATGCCATTGGAGTCAAACTGTTAACTGAAAAGTATTTTCACATCCATGTCATTTATTATTTGTATAGCTGTTTTATAAACTGGGTAGTTTTTCTTTGTTTCCTATATTATATACCTATGTTGTAACCAAGCAGATAGCTGAAGTCTAGTTTTCTGACTCCGTATTTTAATTCTTCTATCTAACACAACAGTATATGGAGAACAATTTTTTTTGTGTGTGGTTAACAGTTTCAAACTTGTTTTAGGCAGTAACAACATTGTAGAAATAAATTTATATCTTCTATAGTGCATACTTTGAACAGATGTATTTCAAGTACCCAGTCTATGTATACTTGTTAAACTAGTTTTACTACTTCACAGAAAACTCTTGGCAGTTTTCTTCTTAGGTGGAACAGAAATCCAGTTTTCGTTAATATACTTTTTTCAGTAATGAACAAAGTATAATTAGAACTTCTCATTAGTTATCACCTATCTACCTTATAATCTACTGATAATTTTCATGTAACATCTGGGATAACAGTTCTAAATAATAATGGAGGGGTTATGGAGAAGCCATTTGTAAATTTTTTCCAAGATTAGTTACTTATATCTGTACCATCTAAGATAGTTTTTAATGAAATGTCATTTGATTTTCAGCGTGGCTTTGTAACAGGCAGTGCAGATAAATCTGTCAAATTCTGGGATTTTGAATTGGTGAAAGATGAAAATAGTACCCAGAAGAGGTAAGTGGACATTTTAATGCATGTCCATTTTGGGGAGTGAAATTAGGAAGCCACTGAACGTGGATTTTTTTTTCCCCAATTATACATCTCAGAGGACCCCTTTATAGGAATTTGAACTTGGGAGAGATTTTTTAAATTTTATTGTTTTTTAGATTGTGTAAGTGTGGAAAATATATTCAGCATAGCAGACAACAGTTCAGCAGTTTCATTTATGTTGATTTGTACATGTTCATTTATTTTGATTGCATTCTTTGTTAATTAATATAAACATGCTAACTCCTGTGGTTCTCATCTAACCTGTGTGACATTTGTCAGTTTGAACTCATATAAATAATTCTTTAAGAGAACAATATTCAACGCATACATTTTTAAGTACTAAGGCTAAACTGTTGTTTATTTTAGAGATGACTTCAGGGAATAGTTTCCATTCAAGGTTTAAAAATATGCTTAGATTAATAATTTGGTGGAATTATCAAGACTCAGTAACCGTAGAAAGTCTATAAATTCCTTGAGAACTTGAAATTCTCTTCTGTATTTCCCCCCAAGGAAATACTCTTTAAGTGGATGTTTTAAAAAGCTGGATTCAAGAATGTTTTTAGGATTGTCTGGGGAGTATTCATTCATTTTATCTTGATTTTTTTTCTGTGATGCTAGACTTTCTGTGACACAAACCCGAACTTTGCAACTGGATGAGGATGTCCTGTGCGTCAGTTACTCTCCCAATCAAAAACTGCTGGCTGTGTCCTTGCTGGACTGTACTGTGAAAATTTTCTATGTTGACACACTGAAGGTACAATGTTTACGCCTCAGAATATTTTCTTTCTTCCTGACTGACCTTAGAAATTTCAGATGAAACTATAAAGGAAGGATGTTGATACTACCCTACAGGTACATTTCTAAAAATCTGCATGTGAACCAAGCCATTGCATATGCTTTGGGGAAGTGCAAATTTTAAAAGAATCATGTGAGACATAAATTTTGTTAAGAACAAACTGTATTTCATATGTTCAGAATCATGTGGCCAGATGATCCTCTGGTAACTGTTGGCTTTTAAGAGCCATTGTTTTTTAGATACGCTGGAATTGATAGCACACGTCAGAGTCACATAGGTTGCTTTTGAAAATCTATATAATTGGGCCCTCTTGCCAGGCAGTCTGTACCATCACCCAGAGAGTAAGGCTAGTTTGACCTAGGAATGTTTGCCAAACAAATACCCAGCATGTTTTCGGCTGAAAGTTCCAGAAAAATCTCTCTCCAATAATCTCACCTAGGCAGTTGCCTTCCAGGAACATCCATAGATTGCATTTTTGGAAGGTGCTTACAGGATACATGCCGTAAGCACAAATACTTTTAACAAGCATATTCACTGATTTTAATGGTCTTTAAAAATATCCATGTAATCAAAACTTTTACACTAACATTTTAGACCCACATGTAGTAAGTTATGTCTATATCTTAATAACAAATGTGAATTAATATAGATCCTTTTTTTCCCCTTCAATGTTTAGTTTTTTCTCTCACTGTATGGACACAAACTGCCTGTTCTCTGCATGGACATCTCTTACGTAAGTAAAGTTTAGATGGTATTTCCGTAATAGGGAGTTCTCTAAAGCAGACACTCGGTTGTTGGATTGATATTTCTTATTTAGGGATAGCATTCTACTATATATCTGACTTTCTCCAGAAATAGTCATAAAGTAATATATAATCATATCTTAAATAAATAGGCTTGTGTTTTAAGAATACATTTACAAATATCTCAATTTTTGTAACTTACTCCCTTTTGTAGACTCCTCAAAAATGCTTTGTTTTTTAAAATACTGTATAATTAACAAAGTACATTGAAATATGAAAGACGTTATTAAGGCATCCTCCTTTATTGAAGATGGAACTGAGCTTTATATGTAAGGATGTATATTTTACACACTGCCTTTTAAAAGATCAGATTGTAAAATGTCTTTCCCATTGTGTGAACTATCATGAACTAGGCCCTGAAATACTAAAAAGAATAGAAATAATAATGGAACATAAGGTGATTGTTGTTATTAGGTGTTAGGTGATGGTATTAGGTTAAATCAAGTATGCCTCATAGTGACCCTACAAAGAATAGATCTGAACCCTGTCCTGTCCCATCTGCAAAATCTCTCACACACTTGTGCCCATTGCTGCAGTCACTATGTCAGTCCATCTCATTGAGAGTGTTCCTTTATTTCACTGACCCACCATCTTTCAAGCATGATGTTTGGAATAATAGGCTATGTCATAAACATTCTAGAAGTCTTTCACCAGGCTCATTTTTTTCCTTATTTCCAATACCTTCAAGTTTTAGAGATAATAGAAATTCTTTTTCCTGCCTATTTAACAAAGTAAATAATCTGCAAATCAAGGAATAAAGAATATCACTGCCGGGTGCAACCACTGTGGAAAGTGATGTGACACTTTCTCAAAATGTTGCAAATAGAGATACCATTTGACCCAGCAATTCCAGTACTGGGAATATACCCTAAAGAGACCATAACCAACATCCAAGCAGATATATGCACACCCACGTTTATTGCGGCTTTGTACACAGTAGCTAGGAGTTGGAAACAACCTAAGTGCCCATCAACAAATGAATGGATAGAGAAGCTGTGGTCTATTCATACAATGGAATACTATGCTGCATTGAAAAACAAGGAACTCATACAATATTATTCAAAATGGGTGACTGTGGAGGACGTTATGCTGAGTGAAATATCTCAGTCACACAAAGACAAATACTGCATAGTGCCACTGTTGTAGAATGGGATTGACATCAGGGTTGGGTTAAGACTGAGGAAAAACTGGATAAATTATGTATACTGCATTGAAACAGATGAGTGAGAGAACAGTTTTAAAAGCGATATATGATAGGGTATAATGGTTATCACAAGAGTCCAGAATGAAGGTTGCATTGTGGAGTGTACTGGGGCGGGGTGGGGCGAGGGGTGGAGGGTGGCGGATGGATTGTATACCAACGAAGGAATTCTTCTTTTACTTTTCAAAGAGAGGAGCAAACTTGGGGGGTGGGGGATGGGCAGGGAGAGAAGTGCAGCAATGAATGAATGGAAATCCAAAATCTCTGTAAATGTTCATTAAAATTAATTTTTAAAAAATTTAAAAAATAAAAGAACTGCCCTGTGACATTTCAAAAAATATTTAAGCCATGGAATTTTTGCTTTACTTGCCAACGTTTTGTATGAAAAACCCAAATAATCAGGTGCTGTGACTTTTTTTAAACTGATTTAGATGTTTGGGGGGACAAAATGAGTTAAGTGGTCAGTGTTTATTGACATTATGTTTCTCTCTTTGTTATAGGATGGGACTCTAATAGCAACTGGCTCTGCTGATAGGAATGAGAAAATCTGGGGCTTGGACTTTGGAGATTGCCACAAGTCTCTCTTTGCACATGATGACAGGTAAATGCAGGCTTTTCTTGGGATGTGTACATCATTTAGTGTTCTAATGATAACTGAGGAGGACCTGAAGTGCTTGCTTCAGAGGGTCAAGGACTGCAGCCTCCAATATGGATTGAGGCTCAATATCAGGAAGACAAAGTTTCTCATCACTGGGCCAATTGGCAGCATCAGGATGGATGGTGAAGAGATTGAGATTGTTCACAGCTTCAGTTTGCTCGGCTCCACAATCAACACTCTTGGCACCAACAGCCAGAAAATTAAAAGACATATTGCGATGGGAAAATCTGCTGTTAGGGACCTCTCTAAAGTACTCAAGAGCAACAGTGTGTCTCTAGAGACTAAGGTGCGTCTGGTACAGGCCATGGTCTTTGCAGTCACTTGTTATGTGTCAGAGCTGGACAATGACCAGGGAGGCCAAAAGGAGAATTGATGCTTTTGAGCTTTGGTGTTGGAGACAAGTGCTGAGGGTGCCATGGACTGCTAGGAAAACAAACAGATTCATCCCAGAGAGGATTAAACCAGGCTGCTCCTTGGAGGCAAGGATTCTGAGACTTCGTCTGACATACTTTGGTCATGTTGTAAGGAGAGACCAGTCCTTGGAGAAAGACATCATGCTTGGGAGGGTGGAGGGCAGGTGCAGGACGGGAAGGCCCTCTGGGAGATGCATTGATTCGGTGACTGGGGCAATCGGGATGAGTGTGTCAGAGACAGATTGGCACAGGACAGAGCAGAGTTTAGAGCTGTTGTACATAGGGTTGCTATGAGTCGCAAGCAACTCGACGGCACATAACAACAACAATGATAACTGGTGACCTAATGGCAAGAAACTGTGCTGCAATCCCAAAGGCATGCAGTTCAAATCTACCGGCTACACCATGGGTGAAGGTTGGGCAGTCTCCCATGTGATTAGCTGCCTCTCTAAACGCACCAGTGGGGCAGCTATGGGTCAGTTCTGACTCGACAGTACCCAACAACAACAATGTTGAATTGAAAGTTCTGTAAAGTAAATAATCTGATACTCTAAAACTAGCTGCTATACTAGAAATCCTTTTTATTAGCCTGAACTTTGATGACATTTGAATACTTGTTTTACTTTTTCAGTGTGATGTTCCTAAAGTTTGTACCGAAGTCTCACCTCTTCTTCACTGCTGGGAAAGACTGCAAGATCAAGCAGTGGGATGCAGACAAATTTGAACACATACAAACTCTGGAGGTAAACTCTTCACTGTTTTTGTTGGCCAGCACTCTGAAAGTACCTTTAGACCGGAGTATTGATTTCCCCAGAATATAGTTTGTGAAGTATTTTTGCGTAAGGTGGGTGGGTGTGTTTGTTTTTTTGCTTTTTTTTTGTTTTTTCTTTTAATTTTTGTGTTTTCTGTCTCTAGGGGCACCACCAGGAAATATGGTGCTTGGCTGTAAGCCCCAGTGGGGACTATGTTGTGTCATCATCCCACGACAAATCTCTGAGACTTTGGGAAAGAACAAGGGAGCCACTTATCCTTGAAGAAGAGAAAGAGATGGTAAGAATTAGACTTGGAGGAAGAGAAAGAGATGGTAAGAATTAGACTTGGGTGTAACTCTGCTCGCGAGTATTAGGCAGATGGTCCCTTCTGCAGTTTTCTGTCCAGTGCAGTCATGCCTCATGCATTTCCAGTTCAAGAACTTCCCTGATGTGTGCCTCTTGCATTTCAGAAGCCAGGCCAATACAAAGATTAGTGGATTATGTTTTGGAAGAAATACTGCTTCATTTGCACTTGACACAGGGACAAAAATGTTTGTCCCATAATAACTGTTACCTGTCTCTTCACAGCAAAGGGAAGCCGAATATGAGGAAAGTGTGGCAAAAGAAGACCAACCAGCAGTAAGTATATCGTTTGATAACTGAAATTTTACCTTTGGTTAGCTTACTGAAATTTACTATTTAAGATGGAATTAAAATTACAAGTAGATGCCAAAGCCATGAGTAG
>NW_006400012.1:3840248-3840793 GCF_000299155.1 Elephantulus edwardii
TAGCAGTCCATGGTACACTCAATACTCTTCTCCAGCACCACAGCTCAAAGGCATCAATTCTCCTTCTATCCTCCCTAGTCATTGTCCAACTCTGTAACGCATAACAAACGATTGCAAAGACCATGGCCTGTATTGGGCACACCATAGTCTCTAGAGTGACACCATTGCTCTTCAGTACTTTGGAGAGGTCCCTAACAGCAAACTTTCCCATTGCAATACATCTAACTATTTTCTGATTTTATAGAGACACGTGATTTTTCAGTTTGGCTGTTGTTTTGGTTGGTTGATTGTTGTTTTGTTGTGTTTTAGTTTTTTTAATAAAAGGATGCACAGGCTTTAAGCAATTCGTTTGCTGTGTAAGACAAAAAGAAAGACATTTGAGGAATTAGGATTCTCTTCAATTATTAGTGGAAGTTAGATATGCTTATGAATACTTATGTATGTTAGCACTCACATAAAAGTACCTGATAATACGTTATTGTTATCAGACAGTAATGCCTGTTCTTTTATAGGCATTGATTAATTCAGTGACACTTCAACAATTG
>NW_006400012.1:3842453-3843084 GCF_000299155.1 Elephantulus edwardii
TAGGAGAGTGCGTATTAATCTCTCGTTGGTTATTATTTGATTCACTTCTTATTCATGTTCATAATAATGGTGTAAATGAATATGTGATCATAGTACAAATACAGGAACTGGGCTGCCTTAAGCTGGATTGTGAATCTAGATCTGGCTAACCCCAAAGCCCAGTTTTGTCTTGCCATTTTATGTTATTTCTCAAGTGAGATAGAAGCCCCTTACATTTTAGGAGATGGAAATTAGCTTCTATAGAAGCCAATCAAGAGAGTCACTGATGGTGTTATCTTTCCTTTTATAGCCGTCAGCTTATGTTTTGGAGGTTTTTAAAGGCATCAAGTCTAGGTGAGTACTAGTGCACAGCTACTGTAACTTGTCAGCTAAAGACATGTATTAAATACTTATTTGAGTATATTTTAGGAAGAATGTCATTCCTCTTGATAAGATTAGCAAAATTACAACCGTCGAGGGTTGGTATTAGAATTAATAGAGGATCACCAAATCACACAGAACAGCTCTGAAACAGACTGTATTTTAGAGAGAGATTCAGTTATGTTAAAAAGAAGTATATAGGGGAAAATTGAAATGCTCAACAAAAGACTTCGTACGGGGAGCCCTAGTGACCTGGTGAGTGGTCTTGTGC
>NW_006400013.1:0-10172 GCF_000299155.1 Elephantulus edwardii
TTTGGGGTCGGGATTGTCAAACAATGAAAGAATTTTTCTTTTTCTTTTCAATGAGAAGAGTGAATTGGCGAAGAGGCGGCGCGCAGGGATAAAAGCACAACAGTGAATGAATGGAAATCCCAATTCTCTGTAAACTGTCATTAAAATTCATAATTAAAAAAACCCCAATAATTTTTTTAAAAGAATGGGCTCCGTCAGGGGCTCCCAGGGGCGGGACCGCATCTTCTCGGGATTGAGGAAGCAGCGTGCGCGACTCAACGGCACATAACAACAACAACAACAAAAACAAAACCACAATGAGATACGATCTCACCCCAGTAGCACTGGCAGTGTTTAACAGGATGGCAAACAACAAATGTTGGAGAGGATATGGAGAGATTAGATGGACTCTCACGCAGTGCTGATAGGATTGAAAAATGGCACAACTACTCTGGAAGGCAGTTTGGCATATCCTAAAAAAGCTGAACATAGAAATCCTATATGACCCAAGCTATTCCACTGGAAGATTGAACTGAGACATAAATGGAGAGGTGAACACCCATGTTCATAGCAGCATTATTCTCAATAGCAAGAAAATGGAAACAATTCAAATTCCTATCAACAAACCAATGGATTGAGAAAATGTGATACATTCACACCATGGAATACTATGCAGAACTAAGCAGAACAATTTTATAAAATCCTATATAACATGAAAGTCTAGAGAAATTTAAGCTGAGTAAACTAACTCAGTCTCATAAGGACAAAGACTGAATAAGACCATTATTGTAAAAGTAGAAGGATAACTAAAGGGGAAAGGAGAGAGGATCAAGGGGCAGTTAGTGGGAAGGGGCAGAAATCACTGGGATGACAGAGTTTGGGGAGGAGGGTGGAGGAATTAGTCAAGATCCCATGAGGACCTGAAAGGACAAGGTAATATAAGGCATAGATCAATGTTGTTATTGTTATTTGCCATCGAGTCCCCTGTGACTCACAGTAACATTATGAACAACATCTCTGAACCCTGCCCTATCCTGGGCCAGTCTCACTGACACCCTTACCCCTATGGCCCCAGGTATCATGTCAATCCATCTCATGCAGAATCTTCATCTCCTTTGCTGTCCCTCCACCATTCCAAGCATCATGTCCTCCTCCAAGGAGCAGTCCCTCCTAGCCACGTGCCCAAATTATGTGAGGTAGAGCTTCAAATCTGTAGTCTCCAAGGAGAAACTTGGTTTCACTCTCTCAAAGACATACCTATTTGTTCTCCTGGCTGTCCATCTTTCCATGGTATGTTCAAGACTCTTCTATAGCACTGCAGCTCAAAGGCATAATTTTTTTTCTTCTGTCATCCTTAGTCATTGTCCAGTTCTCTGATGCATAACATATAACTGTGAAGACCATGACCTGAATCAAGTGCACCTTAGTTTCCAGACTGACGTCATTGCTCCTCAGCACTCTGGAGAGGTCCCTGATAATAGACTTCTCCAATTTAATTTGTCTTTTCATTTCCTGACTGTTGCTGTCAAAGAGTATTGATTGTGGAGCTGAGCAAGCTGAAATTGTTAACAAACTCAATCTCTTTTCTATCCATCATGGTGCTGCCAAATGGCCCATTGGTGAGTAGCTTCTGTCTTCTTGATATTTAGCTTCAATCCATGTTGAATATTACACTCCTTGACCTTCTGAAGCAAACAGTTCAGGTTCCCCTCAGTTTCAGCAAGCAAGGTAGGTTCTATCATCTGTATAGCACAGGTTGTTTACAAGTCTTCCTCCAATCCTGATGCCACATTCCTCCTCATAAAGTCTAGCCTCTTGGATGACTATTCTGCATATAGATTGAAAAGATATGGGGACAGGATTCATCCCTGATATACTACTTTCCTGATTTCTAACCACGCAGTGTTTCCTTGCTCTGTTCTGACCATTGTCTTCTGGTCGAAGTATAGGTTTCACCTCAGCACAATCAAGTGTTCTGGGATTCCTATTCTTCTCAAGGTTAGCCACAGTTTGTTGTCATCAAAACAGTCAAATGCCTGAGTAGAGTCAACGAAGTATATAGACATTCTTCTTCATGGTGATTGATTTTATAAAACAGAATGTATATGAATGATTGTATGAAATTGTATGAAACACAATGTGAATGGAGGAATGTGAACATGGATGAAGTACAATGTTTATGAATTTTGTTTGCAGTCCTATGTAAAATTTGAATATTGGAGATAAAAAAACCAACTAAATAATTAAGTATGTCTTGAAAGAAGTGCAATGATTGTGTTCCTTAGAGTCAAGGATGGTGAAATTTCATCTGGCATGCTTTGGGCATGTTTTCAGAAAAAGCCAGTCGTCCAAGGACCCAGAAAGACATCATGCTGGCAAAGGTGGAGTGTCAGAAAAACAAAGACCCTCAGTTAAATGGATTAACAGGCAGTGACTGTAACAATGGGCTAGAATATAATCAGAGATCATGATGATGGTGCTGGAAGGGGCACTGTTCAGAGCAGTGGTTCACAAGGCTGCTTTAAGTCGTAGTCAACTTGACAACACCTAAAAACAACAACTGTCATACCAGCAAGTCTGGCCAGTTTTATAATTGTGACTTTTGTTCTTTTCCCCCCCTCCCCCACTCTGACTACGGCCTTCTGCTGTGATCCTTTTGATAATGGTTTTGTGTTGTATCTCTCTACTTGATAGCACATAACAACAATAACTTTTTAAGATTTCTATCCTGAGTCAACCTCACTGTCTCTGACATTTAGGACAGGACAGTGTTGAGGGTTATTGTTCATAGGATCGCTCCAAGTTGTGGTCGACTCAACCACACGTAACAACAACAGCAAATAGCTAACGATGTTGAGCATAATTTCGCGTTTGGTAGTAATGTGATTATCTTCGTCTCTATACAAGTCCTTTGCCAATTTTGTGATAGGGTCATCTGGTTTTCCTATTATTTTGTCCAAGTTATATATATGTATATGTGCATATATGTACACGTGTGTGTGTGTGTGTGTGTGTGTGTATGTGTATTCTTAAGATTCTTGGTTAAGGTATAGTCTCAAAAGATATTCTCTCAAGTCAGAAATTTATCTTTTCAATTTTTGACAAAATTTTTCATGAACAATATTTTTCATTTTTATGTGGCCCAAGGCTTTCAATTGTTTGTACTTTGATGTTGTACTAAATCACACATTGTTAAGAGCTAGACCCAACATTGTCATCCTTACTTTTCTTCTGAAAATTTCATTGCTTTACTTTGCTCACTTAGGTCCTTAATCCATTTTATTTTTTTGTGTTGTCTAAATATAGAAAGCATATTTCATTTATTTTTGTGTGATATATAAGCATAGATCCTAATTAATTTTGTTGCAAATAGAAATATAATTTTCTGAGCACTTTATTAAAGTGACATTATTTTCCCTGTCAAATTGACATAGTCAATAATCAGTTGATTGTTATTGTTGTTGTGTGCGTTTGAGGCAGAATTGACCCATAGCTAGCTAACCCTCAAGCACATTTTCAGAGAAAGTAAACCACACAGGAGATTGTCCATGGAGAATCTGGTGGATCCAAACAGTGTGGATTGCAGCACAGCTTCTTACCACTAGGCCACCAGAGTTCCCTAGGTGTGTGCATTTATTCCTGGACTCTCAATTTTACTGCATTGATCTATATCTCTGCCCTTAGAACATACTATGTTACCTATTTTGAGTTTTGTGTAAGTATTAAACCAGTTAAGGGAGTGTTTCATGGTTTCTATACTTTGCTAACTATATACATAATATTATGTTGATCTGTTCCTGGCATATTTGGTAATAATCTTCCTAAAAATTATCCCAGACTATTATTGTCTTTGTAGAGAGATCTGGATGTATGATCAATACCAGGGGTTAAAGGCTTCTTTTGGCACCGATCTTCTTGGAAAAATTTCCACTGTTTTATGTGGCTACCGTCTCATCTTCAATAGCTGTTATTTCCACAGTTTCCAGCCACATCCACACTAACAAATCAAGCTCAAATGCCCCTTATTTCCCTAAGGTCAGACCCTAATTATTCCAGTTATCAAGCCCTCTATCTGATAAATATGCAAAGAAAGTGACTAGCAGTATGTTATATGAACATTTTGTGCCCACAACTCTGAGTTCAGAATGTGAGGCAATAATCGTCCAATACTTCCCCTCCTCCTAAATGTTCTTTTTCTTCAATTTTTCCTTTTTCTTTTCAATTCCTTTCCTCCCCCTCTCCCACTTGTCCTTACCCTAAAAACAAGAGGATTTTAAATAGTGTGATTTATGTTCAAGTTTTAAATAGAGATGTGATAGACTTAGTGTGTGGTGCACAGTTGCAACAAGAGAACGAACACGCTTTAGAACCTGAGTGACAGTTGGGCAGTTGGAAGGCTGGGCAGTAGGACGGCTGGGCAGTAGGACGGCTGGGCAGTTGGACGGCTGGGCAGTTGGGCAGTTGGTGTGTTCCAATGGGGGTTACTTGGAGGGCTGGTGCCAGGTCCCCAGGTGTCTCGCCACAAGCAACAGGACAGAAGTGCTGCCTCTTGTGCCTCTCATACTAGCGCTGAACTTTATGATCCAACCAGGCCATGAGAACTCAGCAGGACTTTGGAGTCCCAGGGGAGGGGGAAGAGTCAAGCGCCGTGGAGGGTGTGGCCAAGCAAAAGATTTGTCTGCTTCCCTCTAATCATAGCCCTTGGATTAGTTCTGGAAACAGAGGAGATAGACGGAGAAGTGAGCAGGTAAGCTGTCATCACCTAAGTACTTTGGGTCTCCCCGTGGGAAACCCACCAAGACAGATGCACTCCGGGAGGAATAAGCAAAGCAGAGAGCACACGCCACTAGAGGAGAGGAGGGGACACGGAGGTGACCTGCTCTCTCTAGACTCCACTCAACCCATGCAGGAGGGCTCTGCAAGGGCTGCCACCCCTAGATCGAGGTGCAGTAAAACCTGTCTGCTCGGGATTTCAGTTTGAACAATAAGTACTGGCTTGGAGTCCTAGGTACATAGCAAAACAAAACTGATTAAAGAGTTTTAAGGTAAGGGTCCCCAGGGATATTACTCCTTTGACTCCTTTAGGATTCCCTCCATGGCGGGTTATTAGAGAACTGAGAAGCCTCCAGGGGCTGCCCAGGTGCCTGTGCTGGTCACTCACCTCACAGAGCTTCAGAGTCACTTAGTGGATATTGAGGCTTCTTGAAGCCACTGAGCCCCTAAAATAGCTCCTCACTGGGGGTCTCAGAATCTCTCAGCTCTCACACATCCTCAGCAGTATTTCTCTTAAAAGGCACTTCCGGGAACCGCTGCTTTGTGAAGCTAGGCTTAAAAACCAGTTCCCTCTGGAGGGATCAAGGAGGTAGAAGCTGCAGCCCATAGCAGTGGAAACAATGTAACAGATTTGAATGAGTTAGAAAGGCCCAGTGATGGATGTGGGCAGGAGCCACGTGTTCACAAGCCACAAAGGCGTTGAGAGGGATCTAAGAGCCTCATGCTTGGTGCTCCTGGGCCTTTTCTACATCAGAAGAGGAAGTCTCTCTGGGCACTGTCACGACTGGACTGTAATAGCTATTGACTGATGACAAGAAGTCTCCATAGCCTTTTGGGGCAAATGATAGCAAAGAAATGGGAGGACTAGGAATTTCAATCATTCAAGTCTTCTGCTGACTTAGTTGTCTGAAACAGAATTTCACTGGAATGCAACTATGCTACAGACTAGAAATAACTTCCTGGGTTTATCTTCTCAGAGCTGTCTATTTTGTATTATTCCACTTGGATACAGGAGCAGAAGTTGTCTAAGGACTTATATCTCAGCCTTGGTTCCTGTTTCTTGACAGAAGAATGGATAAGACGACAACAAAGTTTGTTTTATATAATTTTTGAGCTCTAAGACATGCTCACAAAAGACTCAGGTAATGATGGGTGGGAAATGTCTAGATTTTTTTCTAAGCTTTGTCATTAAGGCACTTTATTTATGCTGTGGTGTATAAAGCATTCTCAAAGGAAGCACATTCTAGGTTCACCTAGACTGTATGGAGAATGACTACATGTGGAGCACTAGGTGCTTATGCAAGTTGGGCTCCACATAGAAGGTGCATATGAAGGCTCATATACACATTTCAGTGTGCTGCAATTGCTCCAAATATGTCCAGATTATCTCTCTGGGAAAGGCCTGTAGAGCTGTCTCAGGGCCACAGGGGTAATTCAGATCAATTTTGTTATTATTATTGTTATTTCTGATTTGGGGGCCACATTGTGTTATCAGAATTATTCAGCAGATTTCAGTACAAAACTCTTATGATTTCAAAATTGCTATCATTATCTAACAATGATTTGCCACCAAGAGTTTGTTCTAAAGTTTCCAGTTGGCCAGAAGAGTTTTCCAAATAGTGTCCTGTACCAGGTTGTGAAATGACAACACTGTTACCTTAGTACACTTACCCAAATATTTATGCCTAATTCCATAAACTCCAAATATCTCATTTGAGGAGCTTCTTTCGCCACTTTTACTGAATCTGTGGTGACAAAATCTTTTAGGTATTATGCAATGAAGAATGTTATTTTTTCCTTTATTCAGGCACACATTTACTGTTTATAAATAAGCAAGGTATCTTAAATGATGGATCAAATATTGAGAGTTAGCTTTTTCATTTTTCAATGATTTAATATTGTACATGAAGAAAACACAGTTTGTGGGGGGTTTGTTCTGATGGCTTAGAGGCAAGAAGATGCACTGAAATCCCAAAGGCACACAGTTTGAGGCCACCAGCTGCTCATCAGGAGAAGAACAGGCAATCTCCTCCAGTGCAATTAACTGCCTCTGAAAACCTACTGGAGGGTCACCTATGGGTCAGTTCCAACACAACAACAATAACAACATATACCCATAAGATATATCAAAATCCGTGACTTCTTTTTAGACATAAAAAAAATAAATAAATAAAAACAGCAGCAGCAAAAAGACCTCACCACTGCCACTGTGTATTCTGAGTCACAGGGACCCTCCATCAGATTCCTCAGGCTTTACAGGTCGACATTGCTTGTTTCTTCCCTGGGAGCAGCTGGTGGATTTGAACCACTGAGGCTAACAGTCCAACATGCTACACTCCACACCTCCAGGTCTCCTTAATCCAGTCATAAGCTCTCATTGTCATTGAATGGCAACCAATGAAAAGCTGAGCCTACAGTGTGTTTCTTTTTTTTTTTCCATTTTATTTTATTTTTTGTGTACCGTCAGATCAGATCTGGCTGGTACAGGAGGAGATTGCCCCTCCTTCTCCAGCAGAGCATCGGGTGAATTCGAACTGTATACCTCTGGGATTGCAGTGCAGCTTCTTGCCACTAGGCCACCTGAGCTCCCCTACAGTGTATTTCTGAGGCTGTAAATTGCACAGAAGGAGGTTTCTAACTAGGGAGTCACGGGTTGACTTTAAAAGTGGCAGAGAGGCATGACCTTTGGGTTAGCAGTGTGAACTCTGGAGGGTCCACATCGATAGTTCTATCCATTTAGACAGAAACATCCAAAATTGCAAGTCAGGGTTAGAGGGATAGTACATCCTCTTTCCTCCACCACATGATTGCATCAAATTGTGTCTAAAACTATAAAATGCTTAAGAAAAAAAGATTTTCAAAAGGAACATAAAAGAACCAATTTGATGAAAGCTCATGTATTCTTAAATACAATGAAACCTAAAAAAATGCCATTTTTGCAAATGAAAATCATGTTCTCTAATATATAATACAATTCCCATTAAAACAAGCATGTAGTTGTTGACATATAAATAGTAATCTTTGGACACACATAACATGTACCTAAAAACAGACAGCAAAAATATGGAAAAGAAACATAGTAACAGGAAGATTTCCTATCAAATACTAGAATAAATATAGCATAGGACCTAGAGAGTAGATCAGTGAAAGAAAAGAATGAAATTATTTTAAAATTACAAACATAAATACAAAGGTGTTGTTTCAACTTACTTTGTGATGTACTGAATAATGGTGCTGACTCAAATAATTTTGTTTGGCTGGAGAAAGCTACCGCAAATCTGCAGTCCAGTAATGGGTAGACAACATAAAATGTCAATGTCAAGAACTACTAACTCTCCCCACTGTATACAAAGAGGATACAAATTAATGACTTGCAAATAAGCAATGAATGAAAACATTGCATTCTGAGCAAATCCAAATGCTTTACTTACAAAAGCCCACAAAACTAAGAAATACTGAAGAAACAGTGAAATTGGCATAAGTTTCACATCCTTAACAAATATGGCTGACTAGGCTTCAGGGAGTAAGCTATAACCCTCATAAGTGAATAGAAAGGTGCATGATAAGGAATAGGCTCAGATGCAGCACTGTAGTTTTAAAATAATTCTTTCAGTTGGAACTCTATCACTCATTGAAATCGATTACACAGTAGAGAATGTCTGCTGAGAGTGATTATCAATATAACAATTGAAAGCCCATTAGAGATCATTTGCGATGAAGCGACATCAGGAATAAGCTTAATCATTAGAGTAAAAAAAAGTTATGAAAGTTGAGAGAAATTTCCATATTATTGAAGGAGAAAGCAGCATATATGGTTGTTGAGTACCACAGAGTCAGAACCAACCCATAGCTGAACCTTGGTGAGTTTTTAGAGGCTGTTATTCACACAGGGGGAGATTGCCCATCCTTCTCCCACAGAGCAGCTGGTGGACTAGTGAAGTGTAAATAAAATGTGCCTATTTGGGTAAAGAGTTAGCAAATGCCAGAATGGATTTGGATACTTGTTTCTATATATGCATAAATGAGCAGACAATATGTGGGTGTCTGAGTGTGTTTGATTAGATGAGGAGAGGAGAAGACATTTACCATATTGTTACCATGAATTTACTTTGGAGTCACTTGGTAGGAAAGCCCCAGGGTAGAAGAATTACAACCTGCAGGTACTTAAAAACCGTAGATGACTTGTGTCTCTATTTTATTACTATTATATGTAATTCAAGATTGATGTTGCTGTTAAGTGTCCTCGAATTAACTATGACCCGTAGCAACCCTTGTTAATAATGGATCTGAACCTTGCCCTACTACGTGCCATCCTCGGCATCTCTCACTGCGTCATTCCATCTTGTCCAGGGTTTCCCTCTTTTCTGATGATTCTTTACCTTTCCAAGCACTGTGTCTTTTTCCAAGGAATTACTCTGAGCATGTAAGACAGAGTACCCTGGCTGCACTTTCCCCAAGATGGATTTGTTTGTTCTTTTGGTAGTTCATGGAATATTCTTCTTCACACACCACAACTCAAAACATCAGTTCTTCCTCTGTCATACTTACTCACTGACCAGTTCTCAGATGCTATGATTGAAAAATCAGGCACACCTTAGTCTTTAAATTGACATCAATAGTCAGTCCTCAGTACTTTGAAGAAGGTCCCTGAGAGTAGACATTCCCAAATGCAATATATCTTTCAATTTCTTGACTGCTGGCACCAAGAATGTAGATCCAAGTAAGATTAAACAATGGACAATTTCAATCTTTTCTCCATCTATCATAATAATATTGCTTATCAGTGCAGTATTAAGGGTTTTGTCTTCTTGGTGTTGAGATGTAATTGCACCAACCAGCAAACCCTCAGCTGGAAGGTCTCCAGGTGCTACCAGTATCCAGATACAATTCTAGATAGGGTGCTGTAATTGGTCAGGTGATTTACATGTGAATAGGACTTAAACTTGTAAAAAGAAATGTGAGTGTTATATCTGATTTCATTAAGGAATTTATTTTTCAAATTTTATTATTTTTTGTCTGTGCACCATCAAATTGATTCTGACTGGTACAGGAGGAGATTGCCCTCCTTCTCCAGCAGAACATCTGGTGGATTCGAACCGTGTACCTCTGGGATTGCAGTGCAGCTTCTTGCCACTAGGCCACCACCCTCAAGGAATTTGTAGGGCACTGTGGAGGTAGAAGGGGTAGTAAAGTATGACCCAGCCTACCATTAAAGCAAGCAAAACAAGAGATGTACTTATGGACCTGTGACTGTGTGTATATATCCCAGCAAAGAAAAATGGGAAGGAAGATACTTGTGTTTCTTTTACCATTAGTGAGCAAATTATATGCAGAAATGACATTCTAATTTTAACTTTCATTAGGTGGATATAGATATATATAGATATATATAGATATATAGAGATATATAGAGATATATA
>NW_006400013.1:10330-16980 GCF_000299155.1 Elephantulus edwardii
ATATATATAGATATATATTCATTCTGCATGTATAGAAAGACTTTAGGAACATTTTAAGTTGATTGGTAAATACCTCTAACTTTTTTATTTCCTGAACAGGGCAGAAATACCTTCCGTGAAGCCATGAAGATATTTAGTCACTGGAAGAAGAGCATAACCGCAGACTGTACTGTTTGATAGAGCAAATTTGTTGAATACACGGGAAGCCAATGACTTCTTCCGTACTCAAAACACGGAAATGGCAAAAAAAGCGTTTTGTGAGTTCAGTGGAGTTACTACTCTTCAAGCACCTCTTGCACATAAGTGTCTGCAGGTCAATGAAGAATGCTGGACACTGTGCAATTTACTCGATGACTTGCAGGCCACTAGGAGATTCCCTGGTATGCCACCTCCACCTTCCTCCCATTACTGAAAAAAACCCCACCAGTGTGCAGGCATGCCAGATCTCTTTGAGGACTAAGCAAAGAGGACCTTAACTGGAAAGATGCAGCTCATAAAGATTAAGCTGTTTAGCAAAAGGTCTAGGAAGAGTTAAAACTTCCCTAGCTAGCATTTGCCCACTGAGGCAGTCCCAGGCTCCTCCTACTCTGGTACCTTTAGACATCAAAACCTTTCTGTTTTGTCCCCTCAGGAGGAGGGAGAATTCATCTGGCCTAAAAGCCCTCACTTGCTCAGCCCTGACTCTGTCTCTTGCAGGAGGGTTTCTCTCTGAGAAGTACAAACAGGAAGTCTGTGAATGGGAACAGATCTCCCCTGGAGGCCCTGCCCTTGGTGCTGTACCCCTGGAAGCTGCCCTGAGTCACTTGAGGGTTGCATCTTCTAGGTGGGACTTATAAAACCTACTGTTACCAACAGAAGGATATTCTCCAGTTGATTTTTTTTACTTCCCATTTTTACTCAACCCAGAAGCACTAACCATCCATCTATGAGGCCAGTGTAGGACAGAGTGAATTCAACTTTCACTCACCAATCCTCTCCAACTCCTAGAAACTTCTGCTTTTTTACAGCATTGAGGTAATAGAACCTATGCTTTTTTACAGCATTGAGAAAATAGAACCTACAGTACTGGGTTTATGACTTTATGCAGGCAAGTTTCTCCACAGTCTTACTAAGTCTTTGGTTTCTTCTTTTTAAAGAGCACAGGACAGCTGCCTTTACCGAGGGACTTTTTTTAGCACCCATTTCTCAATGTGATCTTATTTCTCTTCACTGTGCTTTTGCAGAGAGTCCTAACTCCCCTCTGGTTGAAGCTTGTCCTCTCTCCTCTCCTGGACCAGAATCCTCTTTATCTGGTGTTTGTAGTCAGGTCCTCTAGCAATGTCTTCTGCCAGGGTGCTCTTAAGGCTGGAGCTCCCTATTTATTTGGGGTGGGAAGGTGGGGTGCCCTGGTTCTCAAATGCACTTACAAGAGAGGTACGAGAAGGAGCCTGAATGGAGATCATGACAGATACTAGATAGAATGGTTTGACTGCATACTCATTGAGACACTACTTGCTTCAAAGTAGACTTGCTCAATGACTGTGGTGTTATGGAAGTAGATTGCCAGGCCTTTTTCTGTGGGCCAAAAGGTGGACTAAAAACACCTTTCAGTTCTCAGCAAATGACAGGAACTTGAATTTTGCAGCTATGCCTTGCTATTCCCAGTTGTAGGGTCCTAGAAAGCTCCCATCTGCTGCTTCTCTTGGTTTTAAGGCTGTGCCCCCGCCCCATGCCCTCTGCAGCTGGAGTTTTCGCCTCTGCAGTCTTGCCAGCTGGTGCCTCCAGCCCTTCCAATATCTTCACTTTTTCAGTGACGACTCCAGGTTTCAGCAGGCATCGCTCTTCTCTCTCATCTCTCTCTTCTTGGTGACTCTCAGGTATTGCCTGCCCAACTGACGGCAGCTTCGGGACCTGAGGAGGGGCTCCTGCCTCTCCAGCGTCTCCTCATAGAAGACTCAGCAGCTGAAGCCCTGACTCAATGTGCGCTCTGTGCTCTCCAAGAACACGGAGTGGAAGCCTCACTCACAGATCACCAGCCACTCCGTGGTGGTCCCATTTTTTAATGTGGCCTCCAGATTTCAAGCAGCAGATGCCACATGCCAGGATCCAGGACCCCGATGAGGGACTCAATGTTGGCCAGACTTGGGACAGAGCCAAGGTGCTCTCCTCTGAGAATTCGGCCTTAAAGACTTGGGACATCTTATGTATCCTGGCAGAGGAACTACCGGTGCATGACCAGCTGCAGGACTGTGTACAGCTAGCACTTTCATCTTGGTTTTTAGTCACCTCTCAGCTATTTGGGTAACTTGGGCCTGCAGGCCTGGGCTTTTCTCTCTAGTTGTTGTTGGTGACACTTTGATGTTCTCTGCTCCACTGGAGACCTCTGAGATTACAGAGTTAATTTACATGTACCCTCAGGGCCCTAAGCCCTCATCTATGAGCCCAAGACTTCCTTTCTGCATGATTGCTAGGAGGCTTCTCCATCATCATTACCTTCTACCTCTGCAGACCACACTCCTCCTTTCTCCTCAGAGCTCCCTTGAGCTTCCTGAGGGCATTGTTGTGAACTATAAAAGTCTGCTAAATTGTACTCATTCCTGATGCGTAAACTCTGACTCCTGCTTATCCCAAGTGTTACAGAGGCAAACTGTGGCACATGAGCGACAAGAAAACTGTGGGTTTTCTTGGCTGTGATTTTTTTTTTTTGGTAAGGAATTTAATTTTTTTTTTTTACAGAGGTTTTGGATTTCCATTCATTCATTGCCGCAATTCTGGAATAACTTAAATAGCAATATAATAGCTAGTAACCCTACTACTGAGTGTAATCCCTTATAATCATTTGTCCACATACCACTCGGTTAGAGTATGTTATTCCGCTGCTCCACATGAGTAGAAATCAGTTGACATGGAAGCTTTTAAAAGAAGGTAGAACTGAGGCACTAACCATCTTGTTGATCACAATGTGTCAAGAAATCATAACCCTAAGCCTCCAAACCAAGAAGTCTCACAAAGTGTAAGCAGCCTCGGTAGCTACTCTTCCTCACCCCTGCTGGTTGCAAATATATCACACAGGTCTTACCAGTTCAGTTTTGACAGGTGAACAAGTTAAAAGAGAGCTTGGAGAGTCACTGCAACGCTTCTGGAAAGTTGTCAGGCTCACAACTGACCTTTGTACTTTGATCACTCACGTGCTCCTACATTTCTTGTTTACATTACAGATTTGGGGTTTTCATCTACAGATATGATAAAAGTGCATTCCAAATCCTTCAGCTCTCCTCCTTGTAGTGCTATTTGTGTGGAAATAACTTTTAACTTTTTTTTTTTTCACGGATTACCGTAGAGTCACTCAGAGTTGACTCTAATGACATTCTGGGGCTGTAAATTGCATGGAAGGAGATGACCCATCTCACGCTCACATTCAAGCCTCTAGAGGCATCTCTCTTTCTTACCATTCATCAATTGGATTTTCCCATTTTCGTGTAGAATTTTAGAAAAGTGCCTCATTATTTGACATCCTGTGTGGTTAAAGAAACAGAAATGGATAGTCTGAAGGTTCTTTATCTCTCTTTCCCTTTACTGATGTTGTCTGAACATTTCATGACTTGGACTCTGATTTGGGAATTACTATCATAAAGGTATTTTTCTCAAGAAACCCAAACTGCTCCTCTCCACAGAGCAGTTGGGATCTGAGCAAGAACTGAGGTCTCCATAACCCTTAATTATGACAACATTGTTGCCATAGCTCAATTCTGAAGGCCCAGTTTGAATGTAAACATGGCAACAATAAAAAGCATAGCAACTGACTGAGTCAGGTATTTATAATAAAAACCTGAAAAATTTCCCAGTCTTCAAAGATATTTAGGTTCAAGAAAGAGGAGGGAGGGAAGGAGGAGGGAGGGGGGAAAAGGGTGGGGAAAGATGCAAAGAGGGAGGAAGTGAGGGACAGAGGGAAAGAGAAGGCAGGAGGAGGCAAGAGAGAGGAGAGATCAGGGAATATTTCTCCTAAACATCTGAATCATGTCTTTCTGGTGCTCCAGTGGTAAGGAATTAATGCTGCAAATCCAAAAGCATAATCTTTGATATAGTTTGAAAAAGAGGCAATCTCGCGTGTGATTACCTGCCTCTGACAACCTGCTGGAGGGTCGGCTATGAGTTCTAAGTCATGGCACACACCAGCAGCAATCGAAAGGTATGCAGTTCAAATCGACCAGCTCCTACACAGGAGAAGGGAACTCTCTTCCCATGCAATTTACTGCCTCTGAAAACCCACTGGAGGGTCAGCTAGAGAACCCACTTGGGACAGTGTCCACTTGAAAACCCTATCCCATCTCCTTAGATGGGACTATTCTCCCTGACAATGCAGAGTAGAGCTGAGAGTTGGCTCTGCTCTTAACAAGTCAGGATATGGCTCACAGGAAAATATGAAGGAAAAGGAATTTTGCAGTCAATCTAAATGGGACGTTAAGGGGGGCATCTGGAAAAAACCTCTGACCTCTCCTTTCTAACACTGGTTTTGTCAATTTATTGTATTTTTCCTCCTCCCTGAAGGCAATTTAGAGATGACACTAGAAAATGGAGGAAATTTTAAGGATTAAGCAAAGTTCAGATGGGAAGAGAGAAGGGAGCTTGTTTTGTGAACTCCAAAGGAAAGAATTGGAAGCACAATAGGACAAGATGTGGGCTTGTTTGGAAATGGAACAAAAATTGCTCTGTGCTTCCACTCTTTTTAAACTTGCCAGTCACCAAGACACCAGTCCCCTGGGACTGTCCCCAGAAGGAAGTACTTTATAAGTATACTGGAATACCTGGGTCTTTGTTATGTCTTAAGCATCCATTCATACCTCAAACTTGATGGAAGCTGCACTTGATGACTGAAGCCTTCCATGACTCTTCCTCTGGTGGTGCTTGTGTACCATAGAGTCAAAATTGACCCACAGCTGACAATCTGGTGGGTTTTTGGAGGCAGTCAATCGCATGGAAGGAGATTGCCCAACCTTCTCCTGTGGATGAGGTTGTTGACAGTTTTAATCTTCATTAGACTTATTAGGCATGATCAACTTTATTAGATATGATCAAATAGTCTTTGTTATGGTTGCTGTAATTTATACTTCCACTAGGGATAGATTTGTGTTCTAATCACTCTATTTTCTGTATATTACTTGGAACTATACACCTTTTTAAATTTTAGCCATTTGGGTGAGTAAAGCCTTGAATCCGATTGTGACATTTGAATTAAAATTCCTCTGATAATAAAGTTTAGTACTTTTTTTATGTTGCTTAGCCAAATAGGTATTGTCCTTTTTTATACATTATTCAACTATTTGTTCCTCATTCTACTGTCCGCTTTTTCTGGATCAATTTCCTATAATTCTGTTTTATGGAGCTGAGTCCCCCATAGGCTATTTATTGTGAATAATTTCTCCCACTTGGCCTAGTGATAAGAAACTGTGCTGCAGTCTCAAAGGCATGCATACAGCTTATTCAAATCCATAAGCTGCTCCTTGGAAGGAGGATAGGCAATTTCCTCCCAGTGCAATTGACAGCCTCTGGAGGGTCAGCTATGAGCGAGTTCCAACTTGATGGCAGCACCATCACCAACTTTAATCAATGAAGAGTAGTGATTGCACAGTGGTTAGGCTGACTTCTAAAAGATTCCAAAAGTTTGTCAGTGTGAAGCCATCAGTTGCTCTTATTAGATAAATATGTGTCAGTTTGCTTCTCCAAGATTTACTCCTTTAGACAGCTTCTGAGGAAGTTCTACTCTGTACTAAAAGGAGTAGAATTCATCTTAAATATCATACAATGACTTTGGTTGCTTTTTTACCGTAACTGTTGTTGTTGGGTACCATTGAATCTAGTACAACTCATAGCAACACTATGAACAATAGATATGAACCCTGTCCAATCTTGTGCATCCTCGCACTTCCTGACACACTAGAGCTCATTGTAGCAGCCAACGTGTCAATCCACCTACTAACGGGTCTTCCTCTCCTTCGCCAACCCTCCACCTTTCTGAGCATTATTTACCTTTACAAGGAAGAGTGCCCCCTAGCCTCATCATCCTTGCCTCCAAAGAGCACTCTGGCTGCACCTTCTCCAAGACATAGTTCCTCTCCTTCGCCAACCCTCCACCTTTCTGAGCATTATTTACCTTTACAAGGAAGAGTGCCCCCTAGCCTCATCATCCTTGCCTCCAAAGAGCCCTCTGGCTGCACCTTCTCCAAGACATAGGTCTTTGCTCTTTTTACAGATCAGGGACATTCAGTGCTCTTCTCCAAATCACACTTCTCAAAGGCATCAATTATTCTGTCATCCTTATTCATTGTCCAGCTCTCAGATGCACAGCAACTGATCAGGAAGACTATGGCCTGAATCAGATGCACCTCAGTCCTCAAAATGACATCATTATTCCTCAGTAATTTGAAGAGCTTCCTAACAGGGGTTTTCGAGTGCAATGCATCTCCTTTTGACTGAATTTTTGCCCAATCTAGCTAATAATCCCAGGGCAGAGGATCTACCTGGTTTACAGTCAACAGCATTTGCTGGGCGTGCCTGTCTTTAAAATAAATTAATTTTTGTATGAATATTCTTTACACAGACTAACAGAAAGGGCAACCTAGGCAGAACTATCAAGTATGGAAATACAAAGGAGGAGGAACAGTTGTAAGCAG
>NW_006400013.1:19685-31960 GCF_000299155.1 Elephantulus edwardii
TCGAAAACGACTCGACGGCACATAACAACAACAACAACATATTCTTTAAGTTGTATAGCAGTTCTCTGTTTCCTGTACTGAAGTAACTTGGAGTTCCTGGGATACTGAACACTGTGCCATAATTGTCTCAAATACCATAATGGTTACCCATCATGGACAGTGTTTGGAGGAGCTTCCAGATTGATTCAGGTTTGGAAGCAGGAGTGGCATCTATTTCCTAAACCACATGCCTCTGGAAACTCTATAAACATAGAGAAATAATGTTAGTTATAGTATAGGGTTCAGGTCTTTTGTTCATAGGGTCGCTATGAATTGTATTTGACTTGACACTTAACCATTGCTAAGTGAGACTAGTGTTATATTTTGGAGGAACTTCTAAGGTGTTCTTCACTCTTCTGTCAACTTGTTGTATTGAGGTAATCAGGTTTTGCTGTGATGCTGAACTTTGTGCCACTGAGATGTCAAATGTCATAACAGTTGCCCATAGTAGACAATGTTGGGTGGAGCTCTCAGTTTAAGATGGGTTTAGAAGCAGGAGTGGGTGGCATTCACTTCCTAAACCACATGCCTATGGAAACTCTATGAATCTGGAAAACAATGATAGTTATAGAACAGCATCAAGTCTTTTGTTCATAGAGTCACTATGAGTCATGCTTGACTCGACAACAATCAACAATTTCAAGAATGCATCTCCTTATTTCCTGTTTGTACCAAGGGGTGTTAATTGTGGATGCAAGCAAGGTGAAGCTGTTTCAAGCTCCTCTCCATCCATCCTGATGTTGCCTATTGGTTCAGTGGTAAGAATCTTTGTTTTCTTGTCATTGAGATACAATTCATATTGAAGGGTATATTCCTTAATCTTCTACAAGTGCTTCAAGTCCTCCTCACTTTCAGCAAGCAAGATTGTGTGATCTGCATATAATGCAGGTCATTGATGAGTCTCCCTTCAATCCTGATGCCACATTCTTGAGAGCCCAGCTTCTCGAATAGTGTTCTCAACATGCAGATTGAATATGTATGGAGAGAGAATACAACCCTGACACTCTCCTTTCTTAATGTTAAATCATTTAACTGTGTGGATCTTAACAAGTTATGGCTACCATTGAGAAGAATGGGAATCCCAGAGCACTTAATTGTGTCCATACAAAACCTATACTTCTAAGACCAGAAAGCTGTTGTGAGGACAGATCAAGGGAACAGTACATGGTTTTACCATAACTACTTAGTGTAATATTGATTCTTACTCAGGTTGAACCCCATTTTTTTGCATACTACTACTTCTCTCCAAGTAGATTTTCCAGTATTTCCAAGGCTGTGATTTTTCAGATATTGACTGCCTAACTTTTCCTCCAAGGCTCTTCCGATTGGATTCTATCACCAAGCTTTTGATTAGTAATCAAGTCTATGGTCATAACACCCTGAACACACTTGATCTCATCTGATTAGTAGTCAAATGCTAAAAGTTTATTCTGCCCAGGGTCCTACTCTTGACATTACCTTTTGCCCTCCCTATTGACACTGTAGACTCTTGCCCCTTTAAAATATTTGCAAAAAGAGGAATGGAACACTACATGGTTTAAAATTAAGGAAGGTGTGGCTCAGGGTTGTAGCCTCTCTCCCTACCTTTTCAACCTGAATGCTGAACAAATTATTAGAGAAGGTAGATTCTATGCAGAAGAATGTGGCATCAGGATCAGGAGAAGACTCAACAACCTGTGTTATTCAGATGACACAACCTTGCTTGCTGAAAAGTGAGGCGGCTTGAAGTACTCACTGCAAATAGCCTTCAATATGGATTATATCTCAATTAAAAAAAATTCTCACCACCAGAACAATAGATAGCATCATGACAAATGGAGAAAAGATTGAAACTGTCAATGGTTTCCTCTTTTATTATTATACTAGTTTATTCACAAAATTCCAATATGTTGCTTTCCAGAAGATTCTTCCATTTTCCCTCACCATCCCACCCATCAAATTATACAACTCCATTATTATCCAGCCCCTGCACATCCTTATCCATTTACACACACACACACACACACACACACATACACACATACCCTTGGATCCTTATACTCATTCTACAATAATGGTTTTATACAATATTTGTGGGACTGAGTTCACACAGCATAATGTTCTTCAGTCTCTCGCAAGTTAGGTAATAGTTTACAAAATCATTGCTCCTGTGTGCGTTTTGAGGTTTCCACTTTCTTGAATCCACAATCAATACCCTCGGTACCAGCACTCAGGAGCTCAAGAGACATATCGCACTGGGAAAGTCTGCACTCCGGGACCTCTTCAAATTATTGAAGAGCAATCCTGTAAGTTTGAAGACTAAGGTGCACCTGATTCAGACCATTGTCTTTTCAATCACTTGCTCTGTTTCTAAGAGCTAGACAATGGATGACGCTTTTGAGTCATAGTGTTAGAGAAGAGTACTGAATGTGCCCTGGACTGCCATAAGAACAAACAGACCAGAGTGCTCCTTGGAGGCAAAGATGGCAAAGCTTCACCTCACATACTCTGGGCATGTTGGTAGGAGGTGCTATTCCTTGGAGAGGGACGTCATGCTTGGAAAGGTGGAGGGTCAACAAAAGAGAGGAAGACATGCAACCAGATGGGTTGACATGGTAACTGTAGCAATGTGCTCGAGTGTGTCAGAGATAGATAGTGATGATGGCAGAGGATAGGACAGGGTGCAGATCTGTTGTCTACAGGGTCGATATCTAATAACAACATTGGCATCTGTCGGTGAATTTCTAGTTTTTGTTGATAAAGGGAGCTCTGGTGGCCTAGGCCATAGGGAGTTGTACTGCACACTCAAAGCTCACACATCTCTGGCCGTTCCAAGCCACCAATGGCTCCAAGGGAAAAAGATGAACAATAACCTCCTGTGTGATTTACAGCTTCAAAAAACCACTGGAGACTCAGTTATGAGTTAGTTCTGACTTCACAGCCATGAGTCTAAACATGAGTTGCCATTGAGTTGGCTCCGTCTCATGGTGACTCATTGTACAGCAGAACAAAACACTGCCTGTTCCTGCCTAATCTTCATGACTGTTGGTAGTCAGTGTCCTCTCATGTGATTTACAGCCTTGGAAACCCAATGGAGGGTCAGCTTTGACTCAGTTGAAAGAGAGAGTGGTGGGGGAAGAGGGGGAGAAGAGAGAGGGAGAGTGTGGGAGACAGAGGCAGAGAGAGATGGAGGGGGGAGGTAGGAGGGAGGGGAGGAGGAGATGGAGAAGCGAGAAAGCGTGAGCATGAGAATATATTTTGGAGAATAATAGAGAATCTGGTAGGGAAAGGACTGCACCCTGAAAATCACTGGCTTAAATCTGCCAAGTCATTCTTCAGGAGAAAGGATGAACAGTCAGTCTCTCTTAAAGATTTATAGCCCCTGATACCCTCTGGAAAATTCTGCTTTGTTCTATAGGCCATTATGATTTGAATTGATTCTGCAAAAATGGGTTAGGAGACATTAAATAAATTTGCCGGTTGCCATCCCCCTGACAGGATTCTTTTTATTATTTTGTGTGTGTGCAAGTATACTGCCAAATTCGATCTGACTGGTACAGGAGGAGATTGCCCTCCCCTTCTCCAGCAGAGCAGCTGGTAGATTCGAACTGTGCTGGACAGGATTCTAATCACAGTGCCCTTGGGCTCTTCTGTCTTTGCAACACACTCTCCTTAAGATGCCTCTAAGTCTCAGGCATCTGTCTCTCCTTGAAAACATCTAGGTTTATTTCTTCAGCCATTTTAGCGCCTCCTGGATCCAAATTTAAATATTCAAATGCTGTTGTCTTAACTCTCTTTCTCAGCCTCCTCACATATAAAATGTGCATTATAAAGATACATTCCGGAGAGCTCTGGTGGCCTAGTGGTAAGGAGCTGCAATTACAATCCCAGAGGCACATGGTTCGAATCCACCAGATGCTTTGCCGAGGAAGGAGGGACAATCTCCTCCTGTACCAGTCAGATATAATTTGACGGTACACTCACACAAAAATAAAGATACATTCCTTATATGGTTATCATGAAGAACAAATATTGTATGAAAGGAAATTAAATGTTTGACATCAGTCTAGGTACTCAGAAAAGTGTGAGCTGGTACTTTTATTACGTGACATCTCCATGTGGGTGTCTAATAACTACACAGTGTTACCAAAATCACGAAAGACAGACCTATTGCAGCTCGCATCCCACCAATACGAATGAATTTCTTAAGACTTCAGTGACGGTTGTGTATATCATTTTTCACACAATGGAACTGGTTAAGAGGGCTTGAAGGAATGTTGCTTTTCAAAGAGAAGAGCGAATTGGGGGGAAGGGTGGACAGGGAGAAAAATGCAACTATGAATGGATGGAAATCCAAAATCTTTGTAAATGTTCATTAAAATTAATAAAAGTTGAAAACAAAAATAAAAATTAAGATCATTCTTACAAAGAGGAGGGAAAAAAAAAAAAGAGGGTTTGACCAGGCTCTACATAATAAATTGCTCCAGCAACCCTGTTGGTAATCAGTGAGAAAGTTTCAGCCAGCTAAAGTAGAAAATATGTAATGTCAGCCTTGGCCCTTGGGCTTCTGGGAAACTGCGTTATGGGGAGTCAGCTGAGTCACTGCCTCTCACACACGTTTTCCTCCCGCACTTTGTCCTAACCAGGCTGCTCTTTGGAGGGAAGGATTCTGAAACTTCGTCTGACATACTTTGGACATGTTGCAAAGAGGGACCAGGCCTTGGAGAGGGACGTCATGCCTGGGAGGATGGAGGGACAAAGCAGGAGAGGAAGACCCTCAAAGAGGTGGATTGATTCAGTGACTGGGGTAATGGGGGTAGGTGTATCAGAGACAAAAAGATTGGCCCAGGATGGAGCAGGGCTTAGGGCTGTTGGACATAGGGCCACTATGAGTTGCAGGCAACTTGAAAGCACATAACAACAACAAAGTAGAAAAAATTAGAACATCTCTCAGTTATTGATGATGCTACTCTCAATCCAGAATATCTGACAAAGGTACTATTGTAAACTGAAATGTGTACCACCAACAGTACACACTGTATCTTTGCATCTGTATCTGTAAATGTGACCTAGTTTGGAAACTGAGTTTTCCTATAGTATTTTCAGGAAGGCATACTGGTGTAGGATGGGTCCTAAACAAAGTCCTTTTTGAGTTATAAAAATAGCATAAAAGAGAGAAAAACCAGCAGTTAAAGAGGAAGACCTACAAAAGACAGGTGTCCCAACAAGTCCAAGAATACCAAAGATTCTAGCAGGTTCTAGAAGCTGAAACAGAGAAGAGTCTCTGATTAGAAGCATGCCTTGAATTGTGACAAATATGTTTTCCTTAAAAATACATATATTTGTGATATTTTGTGTGTGGCCACTCTGGATTACAAAATCCCTACACCTCAGTGTAACATGATAGGCTACATTTGGTGGTGTGGTGTAATTAGGCACTGTCTAGTATAACTCATAGTGACCCTATGAACAGACCTGAACCCTGCCCTATGCTGTGCCATCCTCATCATCTCTGACACATTTGAGCCCATTGCTGCAGTTACTGCATTAATCTCTCTCACTGGGGGTTTTCTCTTTTGCTGACACTCCACCTTGCCAAGTATGATGTCCCTTTCCAAGGAAAAGCCTCTCCCACCAACATGCTCAAAGTACGAGACACAAAACATTGCTATCTTTGCCTCCAAGGAGCACTCACTCTGGCTGCATGTTTCTAAGACATAATGGTTTGTTCCTTTGGCAGTCCATGGGATATTATTCAGTATCCTTCTCTTTCCCTGTCTCTGTCCTGTGCTTTCACCTAATAGCCACAACAGGGTCAGTTTGATGATGATGATGTATGTTGGGTGCCATCAAAGCATCTACAACTCATGGCGACCCTAAGTACAAATAGCTCTGAACCCTGCCCTATTCTGAGCCAATCTCACTGACTGACACACCTTCCCCTATTACCCAAGTATCAATCCATCTCATCCAGGATCTTCCTCTCCTGTGCTGTCCCTCCACCCTTCCAAGCATAATTTCCTTCTCCAAGGACCGGTTCCTCCTGGTCAGGTGCCTAAAGTATATCTATCATATGGAGCTTCAAAATCCTTGCCTCCAAGGAGTAACTTGGTTTCACCCTCTTCAAGACAGATCTGTTTGTTCTCTTGGTTGGTAGCCCATGGTATGTTCCATATTCTTCTCCAGCACCACCACTCAAAAAAGAAAAGATTTATACATACCTCCAGAGATGGAGACAAAGAGATGGATAAAGACAAAGACAACAAACACGCAACAGAATGAGGGCAGTGACTTGGAAACTACACTAGCATAACTATGTAAAATGTCAAGCATTCTAGTGAGAACCAGAAAGAAAATGGTTTCCTTTGTTATTTGTGATATATATAATCAGTGGGAGTCAAAACTAGTAAAAAAAAACCCCAAAAGGTCTATTTCCTTTTATTCATGAAATAAGGGACTGTCTCCGTATATAGGAATTATTGGGAGTCTTAAATTCCAATAAAATGTGATTGAACTTTATCCATCTCTTTGTCCTCTTTTCTGGAGAGAAGTACAGATAGATGATTTCTCTTTAACTAGCACATGTGGCAAAGGAAATGAAGTCTTTCATGTTCACTCTATGTCTGCAATAAACTGCATTGATCATGACATGGTCCATGCTTCATACTTTGCTAGATTTTGTTTGCTTGGTGTACTTTGCCTGTAACTTTTTAAAAAGTCATCCTTTTCTGATATTTATCATTACTAGATTGGGGAGTATTTCATTCCCCCCCCTTCTTTTATATTATGTAAAAGATTAACTTTTTAAAAATGGTTGATGAAATTTTATTGAAAAAATAATCTAGGCCTGTAATTCCTTTGTAGATAGAGCTTTAACAACTTATGTATTTTGATTAGGATAGTAACTGGGAAAATGTTTAATGTTCTGGACTGTTAGAATGCCATCTTTAAATATTATGTGAATTTTCATAGTTCTCAGCCACATCCAGGTCAATTATACTCAGTCTTCCTTCCTTTCTTCAATTCAGGCTCTGTATGTTACTGGTATAATTTACATCATCTAAGATTTATTTGCAAAGAAAACCAACACAAAACAGTATGCCATCCAAACTGCTATATGCCCACAACTTCTTTAATCCATAATGTGAATATCCTGTGTTGTATATACATTTTGTTTGTTTTTCATTCCTTCCAACATGCCTGATCTACTTGTTTTGAAGCTGTGCATTTCAGGTTCACAGCTTCACTCTAGCTTATATTGACCCTAAATGTGATGATGCAGGGCAGTATCTCATTGCTGTTGTGCGCCCAGAAAATTCAAGTTTGGAGCAAAAAGACAGGAGGTCAGTGTTTGGGTGATCGTCATACAGGCAGGCAGCTGGACTACGAGGGAGAGGCGCCCAAGGATTGTCTCTCATCACAAGTTCAAGGGCAGCAGATGAGTCAAGGTTCATAACGTTTTCAAGGCAAGACCAGCCAGCCCACCCTGTTCACCCCCAACAGGCTTTAGGTCCCATCAGGACAAGAGGACTCCTAAGGCTGTGCAGGACAGGACTAGCATGTAGGCCTGAGGAGGCTTTCTACCCTAGCTGATCACCAGCTCTAACGCTGGTCTAAGACAGAGGAGACAAATTGTGACACTGGCTCAAAATACACAAGTATGAATGAGTTTGATCTTTCCTCCTCAGGGTCCACATACAAATGCACATACACCTTTGAAAAAGGCAAACCTAAAAGTACCAACCTGGGGGCTGCACTCCCCAGCCTGGATTGTAATGAACTCAAAAGGACTCTTCAGGGCACTCTAGAATGAGGTGCAGCATAGATTGTCCAGCTATTGGATAGGAAATTGATGTCCTCCAGGCATATCATGTGAACAGACTAACAAGACAGTCTTGACATAAGCTTGGGAACTCAGATTTGACTTACAGATCATGAAATAAAAGAAATTCTACTTCATCTTCACAAAGCTGGATGGCTGGTTCCTGGTCTTAACTACAGAACTTCAATATAGAACAAAAGAGAGGAGTCTGCTCTTTTAGCACTGGTTCTTGTTTCTTGAGAGCAGCAGCAAAAAGGAGTCAGGATTTACTGTGTCCTTTCCTATGCATCTCAGGAAATTCTCACAAATATCCCGTTAGTAAGAACTGATGGGAAATGCCTTGTCTAATCTTAATTTTGGTTTTGAGGCTCTTTGAGTTTCTGGAAGACATAGAGAGTTGTTTTTTTTTTAACACCATACACTTTTTCATCTCTTTTTTAACAATTTTTAAAAAATGTATCATTTATACCATCATTCACTTTTATACAAATATTCATATAGTTTCATTCATGTATATTTAGTTTTATACAATCATTTCTGTACATTGTAAATAAATCAGAATAAAACACACAAAAGACAAAGTTTGAATACACTGTTTTTCACTCCTTTTTTTAATTGAAAGAAATGTATTTTCTGTATTTTTCTTGAGGCTCTGTTCATTTTTCAGTATTTTAATATCCTACCATTTTTTTCAGTGTGGATATTGTATAATGTCAACTAATTGAGTTTTTGGCCTTTTCTTCCATCATCAAAATGCTGCTGCTGCTGTTAGATACCATAAAGTACAACGCATAGTGACCCAATGAACAACAGATCTAAACCCTGACCTATCCTGTGTTGTCCTCACAATCTCCGACACACTTGAATCCATTGCTGCAGTCACTGTGTCAATAGACCTGGTTGAGGGTCCTCCTGTCCTTTGCTGTCTCTCCACTGTGCCCAGCATGAACTCTTTCTCCAAGGAATAGCCTCTCCTAAAAACCTGCTCAAGGTATGCGAGACAAAGTTTCACCATCCTTGTCTCCAAGGAACACTCTGGCTGCATCTTCTCCAAGACATGTTTGCTCTTTTTGGAAGTCCATGGGATATTCAGCACTCTTCTCCAACACCACACTGCAAAGGCATCAATTCTCCCATTATCCTTGTTCATTGTCCAGCTCTAAGCAGCATAGCAAGTGACTGAAAAGACCATGGTCTGGATCAACCATACCTTAATTCCTCAAACTGACATCATTACTCCTCAGTAATTTGGAGAGGCCCCTGACTACAGACTTTGCTAGTGCAGTCCATCTCCTGATATCCTGATTCATGGTGCCAACTGTATTGATTGACATTGGCAAATTCAGGTGAATGTTATATTTTTACTGCTGTATTTTTCACTTTTAAAAATTGTCATTTGCAGATAATGATTGAGGGGTTTCTTTAATAATTTCATTTCTTAATATTTTTTTAATTCTTTGAGTATGAGAAGAATAAGTTATCTTTGTGTCTTTGATTCCAGTATTCTGGGTCCTGTTTAAATTTCATGGAAAATTATAATTATTATGTTTGTAGAAAAATAGCCTAATTAGGCTCAGACTTCAAGTTTTGCCCCATCTTCTGCATACTGTGGTTAAAATATCACTGTCACTGTAATTTGCAAAGGCTTCACAATGATATTCAGATCTAATCTATTTGAACATCACTTAGTGTCAAAGATGTTTGAACCGTAACACAACTCTTCAAGGGTTTTATATGCTTTATGATTGTTGCTGTTATTTTATCCCATCAATCTGAACATGACTCATAGCAACCTTGTGAACAATGGGTCTGAGCCTGGTGCCATCCTCATCATCTCTGATATACTCGAGTCCATTGTTACAGTCACTGTGTCAATCCATCTTGTTGAGAGTTCTCTTTTTACTGACCCAACAGACTCCTCCTAACAACATGTCTAAAGTATGTGAGATGAAGTTACACCATCCTTGCCCCAAAGAAATACTCTGATTGCACTTTAGGACATATATGTTCTTTTAGTTGTCCATGAGCTATTCCATCCTCTTCAACAACAGAGCTCAAAGACATTCATTCTTCTGCCATCCTTTTTCATTGTCCAACTTTCAGATGCATAGGAAGAAATATAAAATATCATGGCTTGGATTAGGTGCACCTTAAAGTGATGTCATTGTTCTTTAAGTACCTTGGATAAGTCCCTGACAGCAGATTTTTCTAACGCAACACAACTTTTGACTTCTTACCTGCTGGATACAAAAGATATTTATTGTGGATCCAAGCAAGATGAAATCATTGACGACTTCAATCCTTTCTCTATCATGATGTTGTCTGTTCCAGTGGTAAGGATTTTTCTTGATATTGAGAGGTAGTCAATACTGAAGTCTGTAATCCTTGATCTTGTGTGGCAAGTACTTCACATCCTTTTCACTTTCAGCTAGCAAGGTTGTGCCATCTGTGTAGCACAGGTTATTGATGAGTCTTCCTCCAATTTAATGCCACATGCTTCATAAAGCCTAGCTTCTCACATGGTTTACTCAACATACAGATTGCATAGGTATGGAGAAAGAATACAGTTCTAATGCACACCTTTCTTGATTTTAGACCATGCAGTACACCTTTGCGCTATTTGAACAATATCTTCTTGGCCCACATATAGGTTTCCCATGAGTACCAGCAAGAGTTCTGGGATTCCCATTCTTCTCAATATTAGCTATAATTTGTTATGATATATACAGTCAAATGCCTTTGCATAATCAATAAATCACAAATAGACATCTTTCTGATGTGCTCTGTTTTCATCCAAGATCCATCGAAGATTTGCAATGATATTCCTGATGACATTGTTGTTAAGTTCCATTAAGTCGTAGACGACTCATAGTGACCCTATGAATAGAAGTCTTGAACATGAATAACTTTCATCTTTGCTCTAAGTTTCCAGAGATTCCAGAAAGAATTTCCAGAGGCAAACTATTTCAAAAGTGGATGCCACCCTTGCTTCCAAGCTTGTTTTAATTCAGGAGCTCCACCATCAGTAACATTATTATATTTGACCTCACAGCAACCACAAGTTACCTTTGTACAGCAAATTGACAGACCAGTGCTATACCACTTAGAAGAATGTTTGACTGAAAACAATTACAACCAGATGCTTTTTAAATAGGAGGCAGGCCAAACCCAACCAGCTCACACCCAGTTGTGAGCAACAGCCACATCCAAGTCTCAACCAGAAAACACACCTTTCCAGAAACTGGCTGCTCCACTTATCTTCCCAGACTAGAAAGCAGCCCCAGACTGGCAACCAAAAGCCTTTTTAAATAGAAGCCTGATGTCTCTTCTAAATCCAACTTGAAATTCTGGCAGTTCTCTGACTGTTCCAATTTTTGCATTATCTTTAACAAAATTTTACTTGCATGTGGCATTAGTGATGTTAATTAACAATTTCCATATCCTGTTAGATCATCATTTTTGAGAATGGGGCCAAATACAGATCTCTTCCAGTCAGTTAGCCATGAAGCTGTCTTCTCGATTTCTTGGCACAGACTGGTGAGCTTGTCCATCCTGCATTACTTTATTGGAACATGTTAATGTCCAGCCTATATCTCACTTTACTGGAACATGTTAATTGAGATCACATCAATTATTTTTGCCAATGCCTTCAGTACAGTCTGAACTTCTTCCTTCATTACTCTTGGTTCTTCATCATGTGTTGCTCCCGAAAACCCATTGGAGGGTCAGCTCTGAGTCTTAAGAGTTAGTGCTATGCAAATATAACTAAGGGTGGACCAGAAATATATAACAATTTATGGAATCCCTTTCTTGCACTACCTCTCGATCTCTCTGAATTCTGAATGGACTGCTTTCCTTGTTCAGCAAGAACCTAGAGGCATTAATTTCTTCACTGTGCACTTAAAAGACAGGTTATCTACATGGGGCCAAAGGACTCAGCATGTTGTTGTTATGTGCTGCCAATCCAAAGCAGGCAGTTCTAATCCACTAGCTTCCCAGTGGGAGAAGGATGGGCAACCTCGTCCTGTGTGATTTGCAGCCTCTGAAAACCTGCTTGAGGGTCAGCTAGTTGTGAATTCTAACTCCTCAGCAATGAACAACAACTGAGTGGTATGAGAATTCCAGGACCCTTCATTGTGTTCATGGGGAACATGTACATTGACAATAGAAGCAGTTGTTTGAACAGAAGTGGATATGCTAAGTGAAACATCTCAGTCACAAAAGGACAAACATTGCATAGTGTCACTATTGTAAAAAGGGACTGACATGGGGGGACTTAAGAAAAGAGGAAAAAGAATGTATACTGCCTTGAAACAGATGAGGGAGAGAACTGTTTAAATTGAATATATGATTAGGGATTATTTTCATGACAAAAGTCCAGAATAAGAACTGCCTAATAAAGTGTACTTGGGGGTGGGGAGAAGGATTATAACAA
>NW_006400013.1:35142-36166 GCF_000299155.1 Elephantulus edwardii
GGGAAAAGAATAACATGCCGCACTGGGCAAATCCGCTGCCAAGGTCCTCTATGATGTTGTTGTTGTTATGTGCCATCGAGTCACTTGCAACTCATAGCAACCCTATGTACAACAGCTCTAAAGTCTGCTCTGTCCTGTGCCAATCGCACTGTCTCCGATACACCTATCCCGATTACCCCAGTCACTAAATCAATCCACCTCATAGAGGGTCTTCCCCACCTGCGCTGTCCCTCCACCCTCCCAAACATGATGTCCTTCTCCAAGGACCGGTCTCTCCTTACAAAATGTCCAAAGTACGTTAAATGGAGCCTCAGAATCCTTGCCTCCAGGGAGCCGCCTAGACAGCCCTGTATAGATTTAGATGGTACCTGACCCAAACCATGGTTATTCCAATTTCTTCACATGTATGTGAACGATAGTAAATAAGAAAAACCAAAGAATAGATGGCTTTGGATTACAGTATCAGAGAAACATATTGGGTAGACTGTGAAAGAACAAAGACATTTGTCTTGAACTGAGTGCAGCCAGAGTGCTCCTTAGAAGCAAAGATGATGAGACTTTGTCTCATTTGTTTTGGGCTCATTAGGAAGCAGCACAAGGAAGAATTCAAGATACTAAAGAGCTGAACAGAAGATTCCAAAAGGCTGCTCGGAATGACAAAGCAAATTACGATGAAATGTGCGAGGAGCTAGAATCGGAAAATCAAAAGGGCCGAACTCGTTCAGCATTTCTTAAGCTCAAGGAACTGAAGAACAAATTCATACCTAGAGTTGCTATCATTAAGGATGCTTTAGGCAGAATATTCAATGATCCAGGAAGTTTAAAAAAAGATGGAAGGGATATACTGAGTCATTGTATCAAAAGGAATTGGCAGATACAGAATTTAGTGAAATAACATATGAGCAAGAGCCTATGGTGATGAAGGAAGAAGTTCAAGCTGCTTTGAAGGAAATAGCAAAAAATAAGGCCCCAGGAATAGATGGTATACCAATTGAAGTATTTCAGATAACAGATGCTGCCCTGG
>NW_006400013.1:37621-52725 GCF_000299155.1 Elephantulus edwardii
CGCTATGAGTCGCAAACAACTCAATGGCACATAATAACAGGAAGGAGCAGTCCTTGGAAAAAGACATCACACTAAGAAATGTAGAAGGTAAGTGAAGGAGAGGGAAGATAAATTGACACAGTGACTGCAACAATAGGTTTCAGCATGTTATGTGCCGTTGAGGCACTTGAGAATCATCACAATCCTATCTCAACAGCTCCGAACCCTGTTCTATCCTGAGCCAACCTTACTGTCTCCAACATGCCTACCCCCATTACTCTAGTCACTCAGTCAAGCCATTTCATCGAGGGTCTTTCTCCTCCTGTGCTGTTCCTTTACCCTCCCAAGTATGACATCTCCTCCAAGGACTGGTCCCTCCTTGCAACATGCTTCAGAATCCTTGCCTACAAGGAGAAGCCCATTTTCACCCTCTCCAGGATGAATTTGTTTGTTCTCTTAACAGTCCATGGTATGTTCAATACTCTTCTCCAGCACCAAAGCTCAAAGGAATCAGTTCTCCTTCTATCATCCCTAGTCATTGTCCAGCTTTCTGATTCATTGCGTTTAATTGTGAAGACCATGTCCTCGATCAGGCTCATCTTAGTTTCCAGACTGACATCATTGCTCTTCAGTACTCTGGAGATGTCCCTAACATCAGACATTGCCAATATAATTAGTCTTTTGATTTCCTGGCTGCAGGTACCAAATGTGTTGATTGTGTAGCCAAGCAAACTGAGGTTGTTAATCTCAATCTCCTCACTGTCCATTAAGATGCTTCTAATTGGCCCAGTGGTGAGAATCTTTGTTTTCTTGATGCAGAGCAGATCATCCAGGAGGCTAGGCTGTATGAGGAGGATTGTGACATCAAGATTGGAGGAAGACTCATCAACAACCTGCATTATGCAGATGACACAATCTTGCTTGCTGAAACTGAGGAGGACCTGAAACACTTGCTATAGAGGGTCAAGGACTGCAGCCTACAATATGGACTGAAGCTTAACATCAAGAAAGCAAGGATTCTCACCACTGGGTTTCTGCATAGAAGAGATTAGTAGGATGGTTCAGGATTAGGCAAGGATTTGTTTTGTTGTACATGGGGTTCTATGTATAGGAGCCAATTCAATGCATCTAATAAAAATCACCAAGGGAGCTCTGGTGACCTAATGGTAAGAATCACTCTGCAGTCCCAAAGAGACGAAGTTCAAATCCACCTGTTGCTCTGTGGGAGAAAGATGGGCAATCTCCTCCCATATGGTTAACCTCCTCTGAAAACCTGCTGGTGGGTCAGCTAGGGGTCAGTTCCAACTCAATGGCACACAACAACAACAACAACAACAATAAAAACACCAGTCTTTTAGGAGACGGGTTTTACTTGCCAACATTCTTATTAGTAGTAGTGGTCTAGCACTCATCTAATGCATTACCAGAGCTCCTTCACCAAAGAATAGACAGAAAAATACATGTAAAAGCAGGAAGTAATATGTTTGTATGACCAAGTAACAGAACATTGCTATTACATAGCATAGAAACTGGAAAAGAGAGAAATAGAACAAAATCTACCAAGGTTGTGTACTGTCATGTTGGAACTCTCCACTCCTGTGGGTTTTCAGAGGCAGTTAGCCACACGGAAGGAGACTGCCCATGCTTCTCCTGTGGAGCAGCTGGTGGCCTCTAACCGTGAGCCTTCAGGGTTACAGAGCAGCTTCTTGCCACTAAGCCACCAGAGTACCGTTCAAAATCTAAGAAATCAAAAAAAAAACATAAATATGCAGTATTTCAACTCAAAGATTTTATTTTTAGTTGATTTGCTTAATAAATGTGACTGACTCAAATTGATCTTGGGGACAAAGCTGGGAAACATGATACATAAGTATTAACCAAATTATGTACAAAGTAGATGACAGGAATTAAAAATTGGTTGCATTTTTTTTACAAGGAGGATAAAAATGAGCACTTGAAAAATGAGCCATGAAGTCAAACAGATGATTCAGACCAAATCAGTATGTCCAATAAACATAGTTATAGTCAAGTTAATAACCACAGGCAGTCAGAAAATTTTAAAATACTAGTAAAATTGGTGAGGCTGTGGGGAGAAGGAAATAGATGTAAGGATACACAGTGACAATATTTTGGGGAAAGGACATGGGAATGATGGCCTAGACTTTTAAAACATTTTTTAAAGGGAAATCTCATTTTCTGGAAGCTTTTCCACAAAACTAAAACCTGTAGCATATAATTGGATAATTAATTATTTTACAGTAATGGTGAAATAATAGACATTTTGTAGTCGGGCTTCCAGAGCCAATAAAGTTAGGGGTCATTGAGATGAGAAAGGATAATAATAGTCAAGTGGGGCAAAGACGTGAAGTGTGAAAAAAAAACATGTGGAAAGTGCAAAGAAAAAGTAATAAAATGAGCCCGATTGGATAAAACAACAGAAGATATTTGAACAACTGTGTTGTGTGTGTATATCAATAAATAGAGGAAGAGGGGTGTCTCTGTGTGCATATTAAGGCAGTAATAATATATTTACCATTTTCGTTATGTTTACCTTAAGTTCACTAGGATAAGACCTTGGGGAGGGGAGTTAGAACGTGTGTTTTCTTAAAAGGCACACAACTTGTTTTTACGTTTTAGCAGTGTGATGTATGAACCTAGGAGCTCTGGTAACACTGTGGCGTGGGCATTTGACTTGTTTAAAGGTCAGTGGATTGAACACCTTAGACACTCCATGGAGAAAGATAGGACAGCTTACTTTCCCAGGGATTTGCAACATTAGAAATCTTAAAGACCAGTTCTGCTATGTTGGCTTGACTGAACTGAAGTGGATTTTGTTTTTTGTTTTCAATGAAGTAATTTAGAGGATATGTACTATATTACCATTTATGTATGAGTTAAAATGTAGAAGACCCAAAACTATAGTGCTAGTGTTAGATTTTAGATTATCAAGCAAAGGAAGATTAAGGGCTGTGTAAACGGAGTGTAACTGGGTTTTCATAAAAGAAAGCTCCCGAAGATCCACTCTAATCCTCATGAGTGTGTATACAAAAAAAAAAAAAAAAAAACAAAAAAAAACCCCAGAAATATAGGGAAGGATTTCAATATTGGACACCTTGAGGAAGTAGAAATACATTTCTTATGACGATGGGAATCTGGTTTTTAAATTATTTGCTATATAAATCTATATTCTTAGAGGTGACCTAAAAATCATTTCAGAGCTTTAGAACTTTATAAACATCACATATATGTTGTTGTTGTTGTTATGTGCCTTCGAGTCGTTTCCGACTCATAGCGACCCTATGCACAACAGCCCTAAACCCTGCTCTATCCTGCGCCAACCGCACCGCCTCTGACACACCCATCCCGATTACCCCAGTCACCGAATCAATCCATCTCATAGAGGGTCTTCCCCTCCTGCGCTGTCCCTCCACCCTCCCAAGCATGATGTCCCTCTCCAAGGACCCGTCCCTCCTGGCAACATGTCCAAAGTATGTCAGACGAAGCCCCAGAATCCTTGCCTCCAAGGAGTAGCTTGGTTTAATCCTCTCCAAGATGAATCTGTTTGTTTTCCTGGCAGTCCATGGTACATTCAGTACCCTTCTCCAGCACCACAGCTCAAAAGCATCCACTCTCCTTCTGTCCTCCCTAGTCATTGTCATGTCTCTGATGCATAACAAGCGATTGCAAATACCATGGCCTGTATCAGGCGCACCTTAGTCTCTAGAGAGACACTGTTGCTCCTGAGTACTTTAGAGAGGTCCCTAACAGCAGACTTTCCCATCGCGATATGCTTTCTGATTTCCTGACTGCTGGTGCCAAGAGTGTTGACTGTGGAGCCGAGCAAACTGAAGCTGTGAACAATCTCAATCTCTTCGTCATCCATCCTGACGCTGCCAATTGGTCCAGTGGTGAGAATCTTTGTCTTCTTGACATTGAGCCTCAGTCCATACTGAAGGCTGCAGTCCTTGACCCTTCGCAGCAAGTGCATGAGGTCCTCCTCAGTTTCAGCAAGCAGGGTTGTGTCATCTGCATAATGGAGATTGTTAATAGATCTTCCACCAATCCTGATGCCACAATTCTCCTCATAGAGCCCAGCCTCTCGGATAATCTGCTCTGCATACATGTTGAAAAGGTATGGAGACAGGATGCATCCCTGGCGTACACCCTTCCCAATTTTGAACCATGCAGTGTTACCCTGCTCTGTTCTGACTACTGCCTCTTGGTCCAAGTATAGGTTTCGTATTAGCACAATTAAATGTTCTGGGATTCCCATTCTTCTCAGAGTCAGCCACAGTTAGTTATGATCCACACAGTCAAATGCCTTTGCATAATCACACTTTAAAAATTTTTCAGCAGGAAGTAGCTAAGAGAATACACCATCCCCTTTTCCTTATGAATCAGGGTGAAGTCTCTCTCAGGGAGGAGTGATAGGGAATGGCAAAGGACACAGCGACAAAGGAGATTAATCAGAACAGACTTTGACAAGCACTGTGGCAATTGGACAATTAAAACAGACATTTGGATGGTGGGGAAGAACAACAAACTGGGGAGGAGGGTGGAGAGAATGGTGCGGCAATGAAGGAGTGAAAGCCCAGAATCCCTGTGAATGTTCATTGAAACTAATAAAATTTAATAATAATTTTTTAAAAAATCACACTTTAAAAATTTAAATATCCAAAAGTTTTTAAATTGAGCAAATTCTTTTTCATGAAGGAAGCAAAGGTTTTCCACCGTAAGACTCAGCAGATTTCTTGGAATCAATGAGCCCTTCTGCTCTGTAATTGGAAAGGACCATAAATAATTCAGTGAGTGTCGATGGGTTACTCCTCAGACATCACAGACCTATGCACATCTTTAGTTATCTGAAGAAGGCTGGGCCGCATGTGCAGTTCCCACACACTGGAAGGTTCTCTCACCTTGATACCTTCCCTAACACACTGGCCCACTAGAAACCCATCCAAGAATTCTAGTTTACTTTCTGGACTTAATAGATTAAAAGGTAACTTTAAAAATTTAAGATTTCACTCAAAAGATTTCAGAAAGGACCTCCCCAATTAGCCTCTCTCTATCTTAGGAATGCCAGCTCCTCCCACTCTGATACCTCAGAGAATCTCTACTTTTCCCTTTGGGTTTATAAGTGCTGACAGAATCCACCCTGCCTGAAAGTCTTAGGCTTGTTCTGTGTCTTATGCTGTCCCTTGAAAGAACCTTCTTGACACTCTGAAAAATACAGAGAAGCTTATTTGTGGAGGGTTCCATTCTCTCTATGTCCTGGGAAGGGTTCCTTGTGACAATATGGATCTCATTTTCCAGAGATATGAAGACCTCCCTAGTTCAGGACTTCCCTAGAACTGGGACTTGAGGATGCAGGGCAGGGTTGGGCCTGAATCTGCATCTTCTCATCCTCACCTCAGATCCTGTGTGTCCTGGGAGTCTTCTGAGTCTGGTATCAGTGTCCTCTCTTGGACTCCTTTCACTTCCAGTAGACGTTTTCTTGCAGTTCTGTGATCTCAGGATATAACTAACACATACACATACATACATACACACACACACCAAGAAATGTAAAAACAATTAAGTTAAAATAATATATCAAAACTAGAGAATAAAACCTGCTTTAAGCTAGCTAAATAAATAAATACATACATACATACATACATACATACATACATACATACATACATACTAAAATAAAATAAAATAAAAATCCCAAAGCTTTACCACTTGCATCCTAGGAGCTACTGTTAAAAGAATCCAATGAGAAATACTGAATCAACTCTTACCCTGAAAAGGACACCAGCCAGTGAGATTTTCTTAAAACAACTCCCACTTATATTCCCCTGGACAGGCAAAAAAACCAGTCCACCTGTGAGGTCAGAAGGCTCACCCTCTCTCAGTGGGGCCTCCTCCCACCTGTCAAACCCTGCTGCTTTTATGCCTACTGTTGTCCTGGCATCTCTCTGCTCCCTTTGTTGAACAAACCCAGGGACCTCCCTTCTCTATCACCCTCCCTTCAGTCTTTGCAGACACCCTCACTCTTATCCTCCCAGGTCCCACTTGAACTGTTTTTCTTTCCTGCATTACACTCTTGTCTCCTGATGTGTCCCCAGAAGTCAACCTCTAGATCTAGACTGTCTTCTCTGCATCGGAGGTCAGAGGGCCCCTAAAGTGGACCCCATGTCTGAGGTTAGTTATCCTGTGGCTTTCTTTATCCAGGTCTCCCCACAGCTGGAGAGGTCTTCATGCACTGGGGAGGTGGAGGAGAGGGGCTGGGGACAAGGCATGGGGTGTTCTTGTGTACCCTCGAGTTGAACCAGCTCAAGGCTGACCCTCTGGTGAGTTTTCAGAGGCAACAAATCACACAGGAGAAGATTGTCCATCTGTCTCCCACAGAGCAGCTGGTGGATTCAAACTGAGTGCCTCTGGGTTGGCAGTGCAAGTGCTTACCACTAAGCCACCAGAGCTCTCTCTGAGGAGAGGGGAGCAGGGCCAGGGGACAAAGCATAGAATCTGGAAAGGAGAATATTTCTGTGAATTGGGTTTAAGGAGCCTGAATATAATCTTTCCAGATGGGTGCAACCCAAGTAGCCTGCTTCTACCAGTCTGAGGAACCCAGAGGGGTGTAGGTGCTTCCCCCTCAGGCCTTGACCAAACTGGGCCTCTTCCCTCTCCAGAGTCACCACCTGGTGGTTCAGCATTTTCAGTCCCCCCTCACCCCCACCCTCTCTGATCCTCCAGCAAAGCTACCAGGTACCTACAGGCCTCTCTCTCTTCTTTTCTCTTTCTTCTTGGCAGCCATCAGGTAGTGTGCCGGGCCAAATTCTGGGCCTGCCCTAGGGTGCAGGCTCCAGCTCCCTCCTCTTCATCTCTTTGTAGAACACATGGCAACTGAAGCCCTGGGTCACTCCATGCTGCTCATGCTCCTTCAGGGTTTCCCAGGATGGGAAGACTCTGCAGCAGGCCATACAGCGGAAGCCACGATCACATGTTACCATCCACTCAGGGGTGGGCACTCGAGCTATTTCCTGATAGTCCTCCTGCATGCTGGGCTCCAGGGTGCAGGCCTCACTCCCCTCTTGCAAGGGCTCCAGGTCACTGAGAAAAAACTGGCTGTCTAGAAAATTTGGGGGAGAGCTGATGGTGCTCACCTTTGAGAGCTCAAAGTCAAAGACCTGGGGCATGTCGTTGTCACTCACAGATTAAAAGGAGGTTTCAGTCAGCCAGTTCATGGCCACACCCTTAACTGTGCTCACCTGGGTGTAATAAACATTTCCAGTGCAAGGATTCCAATTCCGTGGGGCAGCTCTCTGGCTAGGAGAAGAAGAGCTCTCTTCGGAGGAAGATGAGTAACAGACCCTTTCCACTCTGTGAAGAATCTTCTTGGGCCTAGAGTTTGGGCTTATGGGCTTTGATGTGCCTTCTTTGACATTTTCTTCCTGTACAGAGAACTCTGAGAATAGAGTTAATTTCCATGAGTCCTCAGGGATCTTCATCTAGGAGCCCAAGACCCTGTTCTCTGCTCTCCTTTCTTAAGGCCTCTCCATCACCACCATCCTCCAACTTGTAGACCCCTACGGCTTCTTTCTTCTCCAAAGCCACACTCCATTCTTTGGGCAACTGCACTGGGAGACAATGTCTCCATAGTAAAGTGGTACCATTTTGCTACTTGATAACAATCCTCATCTCTTGAATTTCCTGTCAACCTCTTTTTATGGAACAATGTTATAATGGAAAGGATATATTTTAAAAGAATAATTTAGCTAGTGAAGATTCTTACATATTTATTTACCTCTGCCTTGTATATATCTTAAGCAAAGAATAGGAGAAGGTTGACATTTTCTTGAATAGATAGATACCCATGGTTTTATTTGACAAACCTTTCAAGGCAAGGCAGCAACAGGTGTATTAAATAGCACAAACCTTAGATGGGCAGCACCTATTCTCAACTGGTTGTGTTTGTGTGGATTTAACAAGTCAGTCTAAAGGTATCTCTACGTTCTCTGAAGGCTAAAGTTCTGGACAGTTCAAAGTGAAGAATGAGATGCAAGTAGCTTGAGTATGATGGAGAGGAGAAATCTGAAAAGAGAGACAAGATAGAGGGAGAAGGGAGCCTTTCAGGAGTGTGCTAAAATGGAGGCCAAAGAAGGATCATGAATCAAGGTTCAGCCATCAAAGGACTGCTTCGAGACCTACAATTAATGATGAAGATGACAGACTCACTGGAGAAAGTGTGGAGGACTCAGGATGATAGCAGAGTATGAGCTTGACTAGAAAGAATTGAAACCCAGATTGAAACATTGAAAACATAACACTGAGTAAAACAAGTTACTCCAAAAGGTGAGTTACCATATAGTTTTATTTATACAGAATAAACAAACATCTAGAAAGCAAAGATTATTAATAAGTAAAAGACAGAGGGAAAGGAGACATTATGCTTAGGAGTTATGGTTGTTGGATCCTTGGGTAAAGATGGACAGGTCATCTTGAAGAACAGGAGAAATTAGGTTAGCTGGGCTGCAGGGCTTTCCCTGAGCTGCTTCTGAGACCAGGCTGAGCTCAGTAATGGGGTATTATGTTCCCTGACACCACTCACATCTAGAATTTCCTGATAAATTTTATGGTTTTTAATCCACATTTATATTAATTCTGTCTTCTCCAAAATATAATGGAATTATGCACTAGATTCTATAACCACCCCATTCCTTGGTCCTCTAATACCCATTGCCCTAGTTGCCTACTTTCTTCCCAGTAACATAAAGCAGGAGAGTTCACGGATTTCAACAGCTGAGTGCTTTCTCTGTTCCTGCTGGGGTAGCCCCTCAGATCACAGTGGAATGCTAATTTCATTCAGAAATGTATTCTTTTTCTGTGTTCACGTTAGAAACTCTTATCTACTAGTAACTGGGGAAATCTTATTTGCAAAGAAAGCCTAGTGATCCCTTTTGATCCTTGTTTTCAGGGCTTTTCAAACTCCTTACTGTCCAGCACCCATCAATTGGGCTAAATTATTCTTCTACCCTTACCTTGAGACTTGGGAAATGTCCTCTTCTTTTGAACTTGTTTTTCCATCTTGGATATCTGAAGAGAAGCCAAAAAGGATGGTTACTGGAACACCCAAGCCCTCATGAGTTATGGACTCAGAAGAAGTCAAACTCTTTAGACAATCTGTTATTGAAAGTTGCTCTCCTGCAAGAGAAGAGTCAGATCAACAACCTCTCCAAAGTGCAGCTGGGATCTGAGTGAGAGCTCAGGCTTCTTATAACTTTTGTGTGACATCATCGCTGACATCACCCCATTGTGAGGGTCCAGTTCGAACCTAAGGCTATAAGAAACACTGGGAAAATGTTGAGGCTAGGATTAGGAAGTGGAAGAGAGACAGTATACATTAAAAAAAGAATTTAATCTCTTTCCTCAAAGAAGTTATCTATGATCCATGGGAAAGAGAACTGTGAGTAGAAGGATTAATAGCATGTGATCGGCTATTGTTTCAAATCTCTTCTCTAATAATGTCATACTCTCCAGCTCTGGAAACACAATGTCCACTCTGAACTCCTTGAAGTTCTACTTTACCCCTAAATCTTCTCACAGGCAGTTCCCTTTCTCTGGCCAGGAGATATTCTCACTCTTCCTCTTTGCTGGTTGCTCATCCATCATGTCGACCTGTACTCATGATTTAAACATTCAGCACATCTAATAATACCCCATGCTCATTCTCCTCCTGGGAGCTCTGGTGGCTTAACCATAAGAAGTTGCACTGGTAACTCCAAAGATTCATGGTTTAAATCCACCAGCTGCTCCAAGAAGAAAGATGGGCAATCAACTCCCATGTCATTTACTGCCTCTGAAAGGCTGTTGGAAGGTCAGCTATGATTTGGTTCTGGCTTGATGATACGTAACAACCACAACAGTTCTGTTTCTTGAAAGATCTTAATTTCAAATTAGTGTATTCAAATGGATTATGTCCTTTATGTTATTATCTCCTCTCCTATTGAGCCTCTTGTTCTTTTCAGGCTTAATTTTGGGTATTTATTCCTAGACTTAGTCTAAGGCACTAATTTCCTTCACTTGTATCTAATCTACTACTAACTTCACCTGCCGAGATTTGTGGACTTGTTTTTTTACGCTGGAACTTGTTTCTACTTTACAGTGTCAAGTGTCCTTAAAAAATTCTGAGTCTTAGAAATTTGTTATCTTCTTGTAAATTATAAAGCAGGGTCACTTGAATGTTAATGTTTTTTTTTTCTTATGAAATGCATTGTTTATTTTCCATCAACCTTATTTCCACTTTTTAAAAGACAGTTTAAGACCATTCCGTGGTGGTACCCACCCACTCAGTGGCCTGAGCAGTGGGGGCTGCAGACCAGTCTTCAGTTGCAGGAATGTTAATGTTTTATAATAGCAATTGGTTTTTACTGGTTTTCCTTTCTGAGTAGAACTTTCCACTTTATGGCTGTTGTTTGTTGTGGTTAAGTGTCGTTGAGCCATAGACAACTCATAGCAACTCTATGAACAAAAGACCTGAACACTTGTATAACTTTCATTGTTTCTCCAAGTTCCTAGGGTTTCAGGAGGCAAGCTCTTTTGATAGTGGATGCCCCTCCTGCTTCCAAGCTTGTTTTAATTGGGAGCTCCACAAAACACTCTCCACCATGGATAACCATTATCATATTTGACACATCAGTGTCACAGTGTTCAACATCACAGCAACCATGAGTTACCTCTGTACAGCATATGTAAAATGGGCTTTATGGCTAGGGTTATCAAAAGTATGGAGACAAGGAAGAATAAATGATGTGAGAGACAGAAGAGAACGACCCGGCTGTCTCAGGAAAATCAACCCACGAGAACTATCATACACTGATGGTGGGATTGTAAAATGGTACAACTCTGGAAGACAGTTTGGCATTTCCTCAAAAAGCTGAACATAGAAACTCCATATGACCCAGCGATTCTACTACTAGGAATATATCCTAAGGAAATTAGAACTGAGGCACAAATGGAGATTTGTACACTGATGTTCATAGCAGTGTTATTCACCATCGCAAAATTATGGAAACAGCTCATATGTCCTACCACAACTGAATGGATTGAGAAATTGTGGTACATTCACACAATGGAATACTATGCAGCACTCAGGAGCAATGAATTTGAAAAATATTACATAACTTGGAAGAGACTGGAGAGTGTTATGCTGCATGAACTAACTCAGCTTTATAAGGACAAATACCATATAAGACCATTATTGTAAAAATAGAAGGATATCTAGTAAAACATGTATGGGGACCCAAGAGGAGAAGGGGTGGGAGCAGAGGGGTGAGGCTAGATAGGGGCAAAATCAAAGGGTTGCACAATCTGGTGGTTGGAGGGAGAAAGTGAAGGAAATGAGAAAGATCCATCGGGGACCTGAAAAGACCAGATAATGGTGGGCATAGTCAATGATATCGGTGTTGTTGTTATGTGTCATTGAGTCGCTTGCGACTCATAGAGACCTATGTACAACAGCCCTAAACTCTGCTCTGTCCTGTGCCAATCACACTGTCTCTGACACTCCCATCCTGATTACCCCAGTCACTGAATCAATCCACCTCATAGAGGGCCTTCCCCTCCTGCACTGTCCCTCCACCCTACCAAGCATAGTGTCCCTCTCCAAGGACCGGTCTCTCCTTAAAACATGTCCAAAATATGTTAGATGGAGCCTCAGAATCCTTGCCTTCAAGGAGCCTCCTGGTTTAACCCTTTCCAGGATGAATCTGTTTGCTTTCCCAGCAGTCCATGGTACCCATAGTAACCAATGATGGTTAATTTTATAAAACAATGCGCAAGAATGACTGTTTAAAACAATGTGGATGAAGAATAGTATGAAACACAATGTACACAAACTTTGTAAGCAAACCAATATGAGTTTTAAAAAAAAAAATTACAGTACTTTTGACTGTCCTCTAATTCATGTGACCATCTTTATAAGCATTGTTCTTTTTTTTTTTTTCTTTTTTCTTTTCTTGTATACCATGGAATTGGATCCAACTGGCACAGGAGGAAATTGCCCCTCCTTCTCCAGCAGAGCATCTGGTGGATTCGAACCACACAGCTTTGGGATTGCAGCGCAGCTTCTTGCCACTACACCACCAGAGCTCTCTTACTATAAGCATTGGTGATAATAAAATCATGCAACAAGCATGGCATCATCACCATGGCACCACCATCTTGTCCAGTTATGATCCACATTCCACACTAAAGATTATATTTTACTTGCAACCCTAGTTCTTTAAAATTTGAATTGTAGATGTAAGGATCAGATCTTGGTGGATATATATAAAAGCCATAGTGCTTCATGGAAGTACCCTCATTTTCATCCAAATGAACTTTGTAAATAAAAAGTGTGAGCACTTGAGAAACAAGATTTTTTGATTTTTTGCAATTACGCCAGTCAAGTACTTTCTTTTCATTTTTTGTTTGTAAAATTCCTTTATGTTGCTGATTAGATTTTTTTTTTTGTTTTCATTTCACAGCCATTCTAGAGCAGAGCAAAAAAAGGCTTCTAAGATATCTACTAGTCAAGGACCATTTTTAATGTTTCATATAAATTATGATAGTGTATCCTACGTGGTAATGAAAACTGGAGAGCTCTGCTGGCCAGGTCACTAGAGTTAGGCTGCCAACCCAAAGACAGGCTGATAAAATCTGCCGGCTGCTCTAAGGGAGGCTAGGCAAACTCCTCCCATGTGATTTACTGTCTCTGAAAACTGACTGCCAGCTATAAGTCAGTTCCAACTGGATGGCAATGAGTGTTATAGGTTTTTTGTTGTTTGTTTGTTTTTTAATGAGACTGGTGAGATCAGCTTTAAAATAAGATCCATCTAGAAACAGAAGTATACCAAGGTTTGAAAGGAAGTTTTCTTATAAACTTGTCAGGTTTATAAACATTTCTCAGTTATACCTAAATAAGCAGGAAGTGGAGGTGGCAGTGTGGTTATGTTTAAATGAGTACACACTTGTGTTAGAGGCTGCTAAGATATTGTCACATCTGCATTCTGCTCACAATGCCATTTGTCATGTCCAGGTCCCATGACTTCCTTTAACTGGAAGAAAAGATGAACAATCTCTTCCTGAGCAATTTACAACCTCAGAAACACAGAGGGTCGTCTTCTATTAATTGGTTCCAAACTTGACAACAACGAGCTTGAAGGGTTATTCTAGTTGTCTTTTTTTCAGCTGGTTTATGGTGTTTGAGCTACCTTCAGGAGATTTCAGATCTGATTTGATGGTACACACACACACAAAACAAAGAATAATATTTAAAACAAACAAACCAAAAAACCCAACCCAAACCTGTGATTTTCAAATTCTACAGTAGATCCAAATTTGTAGAAATCTTCTGAATTTTTATTTTCTTTTTAATACAAATTAGATAAATTTGGTGTTCCTTTACCTTTGATCAGTTGTAACTCATTTTGCTGAAATTGAATATCCCATGTATTTTGCAGAAAGTTATTTAATTCAATTTTAACCTCTCTTGTAATAACTTAGGACCACCAATGTCTAGACAGTGTAACACTACAATACAATTGAAGACAAACTTACTTAGGTTTTTACATGTCAATATCCTGTAAAAAAGGTGGGCTGATGAGATGTAAAGATTGACTTCTGACATGCAGAACTTGAGAAAAACAGCTGGGGATTAGCAGAAACCCTACTGACTAACACCTGTGTGTTGCTTCTCTTTAAAAAAAAAAAACCAAAACTAATATTTACTACCAGGGTGTGTTGGAGTCAGTGAGACTGGCTCTGGACAGCACAGGCTTCAGAGCTGTTGTACAAAGGGTCGCTAGGAGTCTTGGGGGACTCAATGGAACATAACAACAACGTTGACTCCCAGAAAGCACATGGTGTTCTACTGATGTAGTCCATAGCCAGTTGCACAGTTCAACAAAAGGTGGTACCTCTCAGGTAGTTTGAATACACCAGAAAACCTATGGGGAAAATATGAAAGTTTTTAATCCACCAGAGGCTCTGCAAGAGGAAGCTGGGCAATATCTTCCCATAAGATGTACAGCCTTCGAAAACCTGCTGGTGGGTCAGCTCTCTGCTGGTTCTGATTGGACGGCAAAGAGCTACCAGGATGTACAGGAATGCTGAAGAGAGTACTCCAGAGATCATTTTCAGTACTACGACTCACTCCTAGTGACATAGAGGATAATGGAAAATAAAATAACTCCTATTTGTGTATAGCATTAGATCCTGTACAAATCTCCATCTTTGATTCCTATTTCCTTGCAGGAAAGACAGTAGTATTACAGGGACAGGTATGGAGAAAGGCTTGAATTCATGAGACTAGCTCTTTCCCAACTTCCTTCCCAAAGGATTTTTTTGGATGCTGTTGATAGAGGCTTAAAATTGTCCCTTTGAGTTTTAATAGGGTCCTCTCCTCAAATACAGCTGACAGTTCTGGTGATCACAGGCCAGAAAGCCTCAGGAATTGAATGAAGACATGTCATTAGGACAAGAAAGAGCAACATGGACTCCTTGATGGCAAAGAGGAAACAAGTCTTCCCACAGGCTCTCTTCCTCCGTGTTTCAGGGAGTCATAGAAATGTTTCTCTACCTTTATCAAAGAGTAGATTGATTTTAGTATGTGTCTTTCCTATTCAGTTCTTTGTGGTTACCCTTACTATGTAAAAACAGGTAGGTGTACCTGTGTAATGGGAACAAAAACTAAAAATAAGGTAGGAATGATTTATAATTTCTTCCTGGTTATTATTACCTGCAGAGGACTCCCACAATAGCTTCTGACACGCCTCCAGGTAACAAGCCCCAAGGTGGAGCCTAAGCTGGTTGGGCCCTCGGGCCACAATCTATACAGGAGTTCTACAGGACATATCACCTTTCCTTCGGAGACAGTACAAGTAAACTTAAGAGACACTGAACACAGGAAAAAAAATCTCTCTGACAAGCTGTCAAGTAATGGGTCGGACAATGGGACATTAATTCTGAAGGCATTTGGTAGAAGTGAAGTGGTATCCTGCTGGAGGGTGGAGCTGGGAAATAAGTGGGTCAAGGCACTGGGCTAAGGGCAGGGACTACACTGTAACTAATGGTCAACTCCAAAATGAGGGATTTATCTTTCA
>NW_006400013.1:60650-64277 GCF_000299155.1 Elephantulus edwardii
ATTGATTCAGTGACTGGGGTAATCAGGATGGGTGTGTCAGAGGCAATGAGATTGGCACGGGATAGAGCAGGGTTTAGGGCTGTTGTACATAGGGTCGCTACGAGTCGCAAACGACTCGACAGCACATAACAACAACAACTTTGCATATTTTTGTATTCCAAAAAGGCACAGATGTTTGTAAGAATTTGGTGGTCAGAGCTGAAGTGTGACACTTATGTCAATCAGAAATTTAATAGTCTCCATTAACTTGAATTGTCATTTCCTCTTGGAAATTTAATGCTATTTGAACAGTTCCTATGTAGTCCCTGAAGTCCCTGAATTTGGTTCAAACTTAGTATTTGAAGGATGTGAACTCTTTTTGAACTTGAGGCAATCTGTTTCATAGTGTTCAGGCTGTTAGCAACAAGACATAAAAACGAGTCTGACTTGAGCCATGGTTTAAGTTATTGTTGGGGTTTGTTCCCCAGAGGGAAAGTCCCTCGAGGTGCATGTTCAAAGAGCCTGAAAACAAAGTTTGCTGGGACAGGCAACTTAATGATGGAGAGAAAGACCCAGCACTGCACACATTCCAGTGGCTGAGGGCCAGAGAATTACTGTTGAAGATGGGGAAAGCAATTAGATATTGTATACACCTACACAAACAACACCTTTACATAGCAAAATTTAAAAAAATTACATAACTGACGGGAAAATGCTAGTAATGCACAAGAAGCTTCGTTTATGGGGAAAACCCTGCCACTTGATTGATAAGGGGAGAAGGTTAGCTTACCCTCGTTCTGGGAAGAAATCAGGAAAAGAAGTCTAATGAGAAAAAATAAGTGCAATATGACTTAAAATGAGTCCATATGACTTAGCACACGGGTAGTCATTTGGGGGTGTGTCTAGGATATAACAATTTACATGAAGTTATTATTTATAAATATAGAATTATTTTTATTAAAAAAATTAAAGAGAAAAATGGCTTTCCATTCAATGTTTTACTTACAGTCCACACACCATAAGAGCCTCTTCTTTCTTCTTCTCTGCGTTTTCTGTTTACATGAATGTATTTTCTCTTACTCTTTCTTTATGCACTTGATCAACTGGGCCAATGATGCCCTTCTGACCATGTTTGGTTATTGCTATAGTATCACTTCTCATTAGTGTCACTAATCTCCCAACAGATGTGATTTAGGGTCCTGAGTTGAGACGCAGAGTTCATTTCAGTCTGAGATTTGATGAATCACTAATGGTCACAATCTCAGGAGTTTTACCAGTCTCTATCAGGTCAGCCAGCCTGGTCTTTATTGTGTCTTATTGTATATGGTTTTTTCGTTTCTGTCAGGGATCTTCTATTATGATCCTTTTCAGGAGATCTCAGCAGGCTTGAAGCTACCCTAATTATAAAGTCATGATTTTAGACCACCCCACCTAGGCAGTGTGTGTTTCCTGATTGAAGCTTTCATAATCTCTCAGATGTGAACTATTTCATGGACTAAAGCCACAAACTCAGGCCAAAAACAATTTTCCAAGTTAGTTCTTTGTTTCCCCAGGGCTGAGAATTCCAGATGAAGTCTAGAAATAAATGTCATATTGAAATCTCCTAATCTCCAGGGTTCAATCCAGAATGGTCATTAACTTACTAGTTTATAAAATCTATTTTGCTAAGTATAAAACCATTTCACTTTTCTCTTGGGTGCAAGAACTAATGCTTATCAGATCTACTGTAGGAAGAAAATCTTATAGGCATCACAAAATTCTTTATTTGTCTTGAGTTGCTTTATGCATTTTATAATTCTTACTCCTCTCTTTCACTGACCCTCCATCTTTCCAAGCATGATGTCCCTTTAAAGAATAGCCTTTCCTAGCAACATATCAGATGTATAAATGATGAAGTTTGCCATCTTTACCTCTAAGGAGCACATTACAACCTTTCTAAGACATATTTGTTCTTTTGGCTGTCCATGGGATATTCAGTACTCTTCTCCAGCACTACAGTTCAAAGACATCAATTCAATTCTTCTGTCATTCTTATTCATTGTCCAGCTCTCTGATGCATAGCAAGTGATTGAAAAGACCATGGCATGAATCGGGCTCACCTTAGTCTTTGAACTGACATCATTGCTCTTCAGTTATTTGATGATGTCCCTGACTATAGACTTTCCCAGTGCAGTATGTCTCTTGATCTACTGCTGGTATCAGGGAGGTTGATTGTGGATCAAAGTAAGATGGGTGGTAACTTGCCTGAACATTATCTAAGCCTCTTGTTTTGATTTTAGTGAAATATTAAACTTCAGATCTATCTTGTCTATTGGTTAAAGGCCTCTTCTGATACTAATTTTAATAGATAAATTTCCACTGCATGTCTTGGAGTTTTCAAACACTATCTTTAAAAATTATGTATTTTGTTTTCTACTCTATCTGAACCAATTTTTCAATTCCAGATTTCCTTCATTTCTCTAAATTAAGACTCTATAACTATTCCTAAAGACCAAGACATATGCAAAGCATGCAATAGCAGTTTACTACCCAGGTATTTTAAGTCCACAACTCCCTTGAAGCCATAAAGTGAAAAAATAGTCTTCTGATATTTCTTTTTCTAAAAGTTAAGTTTTTCTTAAATTTTCACTTTTTGTTTTCAATTTATTCCAGGCCCCTGACCTCAATATCTTCATCCTAAAATATGATAGTTTTAAAATGTTCATTTTAGATTAAGATATTTAATCCAACTGAGATTGACTTGGATACTGTATAGGACTCATTGCCCAGTTGTTTGTACATCAAGAGGACTCGCTTTGGAATACGAAGGCAGGAAGGGCGGCAGTTGGGTGGCTGGGAAGTTGGATGGTTGGGCAGTTGGGCAGTTAGTATGGCCTGCTGGAGCTGCATCTGCCTGATGACAGCACCTATGCTGCATTTGAGGGCAGAGGAGTCAGACCTGGATGTGGCACCCACAATGAGCACAGGAAACGTAGGTGAGCTGTGGGCGCCTACTGATTCTGGGTTTAAAAAGCCTCCTGGTGTGCACTTTCTGAAGTCCTAGAAGAGAAATCAAAGCCTCAGAGGCCACACTGCAGGGGCCAGGTTGGGTGTGGGCAACACTGGCTCCTAGCTACACTCGCTGCCTGCAGAAAAATCACATAGACTCTCCAAGGGTATCACTGAGTGTGGGCTACAGCAAAGCTTATCTGCGTGTTGGGTGGTTGTTGGGGACCTTCAAGTCTTAACCGACTCCTACCTCAACCTCCAGTGGGTGTTGAGGGACAGTCTAATCTCAAGGGGTTTGCCCATCTTTATTCCACAGAGGAGCTGGTGGGGCTGAGGTGTTTGTCTCTTCCACTCTCATTACTAGCTATGAGCAAACTTTTCTCCACCCAGATGTAAAAGGAAGTATAAACATGAGTCTGTCACTGCAGATTTGACTTAAGGATCATGAAATAACTTGTTGTTGTTGTTGTTATGTGCCATCGAGTCACTTGCGACTCATAGCGACCCTATGTACAACAGCCCTAAACCCTGCTCTATCCTGTGACAATCACATTGCCTCTGACACACCCATCCCCTCCTGCGCTGTCCCTCCACCCTACCAAGCATGATGTCCTTCTCCAAGGACCAGTTCCTCCTTACAACATGTCCAAAGTATGTCAG
>NW_006400013.1:66527-92518 GCF_000299155.1 Elephantulus edwardii
AACAACAACAACAACAACACATAACCTAGCAATTGATTACAAGTGTAAGCGTGTGGGTAGTAGCAGAATTTCTAAAATAAATATGATGTTTTCTTTTAAAAAAAAACAAAACCCAACAACTTCAAGAGTTTTAGAACAACTCATTGCTGTCTTATTTAGCTCCGTCTCATAGCTGACCTTGCAGTGGATTTTCTGAGGTTTTAAATTGCAGGCAAGGAAATTGTCCATCTTTCTCCAGTGGAGTGGCTGGTGGAATCAAACCCCTGTTGAGGGGCTGCCTTTTTGGTTAGCAGCACAACTCTCAGTGGATTACGTCATCAGAATGCTGGTGACTTAGCTACCAGAATAAAGGTCCTCAGAAAAATCACTAATTTCACTCCATTGAGGGTTCTTCCCATAGGGCTGGGTTAGAGAAGGGCCCAGACTGTTGTTGTGATTATCTCTCACTCAGGGCCCAAAATGGTATTATCCACTTTATTCACCAGATTTAATTATGGACAGCTCTCAGATATTTCTAAAATAAATTTTATTCTCTAGCATTGATACAACCAAGTCTATATTCTGATGTGTTTCCAACAGAATGTCCTGTGCCCTGGTGTACGATGACATCAGTGTTGGCTTAGTTAATCCAGACACTCACGTTCGTTACCTTCCGCATACCTAAAATTCCAAAGAGCCTGTTTGAAAACCTTCCTTTAGCATTTAAACTAAGTCTGATGGTGGCAAATTCTGCTGGACTTTCTTCAACTAATAATGTTATTTTTTTCCTTTATTCCTGAAGGGTACTTTCACCAGCTATAAAATGCTGGCTTTCAAATGTCCATAAGTAGATGAGTGGATAAAGACACTATGGTATATGTACACAAGAAATGCTATACAAACCTAAAGAATAATGACAAATTCATAAAACATCACATGAATGAATCCAGAGGACATTATATTGAGTAAAGTGAATCCTGAAAAGGTAAATATTGCATGAGTTCACTATTATACAAAGCTAGAGGTTAACACACAGAAAGAATCATTCTTGAATGGTTACCAGGAAAGAGAAACAAGGGAGTAGGGGAAGGGGCAGGGGCTAAAAATCAGAGAGTGAAAAGCAATTAAGGTAAAGACATACACAATTCTGTAATAATAATCACACTATCACTCTCATTGCTGTAGAGTTAGAGCCAAGACATAGCTGACCTTCTATTTGTTTTCTATGTTTGTAAATTACATGAAAGGAGATTGCTTACTTCTCTCTCTCAGAGCTACTGGTGGACTTGAATTGCCAGGAAGGTGTAGCCTTTATGTCAGCAGCTCAGTGCCACCAGATATACAGGTAGAAACTCAAGCTGAACAGAGGGAAGGCAAATAGGACTATGCCTCGGTGTATATCCATATAAACTTACAGATACCAATGCACACATATACAGAAGTTTGATAGAGTATCTCTACAAATGGATGTCTATGTGCTACAAATATATCCAAGAGTATAGTGGAGCATTCAAGGGGCGAAGTCATGAAGATTTCTTATTCATAAACAAACAGCTTGAGGGGAATGAGTCTCTGAGGGACAAGAAGTTTAAATTGACAGAACATACACTGCAAAGTCGCCTGCAACTCAACGGCCCTTAACAACAACAACAACAACCCTGAAAAGTTAGTGTTGTTGCAAAGTACTGCTCTAATGACTGATGGCTTCAATGTTTGTGGGCAGTCATCTTAATGGCAATTATTTCTAATTTTTTTGGGGGGGATAGGAGCTGGGGATAGTAAAGAATATTAAGACAAAAGGAGAAACAATTATTCCAAAAAACTAATGAGTAGCATGGGCTCCAGTCTTCACAACCACAAGACCACAACACTAGATGGCGCCTGATTAACTGTGCAGACCTCACCAAAAGGGAGTGGGAGAAAAACATGGAACAACAAAATACAATCATTTAAAAGACCGGTCTTACTACTCTGATAGAGAATGGTAAATTCCCCAAGACTAGGGTAAATTCCCTTCATTCTGGAACTGAGCACACCCATCAGTGACTCAACTTTAAGTAAAAAAATGGACAGGCATATAAGTTGAACAGTGGCACCGGAGAGGACACACCCATTAGAACAGTGAACCATATGAGATCTAAAAGGAATTGTTTTCCCAGAAATAAAGATACAAGAAGGGATAGGAAAAAAGAAAAAAAAAAAAAAAAGAAGAAGGGATAGGAAAGAAGCTTGGATGGAAATAATAAACACAAGAGAAGGGATTGAATAGAAAGGGTATTGTTAGACTGTGAGTCAACTTCACAAAACAAAATGTGTATGAAGTGTTGAATGGAGACCAGCTTTTCCCTTTAAATGTTCATTCAAATCACAAAATGTAAAAAAATAAAATAAAACTGAAAAGCTTAAAAAAATTTCAATGTGTTCAGCCCGTATTATTTTTTTTCAGCCTTTTTTTCCTATGCAAACACAGAATGTCATCTAACTTCTGTTGTTGAAACTGTCAAGTAATCCTTTCATTTGTATGATTGTGTTCAGGAAGCTCTGGTGGCCTGGTCTGTAGGGAGTTGTTCTGCTACCCAACAAGGGGCACCTTCCCAGTGGTTCAAAAACCACCAGTACCTCAGTGGAAGAAAGAGAAGTAATCCTCTTTAGGCAATTGGTAGAGTCTGAGAAACAGCTGGGACTTGACAGCAATGACTGAGTAGTAATTGTTTTCACATCTGTATTTTTCCCCCATCAAAAGTTTACATTTATAAACCACTTTTTTTAATGAGCATACATTGCATTTAATTCATGTACATAGTGAGTTGGTGTATTTTTTTTGTGTTTCACACTTTGTTTCATTGACATTATGCTTCATACAATCATTCCCAATCACCACTGAACTATGCCCCCATTACTCTTATCTTTTCAGGTCTCTGCAGGTTATTCCCATTTCCTGTACCCTGCCCTCCATAGTTTATGTCACCATGTGCTTAAAAAGTGTTTCTCTTACTTTTTTAGAGCATTGTTAAAATAGTTTTTCAAAGTTTACAGTTATGGTTACAATATTCTGGATCATGCTTAAATCTTAAATGTTGGCCTTTTTTCATATTAACAGTTCATTAACCCCTTGGGTTTAAGATTAATCCTGACTGCCCTATCTACACAGTGGCTGAAATGTTAGTTAAATTTTATAAGTCTTTGCAATCAGTGAAATTTGGATCTAATGTAGGTAAAGGGCACTCGGGCTATGATGCATCATTCTAAGGAGCTGATTTATTAGCTGATATATTCAGGTCAGATCTATACAGACGCACCTTGAGAGTGAACCAGGAAAGCACACACAACTTTATGAAATCCTTTTCCTGAGCTGCCTCTTGTCTACCTTTGGATGTCTTTCCACCTGCCTACTTCTTTCCGTTATGGATCCTACTTTCACCTTGATATGAGAGAGACAGGGATTCCCTTGAATCTGTTTATAACTGCACTTGATATGCAATCATGAGAGCTGGGCTGCATATTTTTCCAGGCTCTGGATTGTTTATACTTTCTATTGTGATCCTACCCCCCTCCCAGAATCATTTCCTTTACAGAGGCCTTAGATGTTGTGCTATGCATTTGTCTAGATACTTGTTATGTGCTGTTGAGTTGACTGCAACTTATAGCGACCCTATGAATAACAGCTCTGAACTCTGCCCTATCCTGAACCAACCTCATTGTCTCTGACACATCTGACTCCCTTGCCACAGTCACTGTGTCATTCCATTTTGCTGAAGGTCTTCCTATTCTACCCTTCTAAGCATAGTATCCATCTCCAAGAACCAGCCCCTCCAAACATGCCCAGAGTATGTGAGACAAGAGTTTCACCATTCTTGCTTCCAACCAAGGAGCAACCTGGTTTCACCCTTTCCAGAACAGACTTATTTGTTCTCTTGGTAGTCTCTTGGTATCAGTGCTCTTCTCCAGCACCACAACTCAAAGACACTGATTTCAGACACTTAGTAATCAAATATTAGCATCACTTACGTATGGTTATGTCTGTTCGGGTAATAATGGCTGGACTCACACACTGAATAGACTAAAGGCTCTGTGGTGTGAAACCAGGATGCTTTTTGGAGAAGGCTTTTGAGGCTCCGTCTCACATACTTTGGACATGTGGCTAGAAAGGACCAGTCCCTGGAGAAAAATATCCTGCTTAGAAGAGTAGAAGGACAGCGCAGTAGAGGAAGACCCAGGATGAGATGGATTGACACTGTAATTGGAATAATGGAGGTAGTTGTGTTGAAGACAGTGAGATTGGTTCAGGATCAAGCAGAGTTCAGAGGTATTGTACACAGGGTTGCTATGAGTTGTAGAAAACTCGATGCCACATAACAACGACGACAATGAAGCAATTGAAAATACCATGATTGAGTCAGGTATACCTTAGTCTTTAAAGTTATATTATTGCTCTTTACCTCTTTAAAGCAGTCTTTGGCAGAAGATTTGCCAAACAAAATATAATGCTTGATTTCTTGGCTACTTCTTCCATGAGTGTTGATGGTGGAATTAAGTAAAATGAAATAATTTACAACTTCAGGATTTCCCCATCTATCATGATACTCATTATTGCTTTAGTATGAGAATTGCTGTTTTCTTTATGTTGAAATGTAATTCAATATGAAGGCTATTGTCTTTGATCTTCTGTAAATGTTTTAAATAATCTTCAATTTTAAGTGGCAATATAGTGCCTTCTCAATGCCATATAGTCTAGTTTCTTGTATTATTTGCTAAACATTTGGACTGAATGGATCTGAAGAGAGAATACAAACCTGACACACTTTCCCTGAGTTTAAACCATGTCAAAAGTTGAGCAATTTAACCCACTGGCAGCTCTATGGGAGAAAGATGGGCAACTTTTTGTTCTCTTTATGGATGATAAGACATTTGATGTCCACCCCATTCCTCTAGTCTTTGATCATTGATGGACAAGGCCTTAAATATCTTCAACTGGGATAGACTGAAGGTCAGTTGTTCCATAATCAGCCTCTAGTCTTGTTCTGGCTGCAGATATTGCACTTTTCCAATGATTTTTTTTTTCTGAAAAATACAGCCAGTCTGGTTCTTCTGCAATCCATCAGGTATAGGTATCATCAGGTATGAAAGTTGCTGTCTGTGTTTTTTAAAAAAATATTTTTGCTATGAAAGCATCATCAAGCACACAAAATTTGATGATTCTATCTCTGGCCTCCTTTCTGTCACTAAGTCTATACTTTCTGACTATCATTCCTTATTGTTTCCCCCTTTTGTGTTCCAGTCACTAATAATCTTTAATGAATCTTGATGGTATGTTTGGTCAATTTTAAACTGCAAAAGTTGGTAGAAACCCTCAATATCCTTCTCTTTGTATTTAGTTTTTGGTGCATGTATTTGAATAATAGCCGTATTAATAGGTCTTCCTAATATGTACATCAGCAGTAGTCTATCACTTAGAATTCTCTCTCACAGCATTGTACTTCAGGATGGATCTTGAAATTGCCTTTTTAACTATGACACCATTCTTCCTCAGTTTTTCATTTCTATCATTATAGATCGTGTGATTGTCTGATTCAAAGTGGCCCGTGCTTGTCCATCTCTTTTCACTGATGCCTACAGTGTCAACTTTTATGCATTCCGTCTCATTTCTTACAAATTTCATTTATCCTACATTCATACTTCATACCTTGCTAGGCTAGTAAAAAAATCTAAGACTAACAATCTATTCCTGAAGGTGATTTTGGCCAAGGAAATTAGTGATTGCTGCTCTTTCCTAAACCTTCCACCACTTAGAAAAATTTATCCTATTACCATAGGACAAATAACAAATAAAGACTGTTCCAATTCTGTTGCACCATATGTAGGAATTAAAGCTCTTGTTTGAACCATCCAGTGAGGAAACTGCTTGGGTGTTTCTAATTGTGTTAGCACTCAAGGGTGAGCTGATTAGCTATATTAGCTATATCTGATCTCGTTTAAAGTCAGCTTGAATGTGTAGGTAAACAGGGTCTGGGCCTTTGTATTTAAAAGTCATCTGGTCCTACCTGTGAGTGAGCCATTAACTTGGCATAGTTAGATCCTGGTGTTTGTGATTTACTTGAAAGCTGGGTGTAAACTGGCTATTTCTAATTGTGTTAGCAATCACGTGTAAGCTTCTTATGGCTGGGGAAAATGTACCTAGGCTTTGAATCCTGCCATTTACAAACTGATAAGTTAATAAAGAGCTTTATATGTTGGCTAGGAGTAAATCTTTCATCTAATTATGTTTCCAATATACAGAATCAACAGGTTCTAGAATACAGACACTTGAGTCTCGCGTTAACATTGGTTTTAGCCTGTTGTGTTAACTTTGGCAATGGGATCCTGTCTCGGTACTGAGCTTGACATGTTCTTCCTGTAGGTGAAATAGTCTCTAATAATTTCTTAGTTATGAAAATTGCAGTGGCATTTCAACCAGGAAAAGCCTTTATCTAGGGAGAGTGTCTGTATATCATAACAAGAACATAGTTTTCATTCTGTACTGGACGCAGCTGTATACAATCTAATTGCCCTTCACTCATGTGCCCTGCACACAAAGGATACTGGTCCTCAGGTGGTGAGAGAGTTCTTTCTGGGTTAGATTTTTGGCACAAAGTGCAACTTTTTACCACTTCATTTACTGTCTTCTAAAAATGAAGGATGGGCAATCACCTTCCATGCAAATTAACAGCCTCTGAAAATGTGCTGAAGGGCTGATTCTGACTTGATGACACTCAATATCAACAACCACAAAATTAATAATATTTTCTTATCTTTTGTAAAATTTCATCCCATCCTAAATTATCTTTCTGTTGGAAGCTATAGGTGTTTGTCAATCCTTTGGAATGACCAAGGTTTGATCAGAGCTAATCCATAAATCTGTGTCAACATTTAAAACAAATTTGTCTCTTTGCCACATCTGGTGTTTAGCTAAGTGGAAGCCTCTTGGTGCAAAAGGCTGGGCCACTTTTCTTCAATTATCTTCTCAGGATCTATTAATGCTGGTGGCAACCTTGATTTGTGTTCCACACCTGTGGTACACTTTTCCTTATGCTCAGAAAGTATGTTTGAAGGGTGGTATTTGTCTAGTGCTGTTTCTCTAACTACCTACCAATAGTGATGTCTACGTCAAACAAATAATAAATTGTTCCTAAAATGTCACCACCACCCCCCAAAGTGTATATCCAGAAATGCAATTATACAGTCATCCTATCATTTCTCCAATTCAACTTTGTCGGCTGATAACAAAGGAACTTGTATACCTCTGGGAATAACAATTTTATTCTCTGGCCCTAACCACAAATCAGAATTCTCATCAAAGAGGCATTTCTTTGTCCTTCACTTAACGACCTCAGTTTCAGAAGATACCTTGCAAACACTAATGAGGTCCATTGCCTTGTCTTGTGTTGAAGTTACATGAGGTCAAGGGTTTTAACAAAATCTGTTTACATCTAAACCTAAAGAAAAACTGAAAGGATACTTCTGGAGATCCTCTCCTGGTTTTGGGAGCTGGCCTGTTAGGCCAAAACAATTATGCAGACTTCCTTTTTAGTTGAGAGCTCTGGTGGCCTAATGGTTAAGAATCTGCACTGCAATCCCAAAGTCCGGTGGTTCAAATCAACCAGCTGTTCCATGGGATAAAGATGGGCAATCTCCTTCCGTGCAATTACTGCCTCAGAAAACCCATGGGAGGGTCAGCTATGGGTCCATTCTGACTCGACGGTATGTAACAACCACCATTTTAATTAGGAAAGAGAACAGCAGAACTTAAAGATTTAACCACCTATATTTGAGTGTTAGGTGCAGCCAACAAGGTAGATCCATAAGACGTTGTTAGCTTGCTGGTGGATAGGTGTTTAGTCAAAGTAGCCTTTAGGATGATCACTACTGAAGCAAAACAAACCACAAAACAAGCAGACCTGATTCCTGGCTTCAAATTCCATCGGCGGTGCTCTCTACAAGCTGGGCAGAGGCTGCTGCTATTCTCAGACATGGAGGACAACTGCTTGTTACTGGATCCAGCTGGGGCTCTGATAGGTCACTGGTTCTGAAGAACTTTTGAATTAATACACAAGCATTTTTTAATATCTTTGTTATTTACATAAACAATGATAAAATCCTATTTCTTTTTATTTATGTATTTGTTTAAACAAAGATAAAATCTAAAAAGTATGACTTGAAAAACTTAATTTGGGGGTGGCCCTGGAGGCTGGTTGAGCCTCTGGCACTGGCTTTGCCTCTGGCATGAAGTCCTGCCTCCTGTGGGAACTCAGGCCTTGGCTCCTGCATTCATAGGAAAGTGGGCTTTTGTACTGCCCTTTGCAAGGACACTGGCCCTGCCCATTGTGGGAACCTTGACCTCAATCTTGCCTCCTGGGAGGGCACAGGCCTTCTTTCTCCCTCATCTCCCACTCCCACTTCCGCTGAACCAGATGAATTGATGCAGCGATGGGCTCGAGTGGTCAGAAATGGTAAGGATGGTGCCCGATAGGATAGGGTTCCGATCTGGTGGTGTTCACGGGGTCCTTTTGAGTCATACTCGACTCGTGGACACCTAACAAAAACAAGACCATTAAAAGCCTTTCAGCAAAAAGATGTTGAGGAGAAGTTAAGAAGAGGTGAACATTGCTCCCTGGTGAGAGTTCACACTCTAAATTTCCTAAGATAATTCCCTCCATAGAAAACTTCTTTCAATAAAGTCACACACTTCAGAAAAACTGAAGTCTTTCTCAAGTTCCAAAGGAACAATATCATTGGAATTCAACGAACACAAAGGTAAAAGAAAATTATCTTTTTGTTAGAAAGTGCCGAAGTAGTGCCACTTTACCATGGACATTTTGTCTTTCAGAGCAGTGGCCTCAAAGGAGAGTTCAGTCCTGAGGAAAAAGGTAAAACACCATAGGGTCTGCAGAGGTTGGGGAGTGGGGGGGTGGAAAGGCCTCCAGGGACCATGAGTCCTGGGGTTCATGGATGAGGACTGAGAATTCATGGAAATTAACTCTCTATTTTCAGAGGTCTCCATTCAAGAGGCAAATGTCCAAGAGCGAACAATAACCAGAATGACAAGCCCGAACTCCAGGCCCACAAGGATTCCCTGCCTAGCTGAGAGCTTACTTCCTCGCGGTTCACTAGAAAGACCTCTCATTCCGCTAGCTGCAGGACTGGCTCCAGAGAAGTAATGGGTCAGTTGGGCATATTGTACCCAGGTGTGTACCCTCAAGGAATGAAGTGACCTGGCTGATCCAATCCTTTGCTCCTGTGGGTAAGATGCCCCACGTCTCTGAAGCTGAGTTCTCAGATAATAGCACCTTTGAGTTTTGCCACAGGCTAACCGGTCCATGTGCTACTCTGTCCCTGGTCAGTGACCTGGAACTGTCAAGAGAAGCTTGAGCCCAGCATCCAAGAGTCCAGTGTCCAGAGTGGCTGCATCAGGACAGGCCCTGAGCAGCCACCCGAGTGGCTGATGACCTGTGATTGTGGCTCCGGCTGTGTGGACAGCTGCTGCATGTTCACATCTTGGGCGGCCCTGATGACGCATGACGCACAGGGAGTAGGGAGTGATCCAGGGCTTCAGCTGCCTAATCTTCTATGAGGAGATGCAGGAGACGTGACTGGTGTCCTCAGCCCCACACAGGCTCAGATGCACCACCTGACAGCCACCAAAGGAAAGAGGTGCCTTGAGGAGGGGCTGGGGAAGCAGAGGAGCTAAAGAGGGTGGAGGTCCATTGTTGGAACTTGTGGGGCCTCTCGAGCAGAGGGGAAGTGACTAAAGACCCACCAGGACCCTCAGACTGGTAGGAGCCTGGAGTTTGGGTTGGAAAATGTGGGTCTAGCTAAGTCTGGGAGGAGAACCAGGAGGTCAGTGGGACGCAGAAGTTGAGATGGAGTTTTTGTAAATGCAGCTCTAAGGGAAGGTGTTGGTGCAGGGGTGTCCCTGGGTCCGCTCTAGCGGAGGAAATCAGAGAGATGCTGGGCCACCCTACCTGCAAAAGTGCGATGGGCATCAAGTCGTAAGCAAAGACCTCTGGGTCCTTCCTGTCAAACTCCAGGCAGATAATGAAGCCTGGCTTGGCAGGAGGAGAGGAGGGTAGACTGAGGTGAAGGGAACTCACTCCTTCATGTCCTCTGATATCACAGGGTAGAATTGGGTTTGTGGGTATGTTACAATGTCACTGCCTCATTTAGGGAATAAAAGTAGGAACTGGTATATAAGGAATCTCACTGGGTCCTGGATTAGAGTTGATCTGTACTTCATGGATAATTCTTTCACAGCATTTCCTAGGTTGTAAGATCAGAGATTAGAGTTTGGTACTTTTTTTTTTTTTGTCCTTTAATAAAAGCTTTATTCTCTGACTTTTGGCATGTAATTGAAATCTGCTTTCTTGCTTTCTTCCTGTGGTATAACTTGATCTGTTCTGAAATCAAGGAACTGGTAGAAAAAACCAATTGAAGTGTAAGAAGCAGAAGAGAGGACACAGCTTTCAATTCCTGCAAAACCATCAGAGTACAGATGATTAGAGCGGAGGGAGGAAGGAGAAGTTTGAGGTCTAGAGTCAAGAGTGGACACGTTTCAGTGACCACGTCAAGTCTCAGGCCTAGTGAAGTCCTTGAGGCCCCAGAGACAGGCCCTTATCTCTGGAAATGAGGTCCCTTATCAGTAAAGTCTTCAGAGGCACAGGCCTCCGTGATGGGCCCCTCTCTGCACAGCCGTAGTGTTTCTATTTCTCCAAGTGACAAAGAAAGTTTTTCCCCTGTCTGCCCCCCTGAAGACAGTGACAGAGCTGGAAAGGAGCAAAAACATTCCAGAAAGATTAATTCTTGAGTTTCCTATGGGTCAGAAAAGAAAATCAGTAATTTTCAAAGATCTAAAAGTGAGAGACATTGGTATTGCCAGTTTGGAGGGAGGCTTGATAAGGAGGTCCAACTTCCTAAAATTTTTAAATAAAAAATATTTCTTTTCAGATGCTATCTTCCCCTTTGCCCTCTACAATATTCATTCAGTCCTGAGAAGACCTAGAATGTCCCAGGGTGGGCATCTGGTGGAGCAATGAGGGGAAGAAGGTGGTAGCAACATATTAGGGTAAGAGAGCCTTTCTAGTGGCACATGTGGATGGTTTATAGCGTTCCCTCTTCTTCCGTTAATTGTAGATTCATACATGCAAGAAATGTTTAAGAGGTGACTGTACTGACCCTCACAAAATAGCTTTTGATTATTTCCAGTTACAGGGGCCAGAAGCACTCATTGAATCCAAAAGCAAGCAAGAAATCTCTTGGGTCTTATTTGTGTATGTTGTTGTTGTTGTTATGCCATCAAATCACCTGCAACTCATAGCGACTCTATGTACAACAGCCCTAAATGCTGCTCTATCCCTTCCACTCTTACTGTCTCCAACTTACCTATCCCCATTACCCCAGTGATTGAATCAATCCACCTCACTGAGGGTCGGTCTCCCCCTCCTGCGCCGTCCCTCCACCCTCCCAAGCCTAATGTCCTTCTCCAAGGACTGATCCCACCTTGCAGTTGTCACTCAATATGCCCTTCTTTACATGATTCCAGTGTGTGTGTGTGTGTGTGTGTGTGTGTGTGTGTGTGTGTGTGATATGCCAAAGAAAAGAGGTATATATGTGCTGTTTATAAATTTGCAAAGCTCTTTAGTTTTTTTTTACAACACCTCTAAGAATAAAGATAAGTAAAATTAGAGTCCCATCTTCATATATAACTTCATTCTGATCCACCAACATGTCCAATATTTAAAGCCATAGTGTGTCCTTGTCTGCATTCCTTTTTACCAGGGCAGGCATATGCAGTAACAGGTAAACAGATAGATCTGTTGCACATTTATTCTTCTAGAAACTAGACCACACACTACGTACATTGTTCTTGCTCCTTTCCTCACTTGACATTTTTTTTTGTATTTTCCTATAAGTCAGATATTATACTAACACTACCTTTTGGGCCTCCTACATTTCAGTTTCATATTTACACAAATAATTGAAGTAGATGATGACAATTATAGTACATGCCATCTAGCCTTATACATATAAAACACAAATAGAAATAAAACCCCACTGTCATGCAGTTTATACATACTTAATAAGACAGAGTATAACTTCTCCTTGTATTTTTCCAAGGCCATAAATATTTACAGAGACAGACTGCCGCATCTTTCCCTCATGAAGTTGTTCGTAGGTTCAAACTTCCAATGTTTTGATTAGTAGGCAGATGTCTTAACCACAAGGCTGCCAAAGCACCTAGTGCTGAAAAAGGAAGAAAACGGTGATTTGAATCTGCCCAGAAGTGCCTCAGAAGAAAGAGCTGGCAATCTAATTCTGAAAAATCAGCCTTGCCCATCATTATATTTTCACCTGGATCCTTCTCATTTCCTCCCTGCTACCCACATCCCTGGACCCACCAAACTGTGTAAACCTGTGGTTTCACCCCTTCCTATTCTCATCCCTCTGCTCCCACCCTAATCCACATTGGCTTCCTACACATGTTTTGTTGTTGTAAATGCTGTCGAGTCATAGACCACTCATAGTGACCCTATGAATGAAAGACCTGAACACTTGCATAACTTTCACTGTTTATCCAAGTTCATAGAGTTTCCCCGAGGCAAGCTATTTACGGAAGTGGATGCCACTCCTGCTTCCAAGCTTGTTTTAATTGGGGAGCTCCACCAAACCACTGTCCACCATGGGTAACCATTATCACACTCGACACATCAGTGTCACAACGGCACCTAACAACAATAACAAGGACAACATAGAACTACATTGGCCTAGTGGACAGAAAGTTATGCTACCAAGTCCAAGGTGGGTGATTTTAATTTGCGGTCAGCCCTCAGGCCTGGTTTAAATTGGTTTTTGTCAAACATTCTTCTAAGTGGTATAGCACTGGTCTATGCATTGTTGTACAAAGGTAACTCGTGATTGCTGTGAGGCTAAACACTGTGACACTGACGTGTCAAATGCGATAATGGTTACCCATGGCGGACAGTGTTTGATGGAGCTTCCCGATTAAAACAAGCTTGGAATCAGGAGTGGCATCCACTTCTGAAACAGCTTGCCTCCAGAAAATCTACCAACAGTGCTCAGGTCTTTAGTTCACAGGGTTGCTATGAGTCGTCTACGACTCGACAGCATCAAACAACAACATTGATATTAAGCTGACATAAATTCAAGCTAGGTATTATAATTTTAGGATGTTAACTATCCCCTGGTAACAACAAAGAAAATATCTCAAAGTTATGTGCAAAAGAAAATAAGAAACAAAATGGTTCACTACTAAAGGGAGCTCTGATGGCCTAGTGGCAAGAAGCTGTGCTGCAATCTCGAAGGGACGCGGTTCAAGGACACCAGCCACTCTGCGGGAGAAGGATGGGCAATCTCTGAAAACCCACCGGAGGGTCAGCTATGAGTCAGTTCTTACTTGACAGTAAATTACAACAAAAGTTTCAGCTATCATATTTTTACGCAAATGATACATGCTTTCTGTGATTGTTTTGCAGCCACTTCTGCCACCAGGAGATGTTTTTGTAATTATACTAAGCCGATTTTACAGCAACATGTAAAAAAAAAAAAAAAAGAGAAAAACACACACACAGCAACACTTAAAAAATACTTTCAATATGGAGAAAGCAGTTAGCAAACAGACATAGAATCTGTGTGTTATCTGCATTAAAAATACAGTAAAGCCAAATGAGGCAATAAAGAAGAAAATGTCCCCAAAAAATATAGGTTACCCTTCTATTTGTGGAAGAAATCCTGTTTGAAAATATCATTTTCTTGGTTAGGTTATTTGGATCAGAGTCCATGAAGCGGGTTCTATCCTTAATGACTTCTGCATTTAGGACACAGACCCAGTGGAAACCAGATGTCATCCAAGGGTCATCTACAAGTGCAAGAATTCCAAGATGCTGTGAGAAAATAAATTTCTGTTTTTAAAATCTACCCATTTATGGCATCCCTGTGATAACAATACTAGAAAACTATGACATTTGGAAAATCTAAATGTGCTCACTAAAACTGTGTGCCCCAAACCCGGTCACAGGGGAGAGGCCCTGAAGCCTCCAAAGCCAGGCATTGCCTGAGTGGCAGGTCAAAGGAAATGAGCAAAGACATTTCTTCAAGCTCCTTCCTGAGTCAAGAGAAGTTAGTAAAAAAACAAACCAGAAAGTCCAGCTGTACGCATGCAAAATGTTCATACATGCAGGGCTACAGGTGCTCTGTACAACATGAAGTTTCTAAAACATGCCCTGCTTAGTTAAAGCAGTTACAGCGAGTCCAACAAAGGCTCTCGGATGGCAGAATAAAACATTTGCAGAGCCCAGGCAGGTGATAGAAACGGCTGAAGTGGGTTGAACCTAAGACTATGACAAGCAGTGGGAGGTGAGACACTTGATCAAAGAGGCCAATAGCTATTCGCCACAGCAAAGATGACATGCAAGTCCAAGGCAGCCAGATGAAATGACTTTCCAAAAGCAGAAATGCCAATTTTCATGTGAAACATTTCAATGGACAACTTTCTCAAATCAAGACCACAATAAAAGCCACTCTATAGCCCAAACCAAATACATCTTTGGGCCAAATTTACCAGAGAGTCACTATGTTGTGGTCACTTATTTAAACACTCTGTGTGTAATATGACAAGCCGTTAAAAGGTCATTGGTTCAAACCCACCAGTCACTCTGCAGGAGAAGGATGGACCGTGCCTTTCTTTAAAGATTTCTAGCCTTAAAATCCCCAGAAAGGGTCACGATGAATCAGACTCAACTTGACAACAGTGCGTTTGTCATTGTCTAGTGGTTTGGAGTCATGATTTTGAAACATAAATGTAATGGTGACAGAGATAACGTGATACATCCTTCAGAAACAATGTTTGCTAATCAATTAATCATATGCTCTAAGTGTATCTCTCCTAAATGCCTATTAATTTTCCTTCCACACCCTGAAATGCTGCTTAACTGGTTGCCATGGCTGGGTTTATCTCTACATCACAGAACAGCGCTATGTCACTGATGACATCACACAGGGCTCTGGGGGGTATTAATGTTGGCTCAGATACCCAGTTGGAGGTGCTATCTATAACAGTTGCTGTGAGAAGGAGACTTTATCAATTTTTTTAAAAAATGGAGAAACAATCATCCCCTTGAAAATGAAAGTGAGAACGTCACCGTGACACAGACTTCCTCTTGGGTTCAAGTTCAGGTTTCCCCTGGCAGAATGAAGCGTCAGTTCAAGACTAACAGGGCTACTCCCAACTCTTGTGGTGAGATGAGATCTCTTTCTCTAAAAGTGAGGATGTGGAAGTTTCTCCAGGATGAGAGAGTCAGATGGAAGGACTAAAAGGATAGAGTGGTTAGAAGGAGGTTTTTAGAGGCCTACAGCATAGCATTACAGAATAGGAGAAGGGCAGAGAACAGGAGAAGTGGAGAGAGCACATCAATACATGAGTCTTGGCCTGAGTCTTGGGTCTAATCAGCACAGGAACATGCACATTCTTTATTTACTCAGATCTGTAGTTTCTGACTGTCTCCTCCCACTACGATTTTCAACCTCAGATGCCCAGTGGAGGGAGGGTTGTTAAAAATTGAAATTGACTTGACAGCAGGGTTGGTTCTCAGTTTGTAGTTTCTGTACAGTGATCAATATCAACTTCAAAAAGATCTCAGGAATGGTTTTGTAAATTACTACCTAACTTGGGAGGGACTGGAGAGCATTATGCTGAGTGAAATAACTCAGTCCCGCAAGGACAAATACTGTATAAAACCATTCCTGTAGAATGAGTATAAGGATCCAAGGGGGGTGGAGAAGGGTGGAAGCAGAGGGATGAGGAGGGGGAGGGGGAGACTAATCATGAGGTTGTACAATTTGATGGGGGGGTGGGAGGGGGGAAGGGAAAGTGGAAGAATCTGTTCTTGAAAACAATGTATTCAAATTTTATAAATAAACTAGTATTTTAAAAAGAAACAACACCTCAGAAGAAGACCCCATCCTTTACATATATACACCAAGGGCTTGCAAAAATGTATTTTCCCTCTGAGCAGACTTAGATTGAAATTGGGAGGAGGATCTGGACTGAACAGGGTATGAGGGCAGTTAGGGGGTCTGAAATGGATCTCAGAAGAGGAAACAGGTGTTTAAATGGGACAAACAGGGAAGGATTGGAGAGGAAGCATGGAAGTCGATGAGGGTCCAAGGATGGGGCACACTGTGGACATTACAGCATTGCCTCAGCTGGACTGTCCTAGCACCTGACCTCTGGTTCTGCAGTTCAAGCCAGCCAGAGGATTGCTCTCTTGGAGGCCATTTCCATAATCCTACAACCTGGGGCTCAACAAAAGTGCTCTAAGGGCAGTGTTTCAGGGAAAGTTGAAAACGAATGAGCAATGGAGCAGATACTCCACAACCTAAGAAAGGTAGTGTCAGCCATGATCGTTCAGGTGCCTGGGGAATTAGAGATAGAGTGACCTCACATACTACCAGGAGAGGAGACATGGGGGAAGGTAGATGGTTGGGTGGAGGGCTGTGATAGCCCAGCAGTGGCCCTGTGACCCTCACTGTATCTGGGCCACAGACCTCCAGGCACTCAGTTCTTGAGTCTCCAGAGAATTGGGAACCAGCAGAAATGTAAAGATAAAGGACTGATGCATTTGATCCGTCCATATTCAGTGGAAATACCAACAGGTGTGATTTTATTGCTGTCATTTTATGGCACTCTCTGTGTGGTGTGCCGATTTCTCTGTCCCATCTACTTATCTTTTTCCCCCCCAGTAATTGTCCTTTTCTAATTTATCGTTGTAATGTTGTTGTTTACTACCATACAGTAATATGATTTTTTTGCCTAAACTCATTTATATATACATTGTGTTTTATACAGTCATTCATATACATTGTATTTTATATACTTATTATTGTTCTGTGCTGAGTTCACTTCTTTATGACTTTATCTCCATTGCTGTTGCAGGGTCCACTAAGGCTGTGTGATTTCCCTCCTTTTTTTTATTTTGACGACCAGGTTTATGAATTTTCTTTTATCTTCCATTTCAATGTTTTTCCAAAAAGATAATGACTCCGTAAGTTACTATTTTATTTCCAACTCAGAAACAGTTAACTTTATCCTGCAATTGGCTAGGCTTTCTCTCCATTTAGAATGTCTTTAAGTGCACTTCTTATTCCCTCTTTTTGCATTCTTCTTGTCCTTGTTTGTAGATGGATACTTCTTGTTCCCTGGTTTGGATTGTTTATTATGTTTGTTATGTTATTTTTCTGTACCATTGAGATGGAACCAACCCATAGTTGACCCTCTGGCGAGTTTTTAGAGGTCGTTAATCACATGAGAGGAAATTTCCCATCCTTCCTGCATGAAGCTGCTGGTGGATTCAAACTTGTTTATTATTATACTTTGTGTATTCCAGTATCTGAGTCAGTTTCTAGATGTTGTCATATATGTTAATTTTGAATTGATGTCTGTCATTGTTGGTTCTTGGGCAAAGAGTCCCTTTTAATATTTCATATAAGGCTGATCTAGTTTTCACAGATTCCTTTAGTTTCTTTAATCTGCAAATATCCCTTTTTTGCCATCATATTTGAGGAATAATTTTGATGGGTGTATGACTTCCGAGTTTTATATATATATATATGTCATTGCACTGCCTTTTTGCTTTCCTGGTTTTTCCTGAGAAATCAGCACTTAGTCTAATTGGTGCTTCTTTGCAATCAGGTAATTTTATTTTCTTAGCTGCTTTCAGTATTATTTCTTTAATTTTAGAAAATTTGGTTGTGACGTACCTTAATATTATTCTTTTGAGGTCTATCTTGTTCGGCATTCTCTCTGTCTCCATACCTTTTCAATCTATATGCAGAACAGACATCCGGGATGCTGGGCTATATAAGGAGAAATGTGGCAACAGGATTGGAGGAAGATTCATCAACAACCTGCGTTAAGCAGATGACACAACCCTGCTTGCTGAAACTGAGGAGGACCTGAAGAGTTTGCTGCAGAAGGTCAAGTACTGCAGCCTTCAATATGAATTGAAGCTCAATATCAAGAAAACAAAGATTCTCACCACTGGGCCAATTGGCAGCATCATTGTGGATGGTGAAGAGATTGAGATTGTCAATAGTTTTAGTTTGCTAGGTTTCACAATCAACACTCTTGGTACCAGCAACCAGGAAATCAAGAGATGAATTGCATTGGGAAAGTCAGCTGCCAGGGACCTCTCCAGAGTACTGCAGAGCAACGACATCAGGCTGGAGACTAAGGTGTACCTGATCTGGGCCATAGTCTTTGCAGTTGTGTGCTATTCATCAGAGAGCTGAACAGTGACTAGGAATGATAGAAAGAGAATTGATGCCTTTGAGCTGTGGTGCTGGAGAAGAGTATGGACTATACCATGGACTGCTAGAAGAACAAACAGGTGAGAGAGGGTGAGACTGGGCTGCTCCTTGGAGTCAAGGATTCTGAAGCTTCGTCTGACATACTTTGGGCATGTTGCAAAGAGGAACCAGTCCTTGGAGAGCAATATTAAGTTTAGGAGTGTGGAAGGATGGTGCAAAAGAGGAAGACCTTGATGAGATGGATCGATTCAGTGATTGGGATAGTGGGAGTAGATGTGTCAGAGACAGTGAGATCGGCACAGGATAGAGCAGGGTATAGGACTCTTGTACATAGGCTCGCTATGAGTCAAAAACAACTCGACGGTACATAACAACAGCAGTCTTTTTGAGAGCCTATTTTATTACTTTCCATAATATTTGAGAAAATTTATCCAGCAAATAATTTCCTGTATTTTATTTTTGTGTGTGTGAGGGGGCAAGAGGACTCTTCTGCTTTGGGATTCCAGTCATATGTGAGTTACTTCTCTGAGGTTGGCCCATGTAATCCTTATAATGTCTTCCTTTTCCTTCTTTCATTTTCCTCATTGTTCCTCTATCAGCTTAGTAACAAAGGAGGTGAGACTGTGTTCCACTACCCTGTCCATTTTTCAGTTCTGCTCATTTGTCCTTCCAATATTATCTATTTCTGAAATTTTAGTATTAGTATTCTGAATCTCAGTTGGTTTTTATTTCTTCTAAGTAAAGGAAAAACACAAATGGCAGGACATGAAGTAACAATTTTAAAAAGCAAACCATCCTTTTCTAATATATAAAATATGTGTGTATGGTCAGGTAAAAGAGAAAATACACACAAGTTTTGGAATTGTAGACATCTTTTGAAAGGTTATTGGATGATCAACAGGAAGCATTTAATTAACCTTTGTACACGACATACATATCTAGTATTGGAGGAATTTCCCAAATATTGAAAATTAGGTGAACAAGGATACAAAGACTCTGTAGATCCCTTGTGTGTATGACAGTATCTGAGATCAGGTGCTGCAATTTGACAGCCTATAATAAACCTCATGTTGACAGGAGCCTCACGATTTGTCTCCAGGCCTCTCTCATCTCCATTTAACTTCCATCTGCCATGGCTCCCCAGCCCCAGGACTTCAGGACATATCATAGGTTTTGTTTACTACGTTTCCTGTTTGGTTTACTTAGTGCTTATTAACAGAAATATCACAAATGAGTGGCTTTAAGGAAATAGAAAGAGACAAAAGGAGAGACAGAGGGAGAGGAAGAGTGAGAGGGAGGGAGGGAGGGGGAGAAGGAGGAGAGAGCTCACTGTGGTGGTCTAATTCTCTCAGCTGAAAGTCCCAAGTCAGAGTCTCATCTGTGAGCCCTCTGCTAGTTTCTGGTGTCTGCTAGTGAATCTTGGTGTTCCTTAGCATTTCTTGGTGTCTGCCTTTCCTCAGGCATGTATCTGTGACTGTTTTGCTTTCTTTTTTAAAAAATAACTTAGAGATGATTAAGTATAGGTTTCAACCTCCTTTATCACGAGCTAATTAACATGCAAAAGAAAATTCCTATTTTCCAACATATTTACCAGTATATAGGCAATAACCTGTGGCCCTCAGGCCTGGTTTTAATTGTTTTTGGTCAAACATTTTTTCTAAGTGGTAGAGCACTGGTCTGTCCATTTGCTGTACAGAGATAACTCCTGGTTGCTGTGATCCTAAAGACTGTGACACTGATGTGTCGAATGCCATAATGGTTATCCATGATGGAAAGTGTTTGGTGGAGCTCCCAATTAAAACAAGCTTGGAAGCAGGAGTGGCATCTGCTCCCAAAATAGTTTGCCTCTGGAAACTCTATGAACTTGGAGAAACGATGACAGTTATACAAGTGTTCAGATCTTCTGTTTATTCGGTTGCCATAAGTTGTCTACAACTCGATGGCACTTAACAACAACATGTCAGTCTAGAGACTAAGGTGCACCTGATCCTAGCCATGGTGTTCGTGATAACTTGCTATGCCTCAGAGAGCATGGCTAATGGATGACAGATGGATGACCAAGGATGACAGAAAAATCATCAATGCCTTTGAGTTTTGGTGCTGGAGAAGTGTCTTGAACATACCATGGACTGCCAAGAGAACAAATAGGCCTGTCTTGGAAAGGGTGAAACCAAGTTTCTCCTTAGAGGCTAGGATTTTGAAGCTCTGTCTCACATACTTGGGCTAGTGGGCAGGAGGGACCAGTCCTTGGAGGAGGACATCAGACTTGGAAGGGTGGAGGGACAGCGCAGGAGAGGAAGACCCCGGATGAGATGGATTGATACAATAACTGTGGCAAGCGAAATTGGTGTGTTGGGGTCAGTGATACTAGCTCAGGACAGAACAGGGTTCAGAACTGTTGTACATATAGTTGCAATGAGTCGCAGGCAACTCAATAGCACATAACAGCAACACAGCAACATGGGATAGATTTTAGCACATGGTTTGGAAGCATGTAATTCAATACATTCGCTTCCAATATAATATATAATAGTCTCTTCCACCTATTTCCATTTCCTGTTCTAGCTTCCCAGTCACTAGCTGTGCTATTGTTGGTCCCTTGCCTCACCCTCTGCCCTTTCCCCCTATGTCTCAGCAGGTGTTTTTTCAAAAGTTCTTGTTGACTTCTTACCTTAAATCTTTCTAGTTCTTTTCATTGTCCTCAACACACACCCAAGTTACATATACAACACACATTGTTTTTGTTCCTATTTGAGCTCTCTCCACTCAGAAATTGGCTTCTTGCACCAAAATTTTAAGACACAATTATCTCATAGTTCCTTCTTTGATAAAAGGAAGTCTTTACTAAGGAAATATCATGTCAGAACAGACCCATAGCTGACCCTCCAGTGGGAGGAAATTGCTCATCCTTCTCCAGCAGAACAGCAGGCAGATTCAAATCATGTGCCTTCGAGATTGGAGCTTATGTTGTCATTCTCATGTTTAGATGTAAATATCTCTTCACTATTAAATGATAAGGTGTGAAATCTTGAGTCATAAAATCTTGGACCACCTATAAGAAAACTTTAAGACTATTTCTACTACTTCCATCTGTATATTCCCATGGGGATAGTAGCTACCCATAAAGTGATACACCTTCCCTTACACTAAAAAGTTACCCAAAAAAGATATATTTGTCCATAAAAGAAAATTTATTTTATCAAGACTCAATAAAAGAAAGTAGTTTACAAGTTAAAATATAAACAAAAACAAAATAACTAAAAACTCCTTCATATTTTCACAGAAACATACTGTAATACAAAAGTGTAAAAGAATTAAAAATGTACGAGGTATTAACACTATTTCACCTGGATAACCTGGTAATAAGATAGGCCTCTGATTTCTCTTGTAGGACACTGCAGACTGGAAATCTTCAAAAATCTGGGCAAACTTACCTGAACTTTAACGTTTCAGGGTAGAGAATACTGGGCTGCTAGGTAGGGAGGAAGGATCTGATGTTTCACATGCATGTCCTATGTACACTAGCTCATAAATGATAGAATACCTGGACAGAGGTGACCTGAGAGTCACTAAACACAAAGCTAGGATTTGTAGATGGCAACACATGAGCCCATAAAGGTCATGGAATTCTCTCTATATCCCAGAGAGCAGCTCCACCAGACCCTGAACCCTTTTAAAAAAGGAGGCCTGGGAAGCTATTTCCTGACATGGATCCAATACCTTCTCACATGTGTGAGCCATCATCACCTCCTCAGAGCAGCCAGAGGAACAACAGGCCAGGTGTGCTTGTTTTACTAAAGTCAGTACCATGAAGGGGGTGGCAGTTGAATGGGAAACATACCCTTTGTTTTCTTCTGGGGAAAACACTGCCTCAATCTTTGAAGCTGAACTTTCAAGAGACATCAGTATTAGTTCTATGAGTATAACTCACACAAAATCTCAGGTCAGTTCTGTTGGTTCTGGATGGGGGAGACAGAGGCTAAACACTTTGCTCAAAGATAGAAGAGGCGGAGGTGGTGGTGGAGAAGGTGTATGATGGTGACAGTGGTGAGAGGCCCCTTGTGCCCAGCCCAGAGAGGATGAGATCAGGGAAGGGCTTCCACTGCGTGGCCTGCCGCAGAGCCTTCCTGCCCAGGGAGCCTTTCTTGGAGCATGTGCAGCCTGGAGTGAGGGAAGGATCCACAGGCCTGGCCTTCCAAAACAAGACATTTTACAATCAAAAGCATCCTTAGAACCTTCAAGGCCCACACTGAAGAGCACTGTGGCCCAGTATCAAGAAAAAGCCATCAAAATGGCAGATATGGAAAAATTAGAGAGGGCAATCCAAATGGTCCAAGAGCAGTTTGGGCGGGGGGAACCCAAAAAACAAACAAACAAAAAACCCTTAACAGCTACAAAGACTGGAAGAACCCTTCAGCCCACAAAGGTGAGAGAAAAGGCAGAGGGAAATCTTCAGTTCCCATCAGGAACAGCTGACGGGGAAATGCTAGACCTCCAAAGGAAAAGAAATAGAATGTGAATGATTAGAATCCTCTTGTAAAGCCCTCTAAGCAAGCCACAATTTCCTTCCATTATCCCAACGTCCCACTACAACTAAGGACGTAAGGGCTAGGAGTAAGTGTGCCGGCTAGAAGGTCAGAGAGTGGACATCAGAAGCCAACACATCTTGAGAGCAATGTCCAGGAGGAGAGAGACAAAGCAAGCCTCATCTGAAAGGCAAGTCTTCAGGAGGTGAGTGGGGAAAATGGACCCTGAGGGTGGAACAAACATGAGAGGAGGTCACAGGAAAGACAGCTCTGAGGCCTGACGGGATGGGAGAGAACTGGGTGAGGGTTTGACTTGACTTTGTCAGCACAAAGGAACCTGAGCAGACAAAGGCATGGAATATGTGATTGGGCAGGACAAAAGGATCTAATATACCTAGAACCTGGTGCTGCTATGTTCTGCCTCCTTCCCAGCATAAGACAGTAAGATTGGCACAGGATAAAGCAGGGTTTAAGGCTGTTGTACATAGGGTCGCTATGAGTCGTAGGCAACTCAACGGCACAAAACAAGTTGTTAAAAATTGAGATTAGAATCTTTTCAAGTAGAAAAACACACAAACGTTCATCAACAAGCAAATGGATTGATAAATTGTGGTACATTTGTGCAATGGATTATTATACACCACTAAGGGGCAACAATTTTGAAAAATACTGTATGTAGCATGAGAAAGTGTAGAAAGCATTTTGTTGAAAGAACTGAATCAGTCTCATAAGGACAAATACTGAATAAGACCATTATTGTAAAAATAGAAGGGTAGCTAGTAGGATGAATATAAATTAACGAAAGGGAAAAGAGAAAGGGGGCAAGAGGCAGAAAATGGGGAAGGACTGAAATCACCAGGATAACAGAGTTAGTAGGCAGCTGAGGGTGTAGGGGACAGGAAGAGCAGGAAAGATTAAATGGTGACTTGAAAAGATGGGGTCATAATAGCCATAGATCAATAGTAAATATTATAAAACACAAATGTATGATCGTATGGAACATAATGTGAATGAAAGACTGCAAAACACAATGTACATGAAAGAAACAAAATGTATACACATTTTTGTATGACAATCCACATAAAAGCAGAAAGGGAAAAAAAACACCTTGAAGGCTAAGACCAAAATGTAAAGACATCTCACTCGCAATTTCTTATTGCTTATATGTGTAGAAATAATATTTTGATATCTTAGTTAAATAAGGTTTTAGCATATATAAAAAGAAATAATCTAAAGATCAACATGGAGCACCCTTGGGATTCCAGCAGCTCACCTTTATGTTACAGCACTATTATTGCTGTTCCATATACTGAACAATGGAGTGTGCTTAAGTACTGAGAGTTCTTCAGATTTTCAGTGGTCAAAATGGAGACATTTGGACACAGTTAAACTCATTTTCTTACATAGTTAATTAGAAGCTACTAGTTCTCATTTCATGTTTAATATGTTTAAGCTTCCAGAAAGGTATTAAGAACATAGACTAGCCTCCCTGCAGGGTTATAGTTTCTGGTATGGACTATTGAATTTTATCACCTCAAAATGTGTATTAGATAGACAGTGACTCTCAATATCAGTTTATAATTCTGTGGATTTTAAATGGTAAACTGGAAATAAAACCAACGTGTTTTTTAGTAATCAGTATCTAACAGATTATCTAACAGAAAAAATAAAACCAGAAATCATAACCAAATGAACAAAAACATGAATGATGCTTGCAAAGTGTAAAGTCAGAGAATGACAAAAAGCCCTGTTTTAGTCTTTAACTGCTCACTCTAACAAAATTCACAGTAAACCATACGACAAGGGAGAGTTCAGGGAAAAGAAGAGTCCTGATGGAAATGGAAATTGTTAGAAATGACTAGAAATGTCTAGAAAATAAATTAGCAATACTCTTAACAAGAAGATTAGAAACATACTCTTTAATACTATAATTCTATTACAGGGATTCTGCCTTGGTGGCCTAGCGGTAAGATGCTACCTCACAATCACAAAGGCTGACAGTTTGAATGAAACAGCTGCTTACAGGAGAAGGAAGGGTAATCTTCTTCCTTGCGATTTGTTGTTCTTGTTTTGTGCCATAGAGTCAGACTTACTGCCTCTGGAAAATATGCTGGAGAATCAACTATGGGTCATTACCGACCCAATGGCACAATATAACAACAACCCTTTAATGGGCTGGTGGACTACATCAAAACATAACTATTTATATACAAGGATGTTAATTGCAGGTTATCTGCAGTGGCAAAACCCAGAATGAGTGTGAATAATGTGCACTAGGAATGAAAAGTTGGGATAACTTGTGTGCATCACTATTGTTTATGATTTAAATATAAGTACTGCATTTAAAATGAGATTGAGTGCCTTAGTGTCCTTGTGGAATGAGAAAAGCAAAAGTGCATATATGATACAATCTCATTTATTTTGTAAAAATAGTGATAAACAAATTATATTTTTTATTCAAACAAAAGTAAAATTACAGATAGTCCTAAAAATGGGATGACTCATAGTGACCCTGTGAACAAAAGGCTTGAAGCCCCTCTACAACTATCAACATTTATCAAAGTTCATAGAGTTTACCAAGGCATGTTAATTAGGATGCAAAATGCCACTCCTGCTTTAAAAAAAAACACAAAACTAAAAATAGGATCAAAAAAGAGACATTTTTCAGATAGATGAGTCCAGTTTGATATGATACCAAGAAAAATGGAGAATATGACAACTGTTGAAGTAAATGCCTGGGTACTGGACGGAAAAGAAGTATGTACTCTTTCATGACCCATGAACACATTAGTAAACATGCAGTCTGTGCTTTTGATATTGTCAATCAGCTATTCAATTTTTAGTGTGTGCTGATGGGAGTTTGTGTAAGTGCGTGTATCTCTATCTGAAAAAAAACCCCAAAACCAACCAGCCTATTTTCCTCAGCATCAGAGATTCTTTGGATGTTAATGTGTCCCAACAATTGTATTAGAATCAATGTTACTACATTTTTTTTAAAAAAAATATACTCTGTTGTTGTTGTTGTTGTTGTTGTTATGTGCCGTCGAGTCGACTGCGACTCATAGGGACCCTATGTACAACAGCCCTAAACTCTGCTCTGTCCTGTGCCAATCACACTGTCTCCGACACTCC
>NW_006400013.1:94238-102777 GCF_000299155.1 Elephantulus edwardii
ATGATACCCTTGATATCCTCCCACAACTCATCTGGCCTTCGCTCATTAGTGTTCAAAGCCTCAAACCTGTTCCTGACAATTGTATGAGAATCAATCTTACTACATTTAAAAAAAAAATATACTCTAGTAAAGGTATATTGTGTCATCATATTATTAAAGAACTTAATTCAGTCTTGAGAAGGTTAAAAAATGTATTCAAACTCTATACCCTTGAAGTGAGTTATAGGTTGACTCAACCAAATTGTTATAGATTCAATCTAGTCATTCCATGGAGAAAGATGAGACCATCTCCCCTGTTAAAATCTGCAGTCCTGGAATCCTTATGGAATGTTGCCAGAAGGTGAAATCAACAAGCAAAAAGTTTGGAGTTTTTCTTGTGGGGTTTAAGTTTTGGGGTTTGGTGGTGGTGTTTTGTTTTATGTCTTCAAAAAGGTTACTAACTCTTGATATGGAAGGACAGAAAAGGTAAACTATAAGCAATAGCTTTCACCTTAAGCTCTCCTTTGCTGAGTTGGAATCACGAGACCTCAGCACTGGTCATAAAACAGATTCAAAGTCTATCCTAAAATATAGTACTGTGAGCAATAGAATACTGTCTGTATGCATACAAGAAAACCCTGTTAATACAACTATTCTTCAATCACATGCCAACAACCAAGGACAAAAAACAGGATTTCTACAAGCCAGAGCCAATGGTAATAAAGGAAGAGGTTTAAGCTGCATTGACATTATTGGCAAAAAATAAGTTTCCAGAAATTGATGGATTACCAAATGACATGTTTCGACTAGCCCTAGACTGGCTTGCTTAGTCTGTGCTAAGGAATTTGGAGGACAGTTGCCTGTCCAATTAAGTGGAAGAGATCCTATTTATTCCCACCCTCTAGCCTCTGAATGGAAGCTTTGGAAACTGACAATTCTTGAGCCCCTGCTAGGGGCAGCTTGAGACCTAAATATGAAATCTCAAAACCTCAAAATGGGAGTCTTGAAGCCCCATCTGCAAGCCCTGGAGATCCTACCGGGAAGCTTTGGAGCCCTGTCTGCAAGCTCTGGGGATAGAACCAGGTGTGAGGGACAGTTTGAGAGGTGAGATATAATTGCATTAATTTCAGCCTGTAGAGCAACAATTCTTATTTGAAAGAAAGGGTGATATTTTTCTTGCTGGAGCTACACACACACACACACACACACACACACACACACACACGCTGTGTTACACTTAGATCCAGAGAAGCCCCCCAATTTGCTTATGGCAAATGGTTTCCAGGTACTTCATGAGGCTTTGGGGGAGCAGGTCTCAAAGGAACCTACTTTTGAGAAGGTTGATCATCCTCAATAATGGTCAAGTGTAGAGCTTGAAGTCATAGAAAGGTTGGCCCTTGTTTACTACGGCCAAGTGTAAAGTGTTAAATCACTTCTCAGTGTTTTTCATCAAAGGATGAAGAAGATCTTGGACTGTTAATGTGCTGAACCAGATCTACCTCCCTATGGATATGAATTTCATGGTTCATAGAAATTGTGAGGACTTGAAGGTTGCCAGGTTGGAATAGATTGATCAGAGCACAGTCTCAGTACAAACACTACACTCTAGGTATCTCTGTCATAGTTGGTGACTGATGGATAAAGGCTCTTTCTCTTTTTTTTTTTTCTTTCCCTCACTGTCTCCCAGACTGTTTCTAGGTCTAAGAACTAACAGAATGTGCATAACAATGTATTCAAACTTTGCCAATAAATCAGAGTAATATAAAACATTTTAGTTTAATTTAAAAAAAAAAGAACAGAATGAAGGAAAATAACTGGGACAGCGTTGGGGGTAAATAAGAATATTGTCAGATTTACTATGTCTCACAGGACTCCGCCTGTTTTATTGCTGCTATATTTTATTGGAGAAGTCCTGGTAGTGATGATTTATGTGCTGGACTGCTTACTGAAAGGTCGGCAGTTAGAATCCATCAGCAGCTCTTTTGGAGAAAGATGGACACTCTCCTCTCTCAGAGATTTACAGCCTCAGAAGCCAGATGGAGGGTGGCCCTGAGTCGCATTTGACTGGGCAGCTGTGGGTGGTGTGAGCATGGTGGTTTTGTTTCGGGGATAAGTTTATTTTGTTTCAGTGCAAGAATATAAGACAAATCAACAGAGGGAAAAGTATATGAAGCAAATTTGTAGACTTCTAGTGGAGACACAGCGCATGTACTTAGTTCCTACTGCCATGAGTAATAACAGCACATGAAACGTCATCTACCAGGGAAGCCTATAGACACCCAGTGCTCAGGGCGTTGACGGGGGCGTGGTTATGTAGACACCTATGCCAGCATGGACACAAACTCTACAGTCCCAGAAGGAAAGCAAGTGTGTGGCATAAGTTATGCTCTTTGTGCAAACACTTCAGCCACAGCAAACCGCTTTTAACTGTTCTGGTGGGGGAATCTTCCTGACACTGAGTTCCCAGACATCTTCCGAGAGTCAGTCTACAAGGCAGCCCTCCTAAGGATGTCAATCTCAGATCTACTGCATTCATTTCTTTTTTTGTACAAATTGTTTTTGGGACATGATGGGTGGTGTAGACCCAAATGCTATCCTTCCTAGTCAAGCCAAAGAGCAGACATGCAGCCCTAGCTTTGTATAACATCGGAGTGACTTGAAAGAGTGAAGGTGCTGAGTGAGTATGGGGAAAGAGGGATCTTGACGTCAGGAAGAATCCCAGTGGAGAGAAGTCCTTCCATCACTTATCAACCTCTCCTTTTGCCTAATTGAAGCAGGCCTTAGGATGGGGGTCCCCTGTATGCTAGTTACCCCTGTACCGCATGGCTGGGGGCCTCTTCTCAGTCCATGAGTGGGTCAGTGTGTGGAAGTTTAGTTTTTCTTAGGTTGTTGGGTACCTACAGCCATTCCTTTCCCTACAATCCTCTCCCGATCATCTGAAGTCACACTGAGATAGAGAGGCTTGGAGACTGTGAATAGAATGTTTTTGTTTCCTTTTCCGAAAAGAAAACACAAACATTGAATTAAATCTACACATACATTAGTCTAGGGAAAGAGTCCCAAATGGCTGTGGAGAAGACTTCCTACCTAACGTGGAAGGATGCTACCTCCACCACGGGTGACAGTGTGATCATTGTTAGTTTTCTCATCTCTTTCTTTTCTTTTTGTTTTTTTTTAAATTTAGCAAAAGTTTACCGAGCACTTACCAAAATGAGATGCAACTATTAAAACTGATAAAAACTAACCATTTTAATAGTGTTCTTACCCCAAAAGATCTCTTATGTTTACTCATTCATTGCTGGGGTATTTTTCCCCATTATGTTTTTTGATTTGGTTTAGTTTTTTGTTTGTTTGCTTACAAAGTTCATATACACTGTGTTTCACAGTATTCCTCATTCATATTGTGCTTCATACAATCATTGTTATGCATTGTGGTTTTTTGTTTGTTTTTTGGGGTTATTTTTAAAGAGAGAGAGAGAGAGTGTGAGTGAGTGTGTGTGTGTGTACTGTCAGATCAGATCAGACTGGTACAGGAGGAGATTGCCCCTCCTTCTCCAGCAGAACATCTGGTGGATTCAAACTGCATACCTCTGGGATTGCAGTGCAGCTTCTTGCCACTAGGCCAACAGAGCTTCCTTATGCATTATATTTTATAAAATTAGTCACCATTGGACCTTGCCCAATATTATCCCATCTCTTCATCCAGACCTTTCCCATTTCCTTCCCCCTCCCCTCCCCCAAACTGTGCAACCCTGTGGTTTCACCCCTACCCATCCTCACCCCTCCACTCCCTCCCTTTTCCCCCCTTGAGCTCCCATACATGTTTTACTAGTTGTCTTTCTATTTTTACAATTAATTTTATGTCATATTTGTCCTTATGAGACTGAGTTCACTCAGCATAATGCTCTCCAGTCTCTCCCAAGTTATTGTATTTTTGCAAATAGTTCCTCCTGAGTGCTACATAGTATTCCATTGTGTGAATGTACCACAGTTTCTCAATGGGATAAATGTTCATTCCTTCAGAGAACAAAGGAACAGAGAGGGAGGGAACCCATTTCCTCCACACCCCACTTCTCCCTTACCAGGCATGGAAGGAGGGCCCTGATTGTTCCCTTTACGGGGAGGGAAGGGTCTTCCCTCGCTGCCTCCCACCCAGTCCACACTGTCCCCTATCGGGTAGAGAGGGGCTTTATTTTTCCCTCACCACCCAAATTCTCCCCTAAGGGGACCCCCACAAGTACCTTCACACATCACACTGCCCCCCCTTCCTTCGCAACCCCTCCCTGATAGGAGAGGTCCTGAACCGAGGGGGGATTCTCCACCCTACCTCACCATCTCATGGCTCCTCTCTCCAGAAAGGGGAGGCCACGCACATTTCCCTTTAGAAGAGGAAGGGAGTTCCTGTTTCCCTCTCTTCACTTCCTCTCTTCTATAAAAGGGAAAGGGGGACTCCTCTCCTTTAGGGTAGGAGGGAACCACCCCTTCCCTTGAAGCCTCTTGCTTCCTTTCTGTGAAAGAGGTAACCTACCCTTCATTTTCAGAAGGGAGGAATTCTGCTTCTGACCCCCTCCCCTCTTGGACAGGGGTGGCCCCCAACTCTCACCTTTCAGGGACAGAGGGGGTCCTCCTTTCCCTGGATGCTCCTGCACCCCCACTCCCATTTCTGGAAGGGATGGGGCTACCAATTCTCTCACCTACCCCCTTCTACCATATCAGAGAGGGTGGATCATCTACCCTCCCCTTTGGGGGAAAGAGGAGATCTCCTTACTTCACTGCCCACTACTCACATCTGGGGAGGAGAGTGGTGCCCAGCCTCCCATTTCAGGAAGTAAACAGGACCCCTCCTCCTGTCAGAGCCCCTCAACTCCACTCCCGGGGATGGTGGCCCCACCCTTTCATTTCAGGAAGGGATGGAGTACCCCCTTCCCTCCCTGACCTTCCTTCTCCTATCCTGGGCAGGTCAGAGTGGACTCCTCTTTTCAGGGAGAGAGGGTGTCCACCTTCCCTCACTGACTCTCTGCTCCCCACTCCCTCCCCACCCCTTTCCCCTGGACATCCCTCCTCTCAAGGAGGAGAGGAGCAAGGAGACACCCTTGTAGTAGTGTTTTGTAGTTTTACTTATAAAGGTTCTTTGCATCTCTAGTTAGGTTTTTCCCTATGCATTTAATCTTGCATTTGGCTATTTTAAATAGTATTGCTTTTCTAGTTTCTGTTTCTGTGGTTTCTTTGATGCTGTAGAGAAAGCCACCTAATTTTTCATGTTGATTTCCTATCTTGCCACTGTGCAACCTAAACAAAGCATGCCTTTGGGGCAAATCTACCAGAGAATCACTGTTTTGTGATCATGATTTAGAAACTCTTTGAGTATAATGTGCCAGGCTGTTAACTGAAATGTCAGCTGTTCAAATCCACCAGTCACTGTACAAGAGAAAGGTGGACAGTCTCCTTTAAAGATGGTTAACCTCAAAACCCCTATAAAGGGTCACTAGGAATCAGACTCTTCTTGGCAGCAGTGGGTTTGTCATTTGATTCTTGGACTTAAATGTAGTTGTGACAGAGATCACTTGTGATACACAAAGCCAAAACCATGCATCTTTCTTCCCTAAATGTCTATTAACTTTCCTCCCAACTCCTTCAGTACTGACTGCTGATTTAGTTGCCATGGTGGGCTTAACCCTACATCACAGAACTGTGTTATGTCACTGATGACATCACACAAGGGCTCTGGAGAGCATTAATATTCACTCAGCAACCCAGTTCGAAGTGTTATTTCTAACAGTTCCTGTGAAAGAGTGACTTTTTAGATATCAATTTTTAAAAAAGGGAAAAAATTGGAGAAGCCAGCATCCCCAGCAGAAACAGAAACATCACCCTGACCCAGAGTTCCTCTCCAGATCAGGTTTCCCCTGACAGAATGAAGCGTCAATTCAAGACTAAGAGGCCTACTCCCAGCTCTTCTGGTAAGATGAAGAGAGGTCTTTTTCTCCAAAGGTATGGCATTTTCTCCAGAAATAGAGAGTCAGATGGGAAAATTAAAAGGATAAGATGATTAGGAGGAGGTTTTCTGTGTCACCAACATACAGCATAGAGGGGGGCATGGGGAAAGAATATGCACCTCTCTGCAGTCTCTTGACAGTCTCCTGCCATTAAGATTTACAACCTCAGAAGCCCAGTGGAGTGAGGGTTGGTTGTTCTGAGACAGAATTGACTCAACATTAGGTAGTTATTTTTCAGTTTGTAGTTTCTTTATGATGGTCAATATCAACTTCAAAACTATCTCAAGAGAAGACACCATCCTTTACGTATCTACCCTGAAGGCTTGCAAAAATTCATTGTCATTATGAATAGCCTTGGATTGAAATTGAGGAGAGGATCTGGGACTGAATAGGTAATGGAGACAGGTGATCTGATATGGATCCCAAAAGAGGAGGCTGATGTTTAAATCGGAGAGGAAGCATGAGGGTCCAAGGATGGGCCACCCTGCAGGCCTGACAGCTCTGCCTCAGCTGTGCAGTCCTAACACCTAACCTCTGGTTTTGCAGTGCAAGCCACAGGATTGCCCTTTTGGAGGTCATTTACTTGCTCCTGAATTCTGGAGCTCATCAAAGACTCTCTAAGGGAAATGTTTCAGGGAGAGCTTCACATCATCGTGCACCCTACCCTTCCCTTCTTTTTGCCTCTCCTGGCGCAATGAGTTTTGCGTATTCCAATCCTTCAGGATTTTAGGGTGCTGCTCAAGTACAGACTCTTATTTCTCACCCTCTACTCTCCCTGGTGCAATGAATTTCACCTTCTTGTTTATTTTCCCGTATTCCTTCAATCATTCAATAAGTTATTCCTTATATCATCTCTACTCTTCTATCTACAATGAGTACGTGGACAGATGCTATTTAATACTTTTTCTCATTTTACAGGGATGATGAGATGATGTAGAGATTCACATGAGAAGAAACTAGAAATACTACAAGAAAGAGTTCACTGATCTACACTTGTGTGTGATACACATACACAAGTATGTGTGTGTATATATATCAATGCCTTTGAATTGTGGAGAAGAGTCTTGAACATACCTTGGGCTTCTAAGAAAACAAATAAGTCTGTCTTAGAGAGGGTGAATTCAAGTTTATCCTTAGATGCTGGGGTTTTGAAGCTCCGTCTCATATACTACGGACACGTGCCCAGAAAAGATCGGTCCTTGCAGAAGGACATCAAACTTATAAGGACGGAAGGACAGCATAGGAGAGGAAGACCCTGGTTGAGATGGATTGATACAGTAACTGGGGCAATTAGGCTTGGTGTGTCAGAATTAGTGAGGCTGGCTCAGGACAGGGCAGGATTCAGAGCTGCTGTGCATAGGTTTGCTGGCAACTTGATGGTATCTAATAACAACAATAACTATATAACTGTGTATATATAACTATGTAAATATAACTATAACTAACTATAACTATATAACAACTATATAACAACTATATAACTATATAACTATATAACTATATAACTATATAACTATATAACTATATAACTATATAACAACTATATAACTATATAACTATAACTATATATAACTATATAACTATATATATATAAAACTACATATATCACTATATATAACACTATATATAACTATATAACTATAACTATATATAACTACATATATAATTATATATATAAAACGATATATAACTATATATATATAACTATATATATATATATATATATATATATATATATATATATATATATATATCCCTATTTGACATTGTCAACTCTTTCATCTTACTTGGATCCACAATCAACACACTTGGTACCAGAAGTCAGGAAAGCAAAAGATTAATTGCATTGGGGAAATCTGCTGTCAGGGACCTCTCAAGAGTGCTGAGGAACAATGAAGTCAGCCTAGAGTGTGTCTGTTAGGCCATGGTCTTTGCAATTACATGCTATGCATCAGAGAACTGGACAATGACTAAGGATGACAGAGGTGAGATAGACTCAAGGTCATATTTTGGACTTGTTTTCATTTTCTTCAGCCACAATTTGAACTTATACATGAGTAATTGCTGCTGATAATAAGCTTATCCAATAATTCCTTCCACAGATGAAGTCAATTTGACTCCTGTGAAGTCCATCAGGTGAGGTCCATGTGTAAAGTTGCTGTTTCTGGTTTTTTAAAAAAGTTATTTGGATGAGTGAATCACTGAACATAAATAATTTCTGTTGCTAAGTCTGTACTTTCTGACTATCATTCTTTGTTATTTCCAATTTTTGCATTCCTGTCTACAATTAATGCATCTTGATTGCATATTTGGTCAATTTTGGACTGCAAAATTTGGTAAAAATCTTCAATTTCCTCCTCTTTGACTTTAGCTTTTGGTGTGTATATTTGAATAATAGTCGTATTAACAGGTCTATCCTTGTATGCGTATGGATAGTACATGTGCACTTCAGGATAAAACTTTAAATTATCTTTTTTTAAAATATTTTTTATTGGGAAAAACATATTGGGGGTACAAGGAGGTGAGGGTTGGGGGCAGAAGGGTGAGGATGGGCCAGGATGCAG
>NW_006400013.1:103882-109036 GCF_000299155.1 Elephantulus edwardii
GAGCTTAAAGCCCCTGATGGCTCTGGGCGCTGACTCTCACCAGTGGCTATGGATGAAGTCACAGGCAATTTTCAGCCAGCACTAGTTAAATTATCTTTATAACTATAAATGCAACACCATCATTCTTCTGTTTTCCGTTCCTGCCATAGTGATTGTCTGATTTAAAGTTGTCAATGCCAGTCCATCTCATCTCACTAATGCCTAGTTGCCACACTCCTCCTCATAAAGCCCAGCCTACTGAATGATCTGTTCTGCATATAGATTGAAAAAGTATGAAGACAGGATACATCCCTGACATACTCCTTTCCTTTTTTCGAACCATGTAGTGTTTCCTTCCTCTGTTCTGAGGACTGTTTCCTGGTCCAAGTATAGGTGTCACATGGTCATAATCAAGTGTTCTTGGATTCCCATTCTTCTCAGAGTCAGCCACAATTTGTTGCGATCCACACAATCAAACGCCTTTGCATAGTCAATGAAACACAGATAGACACTCCTCTCGTACTATTTGCTTACTGCCAAGATCCATCTGATATTGGCTATAATGTCTCCAGTGCCATGGCCTCTTCTAAACCCAGCTTTTGTTTCTGGTAGTTCTCTATCAATCTACTACTGTTCCAATCATTTTTTAATAATTTTTAGAATTTTGCTTGTGTGTGATATTAATGATATTGTTTGATAATTTGAACAATCTGTCAGGTCATCTTTTTTTTTTTTGGAATGGGAATATCAAGATTAACGAAGCACAAATCCTCACTTAATTTAGGCAGCTTCGGGCCACGCCGGCGAGGAGGGCAGAGGCAGCCGCCGCGATGGGCATGTTTCTGATGATTCGGCGCCACAAAACCACCATCTTCACTGACGCCAAGGAGTCGAGTACCGTGTATGAGCTGAAGCGCATCGTCGAGGGCATCCTTAAGCGGCCACCAGACGAGCAGCGTCTGTACAAGGATGACCAGCTCCTGGAGGATGCCAAGACTCTGGGCGAGTATGGCTTCACCAGTCAAACAGCAAGACCCCAGGCTCCGGCCACAGTGGGGCTGGCCTTCCGGTCAGCCATAGGTGGGTGCCCTCCCCAGTGCCACCCCTTACCCTCCCTGTGAATGCTGAGATTGAGCCACCTGGCACTCTGGTCCCACAGATGACACATTTGAGGCCCTCCGCATTGAACCATTCTCCAGCCCGCCGGAGCTGCCAGACGTGATGAAGCCACAGGATTCAGGAAGCAGCGCCAATGAACAGGCTGTACAGTGAGGGTGGTGCCCCCCAATAAAGATATTTGGGTGTCAAAAAAAAAATTTAGGCAGCTTCTTAGTCAGCAAGTGACAGTCTAGGTTCAGTTCAACGCACAAATGCAAGAAGCCTTTGGTTTTATTATCTCAGAGCAGTTATAAGTCAATTTTGCCTTGGTTCATCCAGCAAGCAAAACCTTTAACTGTGACCTTTATCTGCACTGTTGCTCTGGTTACACTTTGCCACAGTCTTTTCACAATCTCTCCACCACTGTTATCCTTTTTACAGTGTGAAAAGCATTCCCTTATATTGGCCTCACAATTGTTGATGATTTGCTAGACCATGTTTCTACAATTAAGGTAGCTGGAGATCATACCCCAATGGGGGCTAACACAGAAGCTACAAAAGCCACTTTTCAAGGATTCTGACACCTCAGTGACCATACAAACATATATTATGAAAACATGGTTTGTTTTTAAAATCCATTACTTCATGTTCTTCTATTTGTGCTTTTCCTTTACTTGTTGTTGTTATGTGCCATCAAGTTGTTTGCGACTCATAGCGACCTATGTACAAGAGCTCTAAACGCTGTTCTATCCTGTGCCAACCTAGACTTTACTTAGAAGAAATAAAATTGCATTTCAGAATGTTGTTTTTGTTATGTGTCATCATATCACTTGGAACTCATAGCCACCCTATGTACAACAGCACTAAACCCTGCTCTAGTCTAAGCCAACCTACTGTCTCTGACAATACACATACCCTCATTATCCCAGTCATTGAGTCAATCCATCTCATTGAGGGTTTTCCTCTTTTGCACTGTCCCTTTACCCACCCTTCCAAGCATGATGTCCCTCTCCAAGGACTGGTCCCGCCTTGCAACTAGCCCAAAGTATATTAGCTGGAGCTTCAGAATCCTTGCCTCCAAGAAGCAGCCTAGGGATGTGCCCTATTTCCATGCCAACAATATCTCCTATCTCCATACCTTTTCAATTTATATGTAGAACAGATCATTCAGGAGACTGGGCTCTCTGAGGAGGAATGTGGCATCAGGAATGGTGGAAGACTCATCAACAATCTGCATTATGCAAATGACACAACCTTGCTTGCTGAAACTGAGGCGGGCCTAAGGCATTTGCTGCAGAAGGTCAAGAACTGCAGCCTTCAATCTGGATTGAAGCGCAACATCAATTCATAATACTAAGGCTGAAATTTCAGAAACAGATAACACATTGGAAGGACAAAAGAACAATTGAAGAAACGGAACACAGAATAGTGAAATGTAGGGCACATGTTTCACTACTAATCTGTTAGAGGAACAATCTTTAAAAAGAATAAATCCTACAGAAGGAGGATGGGCAATCTCCTTCCGTCCAATTAACTGCCTCTGAAAACCTGCCAGAGGGTCTGCTATGGGTCAATTCCAACTTGACAGTACAAACCAAAAAGGATTCAATGGGTCAACTTCAAGAGAAATAACTTGTATATGATTAGAATTCCAAAGCAGGATGTGCCCACCCCCTAAAAAAAGTATGAAGGAAATAGTTGATAATATTTGGGGTGGGGAGGGGCTTGTCAAATATTCTGAAAAATTAGAAAATGCGCAATCAAAAGCCTTGTGAACTCCAAACAGGATAGGCTTCAAGACAAAGATATCAAGACATTTTTTTAAAAAACAATTTTTTTTAAAATTCAAGACAATCCAGCTGTGAAAACAAAGACCTGCAAAAGAGCATCAAAAGATTAAACACTGATTTCTCAGGAGAAACCATGAAGGCAAAATGGCAGTGGGAGGACATGCATAAAACTTGGAAATTAGAAACCCATCAAAACAATGCCTTATGATAATTTCTATGAAGATGTTGCTGAAAGCAAAGAAGGAAGCCCCAGCCCCTCCCAAAACTGAAGCCAAAGCAAAGGCATTAAAAGCCAAGAAGGCAGTCCTGAAGGGCATCCACAGTCACAAAAAAAAGAGGAGATCCACACGTCAGCGACTTTCTAGCGGCCTAAGATGTTGAGACTCAGAAGGCTGCCCAAATATCCCCAGAAGAGAGTCCCCAAGAGAAACAAGCTTGACCACTATGCCATCAAGTTTTCCCCTGATCACTGAGTCAGACATGAAGAAGATAGAAGGTAATAATGCACTTTTATTCATTGTGAATGTCAAGATCAATAAAGCACCAAATCAAAAAAGCTGTGAAGAAGCTCTATGACATTGATGTGGCTAAGGTCAACAACACTTTGATTAGGCTTGATGGTGAGAAGAAGGCCTATGTTTGACTTGCTCCTGACTATGGTGCTTTGGGTGTTACCAACAAAATTAGGACCAACTAAACTGAATCCAGCTAGATAATTCTAAATATAAATTTTTCTCACCTCCCCCCAAAAAATATTCCTTAAATATGATGGTGAGATTAGGACATTTACAAAGAAACAGAAATTTAGAGAATCTGTAAGACTAGAGCAACCTAAGAGTTCTTTGGGCCAAAACCCAGCAATGGCAGACAACAACTGAAAATTAACATCATTCAGAAACTGACTCAGACACAGGCTAACACAAAATGTAATAAACATACTGAAAATAGGGAACCAAAAATATCTAACCACAATGAGAACAAGAACAATGCAGAAAGAGGGAATACAAAGTATAGTTACAGAAATTCTAAATGGAAAGAAAGTCAAGCTGATTTCAAGATTAAGTGAACTGTCTAAAGTTTGGAAATAAAATACTAATTTACAGAGCTACTATTTTCTTGAAAAAATAGTGAAATAGAGGATACAAGAAAATTCATAAACCTGGTCATCAAAATAATAAAAGAGGAGAAATCATAAAGCCTTAGTGGACACTACAACAATAGAAATGAAGGAGATGATAAGCAAAGTTGTAAACAAAACGAACACAGCACAGAAAAGTACATGGGACAGAGAAACCAGCACATCATAACAGAGAATGCTGCAAAATGATGAAAATAAAATAACATTTATTGAAAATTACATTGGGAAAGTCGGCTGCCAGAGACCTCTCCAAGGAACTGAGGAGCAACGATGCCAGTCTGAAGACTAAGGTATGTCTGATACAGGCCATGGTCTTTGCCATTACTTACTATGCATCAGAGAGCTGGACAATGACTAGGGATGATAGAAGGAGAGATGATTCCTTTAAGCTTTGGTGTTGGAGAAGAGCACTGGACTGCTAAAAGAACAAACAAGTTCATCCTGGAGAGGGTGAAGCCAGGCTCTCCTTGAAGGCAAGGATTCTGAAGCTTCATCTGACATAATTTGGACATGTTGCAAGATGGGAACAATCCTTAGAGAGGGACGTCATGCTTGGGAGGGTGGAGGGACAGCACAGGAGAGGAAGACCCTCAATGAGATGGATTGATTTCGTCACGGGGGTTATGGGGATAGGTGTGCCAGAGACAATGAGGTTGGCAAGGGATAGAGCAGGGTTTAGGGCTGTTGTACATAGGGTGGCTATGAGTCGTAAGTGACTTTATAGCACATAACAACAACAACATTGATAACTACACCCAATGTGGATGGATCAAAGACAATTACCCTTTATTTTCAAATTCCTGCTGGTTCCTAATTCCCTGGACACCTAAGAACTAGATGCCCAGAGGTCTGTGGTCTCAGACACAGTGAGGGTCATAGGGCCACTGCTGGGCTCTGTCACAGCCCTCAACCCAACCATCTACCTCCCCCATATAGTATGTACCTCCTCCTCTCCTGGTAGTATGTGGGTCACTATCTCTAGTTCCCCAGGTATCTGAATTATGGCCGACTACCTCTCTCAGGTTCTGGTATGCCTCTCCTTTGCTCATTGGTTTTCAACTCGTCTAAACATTTCCCTTAGAGAGTCTTTGATGAGCTCCAGGTTGCAGGATGACAGAGGAAGAATTGATGCCTTTGAGTTATGGTGCT
>NW_006400013.1:112122-115641 GCF_000299155.1 Elephantulus edwardii
GGATAGAGCAGGGTTTAGAGCTGTTGTGCATAGGGTCGCTATGAGTCGGAAACGACTCGATGGCACATAACAACAACAACCATGTTCAGCAGAGCCAGCAGAAATCGTTAACAATTTCTATCTCTTCTCTATCCATCACGGTGCTAACAATTGGTCTAGAGGTGAGAGTCTTTGTCTTTTTGATGTTAAGCTTCAATTCATACTGAAGATTATAGTCCTTGACCTTATGCAAAAAAAAAAAAGCTTCAGGTCCTCAGTTTCAGCAAGCAATGTTATGTCATCTGCATAACAAAGGTTGTTAATGAGTCTTCCTCCAATCCTGATGCTACACTCTTCCTTATAAAGTCCAGCCTCCCAGATGATCTGTCCTGCATATAGATTGAAAAGGTATGGAGACAGGTCACATCCCTGATGCACTTCTTTCCTAATTTTGAGCCATGCAGTATTTCCTTGCTCTGTTCTGACAACTGCTTCCTGATCCAAGTGTTCTGGGATTCCCATTCTCATCAAGGTTAGCCACAATTTGTTGTGATTCACACAGCCAAATGTTTTGCATAGTCAATGAAACGTTTCAACAGATAGACATTCCTCAGATACTCTTTGCTTTCAGCCAGTAGCCATCTGACATTGCAATGGCCTCTTCTAAATCCAGCTTGTATTTCTTTTTTTTTTATTCTGATTTATTTACAAAGTTTGAATACACTGTTTTTCACAAAAGATCCTTCCCATTTTCTTCACCCCACCCACCTCTCAAATTGCACGATCCTATGATTAACACACTACCTCCTTCCACCCATCCACATCCCTCTATTTCCCCCCTCCCCCCTCCCTGGATTGAGATGGTATCATTATGGTTTTGGTTTGCATCCCTCTTACTGCTAGTGATTTGGAGTATTTCTTCATATGTCTGTTGACCACTTGAATATCCTCTGTGAAAATTCTTTCCATGTCTTTTGCCCATTTTGTAATTGGGTTATCAGTCTTTTTCTTGTGGAGGCTCAGGAGTACTCTTTAAACTTTCGTTATGAGACTTTTGTCAGAGATGGTATTGCCAAATGTTTGTTCCCAGTCAGTAGGTTTTCTTTTCACCCTGTTGGAAAAAGGTTTTGATGAACACAGGGATTTGATCTTTAGAAGGTCCCATTCATCAATTTTATCCTCTTCAGATGGTACATTTCAGGCTGTATTTGGAAGTCTCTTTATACTGTCGTTTAGGGCTTCTAAGCTTGATCCCAGTTTGTCTCTTATGAACATTATGGTTTTGGGCTTACTCCCTAGTCTTTCTTATACCTTGAGGTGATTTTTGTGTATCGTGTGAGATGTGGATCCTGTTTCAGCTTTCTGTAGGTGGAAGTCCAGTTTTGCCAGCACCATTTGTTGAAGAGGTTGTCATTTCCCCATTTGATAGGTTTTATTTTATTTCCTTGTTGAATATAAGTTGACTTTAAAATTACTTTATCTTTCCTCTTTTGGGCCACCACCGATGAAAATTTTCCCTGGCTGAGTGTCAATCTTAAGATTAGGATCAGAGTTTGTGATATTAGAACTTTGAAGAATGGCTTTTCTACCTGTTGTCTTAGCCCCGTGTGGGAACATGGTCTCTAGATACTTGCTTCAAGTGCAGACACGTGGTTCACAGTTGATCAGCATCTTCAACATCATCTACATCTGTGAGGCCAACATGAGAGAGAGAGACAGAGACAGAGAGATATTGAGGGGAATCATAGCCTGTTGGAAACTTGGAGATGGAGCTAGATGCACTGACTTGGAAGTGCTATCAGATGAGGATTGCTGGACAACTCAGAAAACCCAGAGTCTTCTTGCATTCATAATCTAAACTAAACCTGTAGGCTTTCACTTTTTCCCTCACCAATCCCTTAATCACCTGGTTTCCTAATAAGCTCCACAACTTTTTTCCCATTAACTTTAATGAAAATTTACACAGTCTTAGGGTTTCCATTCATTCATTGTTGCACTTTTCTCCCTGTCTACCCCCTCTCCCCCAATTCGCTCTTCTCTTTGAAAAGTAAAAGAAAAATTCTTCCACTATCTCCACAAAGGAGAACTGTCTGCATCAGTAACATCTAGTATGTAAAACAAATCATTTTCCACAACTTTTGCAATGAATACTGGACCCAATGATTAATGGAAGTCGGTCCAGCAGCATGGGAGACTATGTCTTACCAAAGGATCGGTTTTACATACTAGATGTTACTGATGGAGACAGTTCTCCTTTGTGGAGATAGTGGAAGTCAGAATCGAACACTTCCACATTGGCCATGCTACATTTGCTTCTTCTATAGGATTCCACTCCACAAATCTAGTACATAATTACCCTCAAAACAAAAAAGTCTTTTGTTCAGGGCTTTACTGTGCTCAAAAGAGTATTGGCCATACATATTGCTACAATTCTACCAAGCAGTCAGCAAAGCTATCCCCGTTTTATAGCTGAGGAGCATAACATCAGAAAGATTGCATTAGCCTGTCTGCCATAGTGCAGCTGGACCACTTGTTAAAATACTGAGATAATCCCAAATCTAGTGGTACATTAATGCTGCTCCAAACCTCTTAAGCTTGTCCCCATGGCCCCAGCAAATATTCTCTTGACTCTCCCCACAACCCAACAAGTAAGCAGTTGATACTTGATATTTGGCTAGGCAGATGCCTCAGAGCCTGCCTCATATCACCCCTGGCCATATGACTATCATGTGGTTAGAAAACAAAACCAAAAAAATGGAGTAGAAACAAACAGAGGCAAAAGCTGCATGCTCTCAATGTAAGCGGGTAGAGATACAGAATAAAACAATGGTCAATATTTATCATTCCTTCATTTTACTTTATAACATTGTAACTTTAAGTGTGCATCAAACTACCTGATGATACCCTACATTCTCTTTCTTTGATATGAAAGTATTCATCAAGCTTCCTTTTGTAATTAAAGACACCCAAAACCAAATTCTCTTACTTATTCCATATTTAAGTGGAAATATTAATAATTTTACTGATTCTGCTGAAGATTATCCAAAAATTAACTAGAACAGCACATCAACAGAGAACTGCCTGAAGTGCAGGCTGGATCTAGAACAGGCCACAAAACTAAGGATATTGTAGCTAATGTCAGATGGATCTCAGCTAAACGCAGAGAGTACCAGAGGAATGTCTATCTGTGTTTCATTGACTATGCAAAGGCATTTAACTGTGTGGATCACAACAAACTGTGTCTGACTCTGAGAAAAATGGAAATCACAGAACACTTGATTGTGCTTATGTGAAACTTATACTTGGACCAGGAGGCAGTCCTCAGAACAGAGCAAGGAAACACTGCATGGTTCAAAATTAGAAATGGTGTGCATCAAGGATGTGTCCTATCTCCATATTATGCAGATGACACAACCTTGCTTGCTGAAACTGAGGAGGACCTGAAGCACTTGCTGCGGAGGGTCAAGAACTGCAACCTTCCAAATGGATTGAAGTTCAACATCAAGAAAACAAAGACGGGGGGAACGCACGCCGCCGCCG
>NW_006400013.1:120688-122094 GCF_000299155.1 Elephantulus edwardii
ATAATTATAGAAAAAAAAGAAAACAAATATTCTCACCACTGGGCCAATTGGCAGCATCATGATGGATGATGAAGAGAGTGAAATTGTTGACAGCTTCAGTTTGCTTGGCTCTACAATCAAACTTTGGTACCAGCAGCCAGGAAATTAAAAGATGAATTGCATTGGGAAAGCTTGCTGTCAGAGACCTCTCCAAGGTACTGAGGAGCAGCAATGTCACTCTGGAGACTAAGGTGCACCCGATAAAGGCCATGGTCTTTGCAATTACTTGCTATGCATCAGAGAGCTGGACAATGACTAGGGATGATAGAAGGAGAGTTGATGACTTTGAGCTTTGGTGCTGGAGAAGAGTATTGAATATACCATGAACTGCTAGGAGAACAAACAAGTTCGTCCTGGAAAGGCTGCTCCTTGGAGGCAAGGATTCTGAAACTCCATCTGACATACTTTGGACATGTTACAAGGCAGGATCATTCCTTGGAGAGGGACATCATGCTTGGGAGGCTGGAGGGACAGCATGGGAGGGGAAGACCCTTGATGAGATGTATTGATTCTGTCACTGGGGTAATGGGGATAGCTGTGTTGGAGACAATAAGATTGGCAAGGGATAGAGCAGGGTTTAGGGCTGTTAGACAGAGGGTTGCTATGAGTTGAAAGCGACTCGACAACACATAACAACAACATCTATCAATCAGGGAGCTTTAGTGGCCTAGTGGTAAGAAGCTGTGCTACAATCCCAAATGCGTTCAGTTTGCATCTACCAGCTGCTCCTGGGAGAAAAGGTAATCTTCTCTGATGTGGTTAACTGCCTCTTAAAACCCTCTGGAGGGTCAGCTGTGGGTCAGTTCTGACTCCAAGGCACACAACAACAACAACATCTATCAACTGATACAAGGCTTTGGGGAAAGAGATCTAAATATTTTAGCAATTGTTTCTGATGTCAAGATGTCAAGAGGTAGAGGGGTTCATTCATTGTTACTTTCTATGCTTATAGGCAAGTGAGTGTAATGAACTGCATCCATCTACAGGAAGGAAAAATCACCAAGTGACACTGAAAGATTAAAATTAAAATAGTCCCTATAGTTCTCAGCTGAATTAAACTCAAGTTTCTATAGTTCTCAGCTAAGTTAAACTCAAGAATTTTTTCATTGCCCCAGGTAGAGCCCCACACCCAGTGTTCCAGGAAGAAAAGTCTGATCCCAGGGCAACAGTGTATAAAAAGAGCCAACTTTGTCTGCTCAGGGTCGACTCCTCTATCTCCTGCGAGAGATACTTGTCGGCCCGGAGCTCCGCAATAAACCTCTTGCCTCTTGCTGTTGCATCAAGCCGGTGTCTTGGAGTCTTGGGTCTTCGCCGTCCACTCAGAACAGGACCACCGGTTCGGGGGTCTTTCATTTGGTGCATGGGCC
>NW_006400013.1:124378-125451 GCF_000299155.1 Elephantulus edwardii
AAGGTAGGGAGAGGCTGTCCAATTATTGCCAGACTCTAGTGGCGGGTCTCAGGGGGGCTGCTAGGCGCCCCACCAATTTGACTAAGGTAAGAGGAAAAGCGGAAATAACTGATAATAAGTTTTGTTTATTTTTGTTTAAGAGAGAAAATGAGAGTAGCTTTGCTTTAAAGTAGAATGTCTAGTTGTGCCAGAATAAGAAAGATAGTAAAAGCTAAATTAAGAGTGTGTAGTAAATTGTAGAGGGCTTGAGGAAGTGAATTTTATTTGCTCTAGTTGAAAGTTTTAGCATAGTATAAAATTCAAGAAGAAAGGGAGGACCGGCGAGATCGCCAGCAAGAGAAGAACTTAACTAAAATCTTGGCCGCTGTAATAAGTGAAAAAGGAAAGAGTCAGGGAGAAAATAAACAGAGTAGATACCTGGGTAGCAGGAGACCGCGAGACCCAGAAGATAAAGAAGCTTTGTATCGAGATCCAGCAAGATTTCGCAAAAAGATGGACAAAGATAGCTAACTGAGGCAAAGAAAGAAACCGTCATGCACATCCCTCTGCCAACTTCATCAAAACAGGTGAGAGAATTCCTGGGCACGGCAAGATTCTGTAAACTATAGATACCTAGTTTTGCCTCCCTCGCCGCCCCTTTGTACCCACTGACTCGGGGAAAAGAAAACTTTGTTTGGACAAAAGGGCATGAAACTGCCTTTAAGAACATAAAAAAGACTCTGCTCTCTGCACCGACACTAACCCTGCCTGATCTGAAAAAGCCCTTTATCATGCACATTGACGAAAGAGAAAAGGTAGCTAAAGAGGTGCTAACCCAAACTTTGAGACCTTAGAAGAGACCAGTTGCCTACATAGACACGCTTGGGCGAGCAGAGCCAACTCCTGGAGCAGGAGCGTGGCGTGTGAGTGCTGAGCAGTCCAAAGCCAAGTCCACGCAACGCTCGCTAGAAAAGCAGAAGAAGGTCATAGTCCAGCAGACGGCCATAGAGAAGAAAGAGCTGGAATGAGCCAAGAGCGCCCTGCTAGAGGAGCAGAAGTCCGTGAAAGAGCAGGCAGAGCTCGAGATCCGGGCC
>NW_006400013.1:127926-142706 GCF_000299155.1 Elephantulus edwardii
GGAGCTCCGCAATAAACCTCTTGCCTCTTGCTGTTGCATCAAGCCGGTGTCTTGGAGTCTTGGGTCTTCGCCGTCCGCTCAGAACAGGACCACCGGTTCGGGGGTCTTTCAACACCTCAGAGAACACAGCATTGGAGATAAAGGTCACATCAGCAGCTCACTGCTCCTTCTGTGTTACCACTTGTCCTTAGTCTGGGTTCTCATGATGAGTTTAACTAGGATGGATGAGATTATAAAAAAGTATTGTAAATAGCACATGAGCTATGTTGGATTTTGACAAAAACCATTCAAGTTGGGGGTGAAACATACTATGGGAACCCAATACTAAATATTTGTAATAAACTGAATGCTATTTCAGGATGTGGAGGAGGCACAGTTCAAGCTAGAGTTTACCCTGAGGCACTAAGGCAATCCTTAAGGGTTTACCAGATTCTTGCATTTGCTAACCCCTCCCTCCTAAGTCAAGCAGAAGGTTTTCAATAGAAAGAGCTTGGCTTCATTTGCATTGAATTCTCTTTGTGATTTATTTACTTCCAGATAATTTTCAATAAAGATACAGACAAGTTTGGCTTGGGATCATCAGTCTAGAACTGCTGGCCCCCTGTTTTATGCTCTCTGCTCTATCTCATTCCTGTCTGCCTCATTATTAATAATTATAAAATTACTTTACCCTTGGTCTGCAACACATACAACCAATAAAGTTCCATAGACAGCTGTGAGCTGGACTGGCTTTAGAACTCATTATGTGACCTCAGCGATTTCAGTTCATAGAGCTACAGACGTGGATATGAGGTGGTCTCAGGAAACTTCTAGAGGAAATTGCCAAACTGTGATCAACATTCAGATCAGGCCAGTAGCCCAGTGTTCTTTCCATCACACAGCATCTCTTGACAACTCCAGCAGAAATTGTATCCATACTTTAAAAGTCACTCCAAGCCCATTGGTTATTTTAACTCCATCTATCATGATGCTGCCAGTTGGCCCAGTGGTGACAATCTTTGTTTTCTTGTTGTTGAGCTTCATATTGCAAACCACAGTCCTTGACCTTCTGCAGCAAATGCTTCAGGCCCTCCTCAGTTTTAACAAGTAAGGTGCTGTCATCTGCATAATGCATATTGTTGATGTTCTGCCCACAAAATGCCCCTCAAAAGAATAATTTACACATACGTAAATACAAAAAGCACTTTATTCCAGAATATCCACAAGTGGAGACTTTCTCCCTCAATAGGACGGTGGTGAGGGAAAAAGCCCCGAGTCCCCCCCATAATTGCTTTTATGGCTTTTCTGGGTGCCACTGTCTGGGTGGGGAGATTGAGATCATTATTGGTGGGTCGGGGATCAGTCATGTGGGTCGGCTTTTGATGGGCTGGCTACTTTGCCAGCCTTTACTCTTTTTGTGTCACGTAGACACTAGTTAATTCTTTACTTTGCAAGGACAGATAAGACTTTACCCGGGGCATTTGTGTTTGCCTTAAGCTAAGAATTTTTATGGCCCACTTCTGCTTCTGATATTAATGGGGGTTTATAAAAAAAATGGGGTTTATTCTGTCCCCTCAGTTGATAAATCTTGCTCCAATTCTGAAGTCACATTCCTCCTTATAAGTCCTATCTCTTCAATGATCTGTTCTGCATATAGATTGAAAAGGTATGGAGACAGGACACATCCCTGACATACTCATTTTATGATTTTGAACCATGCAGTGTTTCCTTGCTCAGAGATCAAGGTACACCTGATCCAGGCCATGGTCTTACTTGCTAAGCTTCAGTGAGCTAGGTAATGACCAAAGATAACAGAGAATAACTGATGCTTTTTAAGTTGTGGTTCTGGAGAGGGGTATTAAACATACCATGGGATACCAAGATAACTAGCAGGTCTGTCCTGGAAAGCATAAAACCAAGATGCTCCTTGGAAGCAAGGATTTTGAGACTCCATCTCACATACTTTAGGCATGTAGCCAGTCTTTGGAGTAGGATATCATGCTCAGAAGAGTTAAGGGACAGCACAGGAGACGAAGACCCCATATAAGATGGATTGACACAATAACTGGGGTAATATGGATAGATGTGTTAGAGACAGTAAGATTGGTTCTGGATAAGGCAGTGTGCAGAACTATTGTGCATAGATTCACTATGAATTATAGTAAATTCGATAGCACTTGACAACAACAATAATATATATATAATGTATTTATTATCTATAATGTATTATATAATAGACAATAGCTTTTTCTTCATTGTTATAGTTCAAGTTACTTTGCAATTATTTATTCTCTTTCTAGCTCAATTGTAAGACTACAAGGACCACTATGCAAATATCTGTGTCCAGGGACCATACAGTTAAGACACCTTTCATAATTTGTTGCACAAAGATGCCGTTCCCACTCCGTTATCAGCTCAGCGATTGATTTACAGGAGTCAGGTTTCATTCCTGTCCCTCTAATGGAATATCAGTTGTCAAATTATTAATTTTTTAATTATTTTATTAATTTTAAGGAACATTTACAAAATTTTGGATTTCCATTCATTGTTGCACTTTTTTCTCTACCCCTCCCCCCCCAGTTCGTTCCTCTCTTTGAAAAGCAAAAGATAAACTTCTTCTTTGGTATACAATCCCCCTGCCCCAATGCACTCCACTATGCAACCTTAATTCTGGATTCCTGTGATAATCATAATACCCTATCATATATCGCTTTTAAACTGTTCTCTCCCTCACCTATTTCAATTCCGTATACATAATCTATTCAGTTTTTCTCAGTCTTACCCCAATCCTGATGTCAGTCCCATTTTATAGCAGTGGCACTATGCAGCCTTTGTCTTTTTGTGACCGAGATATTTTACTCAGAATAATATCCTCCAGGGTCACCCATTTTGAATAATTTTGCATGAGTTCCTTGTTTTTCAATGCAGCCTAATATTCCATTGTGTGAATATACCACAGCTTCTCTATCCATTCCTTTGTTGATGGGCACTTAGGTTGTTTCTAACTCCTTACTATTGTGAACAAAGCCACAATGAACATGAGTGTGCATTTATCTGCTTGGATGTCAGTTATGGTCTCTTTGGGGTATATTCCCAGTAGTGGAATTGCTCGGTCAAATGGTATCTCTATTTGCAACTTTTTGAGAAAGCACCACACCACTTTCCACAGTGGTTGCACCATTTTACACTTCCACCAACAGTGAATAAGGATTCCCGTTTATCCACAACCTCGCCAGCATTTGTTGTTTGCTGTTCTATTAAATTGCTGTGCTATTCTGACTGGGGTGAGATGATATAGTTGTTTTGCAAATTATCAATTTTTTTAACTCTACATTCACCAGGAAAAATGGAAATTCCTTTACGTGACTCAGAAATCAATAACCCTAGTTTTATTTCACTCTCTATGAATTCTGAGCTTGCCTTTGAGCACTGAGACTAATTATATTCATCTTTTCTCCAAGGCTATTTTGGCTCAAAGCTCAGCAGATAGAAGAGAGAGCTGTCATAGGAGAATGTGTGGATAAGTTGCGCAAGATAGCCTAAATCATTATAGAAACATCTTGCCAAGCCATTGGTGTCCATTTATTAATTTTTTACTTCGCAATTCCAAATTCTCCTTTGAGTACCTGGAGTGCAACATTTCTTATGAGCATAACGCTAAACCTGCTCAGCAGAGGGCGCTGAAAGCACATTACACGAGGAGCAAACGCCTCTTCTTGGCTAGTGTGCATTCACCTTGTCTACGCATCCTCCAGCTGCATATTCTCATTCTTGCACGGGTGGGGATGTTCAGTGTTCTCCACGCTATCTGGGCACCCTGAGGATCCAGTCCCCCAGGGACCTCAGAACCTCAGGCCCAGCTTAATTCCAACCTCCGTGTTCCAGGCTCCGGAGTAGCAGCAACACCATGACTCCTTGTACCAACTCACCCAACAGCTGTGGTTCCCCTGTACCCTAAAGGATTTCACCCCACAGCCCTCTCAACATGGACACCTGACAAGACAATGTGCCCATTCTCACCTCCCTGACTCCCTCACACACCTGCACACCTGCTCGCCACTCTCAGCTCCCCTATTCTCCTTGCTGCCCAGAAACTGAACCAGCTCTGACATAGGAAAAACAAAAACAAACAAACAAAAAAACAGATGAGGGAAAGAATAGATTAGAGGCCATATATCATTGTATATTATGGTTAGCACAGGAATCCAGAATTAAGGCTGCATAGAGAAGTGTACTCGGTGAGGAGGGAGGGGGGAGAGGGGGGAACTGTATACCAATGAAGGAATTTTTTTTTCTTTTTCTTTACAAAGAGAGAAGCGAACTGATGGGGAGGGGTGGACAGGGAGAAAACTGCAGCAATGAATGAACGGAAATCCATAATCTCTGTAAATGTTTATTAAAATTAATAAAAATGAAAAGAAGCATATTATCCTTGTCAAATAAAGATGAAATTAAGTAGGGAGGGGGGAGCAAATTTCTCTTCCGTCCAATGGGCTGCAACGATACTTTTCCCCAGCGAGGGAGATCCAGCCTCAGGAAGGGTCCCTCATAAGGGTCTTCTTTCTTGGGTGCTTTCCCTCAGTCCTAGGTTACCATTTAGCATTCTCATCATCTTTTCTTTTCTTTTCTTTTTTTTTACCCAGGATTGTCAGGCTAGAAACCATTCTGCTCACAGGTTGAACACTGAGTGTAGAAATAGCCACTTCCTCTTTGCCTCATATCATCGTATTTCCATAGTAATTATACTATGGTGCTTTTATAATTCGTTATATCAACATTTCTTCTGTTCAAACTCACTCACTCAGCTACTCATTGGCATTTACATCAACTAGCTCAAAGCTGACCCCCCATTGAGTCTCCACCCCAGCGGAGATTAGCCATCTTTCTCCCAAGGACCTGCTGGTAAACTTCATCCTCCAGCGAGGCTCAGCCTTTGAATTAGCCACACAGCCCCTTACCGACTACACCACAGGAGTCCTTCTGTCCAAACCATCCTGTGTGCTCTTTTGTCTGATGATTGGACCCAGACTTACAAACTTTTCTAAAAGGAAGTTCCAGAGTCAGTTTTTTAAGTGTCTCAGCTCTATACATAGCGTGAGTACATTATGATATATGGCATTTCAGATCATTCAATGGAAACAGGGGCCAAAGAACAGGGCAGCCATTGGCAACACACAAGGCACTCTGACGTCAGCAGAGGAAGAAGGAAGCTTAAGTGTTTGGATATTTGCTACTTCTATTTTAATTCTCAAGAGGATATCCCATTAGCTCTGAGGGATTCAACCCTTGTGGTTCTCTCAGAACCCACCTGGAGTCTCATTAAAATTATTTCCAAAGAATACATTTTGGCCCTAAAGCCAAAGCTGAGGCAAAAACTGGAGAGATAGCGGTAAAGTTTTAGATGCTGGAAAATGAATGGACAAGCGATAATTGACTTTGTGGGCTTGAAAAAGTTGACACTGGAGGGAGGAAAATCCACAATAAATAGGGCAATTTGGTCACAGACTCCTACAGTACACATAGTGGATGTTCTTGAGCAAAGAGCTGTTAAATTGGAGGGGAGGGGAAAGATAGATTGACTAAAAGTTGGGATTTTTTCTTTTCACTCCTTACATATCTTAAAACCCATACATTTTTATGTGTACAGGCAAGTAAGTTGTACAGCCATTGCCACCATCTAGTTTTAGAACATTTCTACCATTTCAATTATTTATGCTTATGTAGAGCCAGCCTCTGTTTCTAACCTTAGCCCGAGGCAACAATTAAACTACTCTTGTCTCTACAGATTTGCTTATTCTAGGCACATCATCTAAATGCAGTTTAAACATTTTTCAGTACTAAATCCTTCTTACGTAGAATAACATTCTATTCTTTGGATATATCCCGTTTTCCGTATCCATTCACTAGTTTGTACACACTTGGGTTGTTTCCACCTTCTAGGAACATTCACATGCAAATCTCAGAGAGGGGCCTGTATATAGCCAAAATGTTTCTTAAACAAGAAGATGGGGGGATTTTAGTCTCACATACTTTGAACACATTTATCAGGAAGGAGATGAGCAACACGCTAGGTAGCATAGAGGGCCCGCAAAAAAGAGGGGGACCCTCAGCAGGGTAAACTGATACAGCAGCTGCAGCAATGGGCTCAAACATTAGCAACAATTTTGAGAATGATACAAAGCTAAGTAATGTTTCTTCTGTTACACAGAAGGTCAGTGTAAGTCAACCAGCTGAATGACATCAAACAAAAACAATCATATGGTAAATTTATGATTAACTTTTTAAAGAAACATTATTATTATTTTTCTTCCCAAAGTATTCACACACTTTTACACTCTTGTAGCATTGTATTTCTGTTCTTCAGCACATGGCCCACCAAATTTACATCCCCATTTCTCCACATTCCTGTCAACATTTGTTCTTGTCTGTCTTTTCTAATATTGGCTAGAAGTCTTTCTACGGGGTAAGCAAAATCTCAAATTGCCCCTGCTAATAATCAGAAGACTGAAGATGTGCTCTTTGGAATAATTCAATCAGGGACGCCTTGCACTCTGGGGCATCTTTGATCTTAACTTTGCAGTTAATGAAAATGTAGAAGGAGGATGGAGCAAGGTTTAAGTGAACAAGAGGAAACCGTCAGATGACTCCAGAATGTGGGGCATTTTGTAAGACAATTGGTACAGTCTTTTCAAAAGATCATAGTTATAGTTGTAAAAGGAAGGTACTGTTCTAGATTAAAAGAGACTAAAGAGACATAAAAATCAGATACAACACATGAGCCTTAACTGGATCCTAGTTTGAGGGAAATGATCTTCAAAACCATTTGTGAAACATACAGACTACGCAAGTATGGCAGAAATGCTAACAATTGTTATATCTTTATGCTGAGGATGAGTACATTCCTGGCAGAATTATTGACTGTTTAAAGACTTTACTAATAAAAAGTCCTGCTTTTGTTTGGTTTTTAAAAAAAAAACCCCAAAACATACACACACCATGTTTTGGAAAAGCACTAACATCTTTCTAGCATACATTATGTTCCACTGGGAGAAAATATCAAGGATTCTCTGCCTGACAGGGAATGGGCAGTTTCATCAGCAAATTTAACAGCTATATGCTGTTATTTGCATTTTCTAAGTCATCGTCTAGGGAACTCTGGTAGCCTAGTGGTAAGAAGCTGCACTGCAATCCCAAAGGCACACAGCTCAAATCCACCAAATTCTCAAATTCTCCTCTGAAGGAGAAGAATGGACAGTCTCCTCCCATGAGGTTAAAACTGCCTTTGAAAATCAGCTGGAGGGGGAGCTATGGTTTGGTCCTGACTTGGCTGTAAAAAGAGCAAGAGCTGCATGGGGACAGCCATATCTGACATTTACTAACTCCACAATGGGAAACTGTCCCTAGTAACAACATCAACAACACAAAATCAGTTCCCTTGAGGTCAAACGTGTACTATATGCTCCTGAAGATCTTTCTACTCATCCCAACATAATCTTACTACACTACTGGGTCAAAAATCCGATGTCAGAGCTCATAGACTACACAGAACTATACTGGGGAAGTCAAAAGGTTAGTTAGCAGAACAGTCAGGAGAGCTTCCCAAATGTGCTCACAGGTGCCTCAGCCTTAAACCTTATGGCTTTAGGCCAGTGTTACAAAGCTCTCAGTTCAGTCAGTTATGGCACTACCCTCCCCCTCAGTCCTCCAACAAACTTGGGTAAAGACTCTTAGCTCTGGTTCTGTGGAGGGTAGCAGCCCCAAGGTCATCTCTATCTAATGGTCTTTGGCTCTCTGCTGTGGCTGCTCCTCTCATAGGTCCTCATTTGGCTGGCACAGGCATCTCTGGTCCTGAGGGATGCATTGCATTCTCTTGCTTCTTCTTCCCTGGTAGTGAGGTTTCTCTAATTTCTGCTGCTTGGTCTACTCAACGGTGAGACCAGTGAGACCAGTCCCCTTGTGGATAGGCGAACACACCCTATTCACATAATTCTGCCCATCCACATGGCAAAGTAAGTCACTGGATAGGGAAGCCATGTTAACACCACAATGATAAACAATAAGTCACACCCTAACACCCAAGGCACAAAAAGTGGCACAACCTCCTTCAATTATTTGAGAGTTTGTGTTGTTATTGTTGTTGATTGCCTTTGAGTCGAGCACGACTCCTAGCAACCCTATAAACAAAAGGCTTGAAGCTCCTTTACTACTGTCGACATTTTTCAAAGTTCATAGGGTTTCCAGAGACATGTTATTTAGGAAGTGGATAGACTATCTAAAAGGTGATTGAACATAGAAAGGATTTTGAAGAGGTCTTTTCCACAACAGAATGAACATTCTAGTTTAGAATGTATAGACTAAACATTTCCTATTCAGTACATGGACTCTGTACTGCTGAATTGTTGGATCCTAATGTCCTATTTTCTACATATTTGCCTGTCTCCACCTCCACCTTCTTCACTGGTGTTGTATCCAGTTGTCTCTGAATCCCCCACTTAGCACATGTGTTTTACACAGGCACTTGCTCACTCACTCATTGCTGTCACATAGCTGACCCTCCATTGAGTTTCCCTGGCTGAAAATTGCACAGAAAAGTATCCCCTTATATCCCCTTGAACCACCACTATGTTTGAGCAGCCTTCACATAGGATTTCTAGACCACCAAAGCAATTTTACACAATTGGTGGTGGTGTTCGGTGCTTTCAAATTGAGTACAACCCCCAGCAACTTTATGAACAAAAGCTCTAAAGCCTGTCCTAGCCTGTGCCAACCTCATCATTTCTAACATACTTGAGCCTCTTGCTGCAGTCACAGTATTAAACTATCATGTTGAAGATCTTATCCTTTGCTTACACTCTACCTTTCCAAGAGTGATATCCCTTTCCAAGGAATGGCCTCTCCTAGCAACATATTCAAAGTTTGTAACATAAAGCTTTGTCATCTTTGCCTCCAAGGAGCACTCTAGCCATACTTTCTCCAAAATATATCTGTTTATTCTTTTGTCAGTCCGTAGGACATTCAATATTCTTCTCCAACACCATAGCTCAAAGACATCAATTTTTCTTCTGTCATCTTTATTCATTGTCCAGATCTCAGATATATTGCAAGTGACTGAAAAGATCTGGATCAGGTACACCTTAGTTCTCAACCTGACATCATTACTCCTCAATAGTTTGGAGAGGTCCCTGACTTTAGACTTTTCCAATACAATATGTCTCCTGATCTCCTCACTGCTGGTACCAAGGGTGTGGATTGTGGATCTAAGTAAGCTGAAGTTGTTGACAATTTCAATCTTTTTCTCCATCCATCATGTTGCCTATCAGTCCAGTGGTGACATTTTTGTTTTCTTGATGTTGAGATGTAATACATATTGATCTTCTGCAGTAAGCACTTCAAGTCCTCCTCAATTTCCGCAAACAAGGTTGTATTATTTGCATAAATGTAGGTTGTTGATGTCTTCTTTGATCCGGTAGGTGCTAAATATTTCTATTAAGTGAGTGAATGATATCCTGGAGGTGGGAAAGAACTTTATACCCAAGGAAAGGAAGAACCCATGGAGACTATGAACCCTTCACAGCTGGCATAAACTCTTTCAGAGTTCCTTTTCTTCATCTTGAGGACAAGAAATATTTTCTCCACATTTATTAAATATGCAGCTATCTTAAAAAAATCAGTTCTTTGAAAATGAGCCAATCAAGACTGAAATAAAGATTGACGTGTGTCTGCTGTTGTTAATTAGCATCAGCCCCGAGAAATAAGCCCTGTCGAAGGAGGCTCGGGAGCTTGGAACACTACAAGCAGCTTGGTGGAGAATAGTGGCTTCAGGAGAAAAGGCTTTTCCCAGAGCACAAGTGTGTTTCACTGGTTAACTGATAGAGCAAAAAAGAGGCCCACTTGTGACTGCTAAGGAAATTTATCCTCAAAAGGGAAACTTGGAAAGGACAATCAGAAACCCTCAGTGCTTCTGAAAACTACACCTGGATCAGGTGACAATCTTTCTAACTTAAACTATGTACACATCTAGCACTCCAATTTGCCTAAAGCAAATTTTAGGGAGTCTCTAATGCAGGCTGGATAAGGCCCTCGTGCGGCAGAAGTCGGAACTCCTAAGGAGTTTTATTTTTGTAAGATAGAGCCACCTTGTGGCCACATTTAGAAAAATATGTTTGAGAGAGATGTCGTGCAGTAATGTCATTAGAAGTGACTTAACGCAAAAAGTTAATGTTGTGTGTCTTTGAGTTGGAACTGACCCTCTAGCAGGTTTTCAGAGACAGTTCATCACATGAGAGGAGACTGACTGCCCGTCCTTCTCCCGAAAGGCAACTGGTGGACATTGGAAGAAAGAACATTTCTTTAATTACAAATAAAAAGTACTCGGGTTCTATGGCCAACAAAGCTTCATAAATGAGTCATCTTCGCTTTGTGAGTCAGTAAGTGTAAAACTGGTTGTTTTGGGTTGGGGTATGGGGTTTTCCCCCTTTTAGGGTGTTTTTGTTTATTTATTTCAACAAGAAGACATTTTTTTCTATACAGTAACTTAAAAACTATATTACCACTTCACCAAAGAAGACATTCAGATGGCCAACAAACACATCAAGAAATTCTCAAAATCCCTAGCTCTAAGAGAGATACAAATCACAACAACTATGATATATCATCTCACCCCAGTAAGAATAGCAAAATTTAACAGAACAGCAAACAACAAATGCTGGTGAGGTTGTGAAGAAACTGGAAGTTCACTGTTGGTGGGATTATAAAATGGTGCAACCACTATGGAAGGCTGTATGGTGCTTTCTCAAAAGGTTGCAAATAGAAATACCATATGAACCAGCAATTCCACTTCTGGGAATTTACCCTAAAGAAACCATAACCACCATCCAAGCAGATATATGAACACCCATGTTTATTGTGGCTTTGTTCACAATAGCAAAGAACTGGAAACAACCCAAGTGTCCATCAACAAACAAATAGATCAAGAAGCTCTGGTATATGCACACAATGGAATACTATGCAGCACTGAAAAACAAAGAACTCATGAAATACTATGTTAAGTAGATGACCCTAGAGTACATTATGCTGAGTGAAATATCTCAATCACAAAAAGACAAATATTGCACAGGGCCACTATTGTAAAACAGGACTGACATTGCAGTTGAGGGAAGACAGAAGAAGGGGAGGAATGATGTATACTGCAGTGCAACAGATGAGGGAGAAAACTGTTTAAAAGGCATATATGATTAGGTATTATTGTCATGGCAGGAGTCCAGAATGAAGGCTGCACAGTGCAGGGGACTTGGGGGCTGGGATTGCATAGCAATGAAAGAGTTTTTCTTTTACTCATCAAGAAGAAAAGTGAAACGTGGGGGAGGGGGTGGGCAGGGAGAAAAGTGCAACAATGAATGACTGGAAACGCTAAGTGTCTGTAAACTTTCATTAAATTCAACAACAACAAAAAAATAAAAAAAGAAGAAAAAAACCAAAAGAACAACAACAAAAGAATGTTCCTTGGAGACAAAGATGACAAAGCTTCGTTTTACATACCTAGGGCATATGTTTTAAGAGAGGCTATTTTTTGGAAAGCAACTCATACTTGGAAACATGGAGGGTCAGCAAAAGAGAGGAATACCCTTAAATGAGATGGGTTGACACAGTGATTGCAGCAGTGACCTAAGTATATCAGAAGATTATGAGGAAGGCTCAAAACAAGATAAGAGTTCAGATCTGTTGTTCAGAGGGTCACTATGACTTGACTTGTTTACACCTAACAACATCAACAAGATTTATTTTAGGGAGGGAATACTATTGTGAACAAGACAAAATCTCCACCTCGTGGGTGCTTGGTTAATGTTGTTGTTATGTGCCGTCGAGTCGCTTGCGACTCATAGCAACCCTATGTACAACAGCCCTAAACTCCGCTCTATCCTGTGCCAATCGCACTGTCTCTGACACTCCCATCCCGATTATCCCAGTCACTGAATCAATCCACCTCATAGAGGGCCTTCCCCTCCTGCGCTGTCCCTCCACCCTCCCAAGCATGATGTCCCTCTCCAAGGACCGGTCTCTCCTCACAACATGTCCAAAGTATGTTAGACGGAGCCTCAGAATCCTTGCCTCCAAGGAGCCACCCGGTTTAACCCTTTCCAGGATGAATCTGTTTGTCTTCCTAGCAGTCCATGGTACCCTCAGTACTCTTCTCCAGCACCACAGCTCAAAGACATCAATTCTTCTATCCTCCTTGGTCATTGTCCAACTCTCTGATGCACAACAAAAATACCGCAACACATAACCTAAAGTTGATAAGAATGACCTAGAGCCAAATGGTGAGTGAAGCAGAAACCTCAGAACCTGATAAGTAGGATTGTGCCTTCATTATTGGGAGAAATCTAATTGTTACAGGAAAAAATAGAGAATGTTCTCTACCACAACACTAACATGAAGGATCAAGCCATGGACTCTTTCTCAGACACAAGTTCCATAAAGTAAATTGGTTCTAACTCAAAGCAGGACATTCTCTCAAACAGCCCTGGAAGACCATCCCACCAGCAGAATTTTACAACTTCAGGTACAGGGAATTCACCAGGCTGAAAAGAAACTCCTTCACTTTCTGCTCAACTTTACAAGAATTATTTTCTTGTATTGAGCTTAAGTTAGACTATCTTGTACTGTCTTGCACTGAGATAAGGTTAGACGAATTGGTCTTAGTGTTACTAGAAAGAACTTAATATAATGACTAATGCCTTTTTCTCCACGACAGTCTAAATTCCGGAAATTGAAGGCATTTCTAAAAAAAAAAAAATCTTCTCCAAAGAATCTTTTCCCAGTACCTTTTACTACCCAGAATGCTGATGTGGTTGATGAATTTTCCCATAACCTACCACCTTCAAGCACAGCCTTAAAGGCAGACTGCATAAACCCTTTGTGTGGGCAAAAAGCGTCCCCGTGTACCCACATCCTGAGAGTGCTCTGCACACAGACACCCTGCAGAGCTCTGACCAGAGCAGTGGGAGGTGGAACTACTTAGATAGAGTACAGATATAGAAAAGGCTTGTTCTAATGAAGTCTGAAAATGGATCAAGGTTGTGAGCTTTTGGAGCAGCAACATTATAAAGTCTATATGAATTCCTCTATTTACACACATCTGCATGATTTATAAACATAGCACTGAATTCTTAATTTAGTTGGTATTAGCCATTGTTACATTGGCTTGTTCACCCTTCTATTGGCTAACGTTTTGGTATTAATAATTACTTTCTGAGGCTACAGAGACATTGAAGCCTGTCCTCAAGTGGAGAGTATTGATAATTTATTTTATTATGTTGCAGGCTTCTGCTGGTGTCACTAGAAACCTTCTTCCAAAATCAGACTGATCTCTACACTAATACTATTAAGTTTATAGTAGATGAAACTTCCATATACTTATTATGAGAAATTAATTAAGCATCTTGATGAAACTGAGATACACTACTAGGCTTAGTGCATCGACCCACTCAATGTTTACCCACTCAAAAATAAACTAATCTAAAAGGATGAATTAATAAAACCATAAAATCAAGTGCAAACAGATACATATCAACTTAATTATATTATAAACTGGCAATAAAGCATTAAAAGAGGGAGGAAATAAGGAATTTAAGTAATTTTTAAAATTATTGTTACATAGCATCAAGGAAAAACTGACCCACAAATGATCTTCCAGAAAGTTTTCACAGGTAGTAAAATATCCTATTACTTATTAGATTAGTAAAGGCAGAAGTGTTAAACTTTAAAATACTCTGTATATATTATAAACCAGGAAAAAAGGTAAATATACTGCTGTATTTTTTAATTGTCTCACTATCATAGAATTTTAAAGAGAAGGTTAGAAAGAAACCTAGGATATTGGGGTTTTTTTTAGGGGTGCCAATATGAACTCATCATTTTTTGTCTTTTTCACAGAAGATATTCAGATTGTCAACAGACACATGAAGAAATGCTCAAAATCACTGGCAATAAGAGAGATACAAATCAAAAGCACAATGAGACACCATCTCACTCCAGGAGCAGTGGCAGAGTTTAACAGGACAGCAAGTAATAAATGTTGGAGAGGATGTGGCGAGATAGGAACTCTTATATATCGTTGATGGGATTGTAAAATTTTACAACCACTCTGGAATGCAGTTTGGTGCTTCCTCAGAAAGCTGAATATAGAAATTTCCTATGACCCAGCTATTCCATTGCTTGGAATATACCCTGAGAAAATAAGAACTGAGACACAAATGGAGACTTGTACACCAATGTTCATAGCCGCATTATTCACCATAGCAAGAACACAGAAACAGCCCAAATGTCCAACCACGATTTATTTTTTGTAAATGCATGTCCTAGGTGTTTCTACTCAGAGGACTTGGGGGGGGGGGTGGAATTATATTGCAGTAATGGGAACACTGGTGGCCTAGTGGTAAGAAGCTGTGCTGCAATCTCAGAGACATGTAGTTCAAATCCAACAGTTGCTCTGCAGGAGAAGGATGGGCAATCTCTTCTCATGTGATTAACTGCCTCTGCAAACCCGCTGGAGAGTCAGCTATGGGTCTATTCTGACTCGATAGTACACAACAACAGCAGTGGCATCATCAACAGCAATTCAACTTTAGTTTGTTAAATAGAATTTGTTATTTAAAAGAACCCAGGCTTCTTTTTTTTTAAATTTTATTAGTTTTAATGAACATTTACAGGGATTTTGGGTTTTCATTCCTTCATTGCTGCACCATTCTCTCTACCCTCCTCCCCAGTTTGTTCTTCTTCCCCGCCATCCGAATGTCTGTTTT
>NW_006400013.1:143551-146002 GCF_000299155.1 Elephantulus edwardii
ATGGTATCTCTATTTGCAACTTTTTGAGAAAGCGCCATACTGCTTTCCACAGGGGTTGCACCATTTTACACTCCCACCAACAGTGAATCAGAGAACCCAGGCTTCTTAGAAAAATAGACGCTCCCAGGAAAGCTCTGGAGGAGCCTGGAAACTCTTAATGTGACAGAAAGCAAAAACATGCCCAAAGGCTGATGAAGTCATGTCAAAAGGACACAGGAGCCAGATTAAAGAGGCATCAATGGTCAAAACCAGGACAATTTGATCCTCAAAAGTAATAATGACAGTAATGGGTTATAATGGACTATGGTAAAACGATTCCATTGAAACCAGACACAGGGTAAAGGCGGAGGAAATGTCACTGAAGAATGACAGTTCACAAATTTAGAAAAGTGAAATCTTTAAAGCTCTACTTTGCAACCACCACAGTAATAATTCAGACAAAGAACATTTTATATAAATGCCAAAATCACTAAGTGAAAGGTGATTAGCAAATAGGATGTATATATGATCTCAAAGTAGGACCTACCAATTACTTATTAGTGACAAAATGGAAAACAAATGCTTGCAGTGAAGAGATATGGTCGTTACTGCCTTACCAGATGACTAAAGTCACCCTACGATGAGATACCAGTATAAATCTGCTATTGTTGTTGTTGTTGTTGTTGTTGTTGTGTCGCTGTCAGGTCTACTATGACTCATAGCCACCCAATGAAAAACAGGTCTGAATCTTGCCCTATCCTGTGCCATCCTCCTCATCTCTGATATATCCGAGCCCATTGTTTTAGTCATTGAATCAATCATCATTGAAAGTCTCCCTCTCTTTAGCTGACCCTCCACCTTTCCAAGCATGATGTCTTCTTCCAACGACTGGCCCCTCCTAACAATATGCCCAAAGTATGTGAGACGAAGTATCACTTTCACTGTCTTTGCCTCTAAGGAGCACACTGGCTGCACTACCTCCAAGATATATTTATTTGTTCTGTTTGCAGTCCATGGGACATTCAGGACTCTTCTCCAACACCACAACTCAAAGGCAGTCTTTCTTCTATCATCTTTACTCATTGTCCAACTTTCGGATGTATAGCAAGTAATGGAAAAGACCAAGGCTTGAATCAGGTACACTTTAGTCTTTAAACTGGAATTGTTCCTTAGCATCTTGGAGAGGTCTTTAACAGCAGATTTTCCCAACGCAACAAAATCTTTTGATCCCACTGCTGACCTTTTACTTAAAAGAAATGAAAACAAGTCCCCGTGAACATCCAGAGCAGCTTTATTCATAATAGTTAAAATAGTTAAAAATGGGAAACAACTGAAATACCAGTCAAGTGATAAATGAACTAATGACCTTTACTATACCCATAAGGTCATTCATTCATTAATCAGTTGATTGGCATTTCAGTTGTTTCCAGCAAGAGTGGTATCCACTTCCTAAACAACATGCCTCTGGAAAATCTATGAACTTTGATGAACAACAATAATTATAGAAAGGCTTCAGGTCATTTGTTCATAGGGTCGCTATGAGTCATGCTTGACTCGATGGCAATCAACAACTATACCCATACTAACACAATGCAATCAGCAATAAAAAAATAATCAAAAAATACCTGTGAGTATTAATTTTGGAGTTACAAATAAATTTTAGCAAGTATATAAATTTGCAAATATGAATTTCATAAATAAATGGAAACACAGCTTCATCTAGAGAGTAGCAATGACTATACTCCTGTTCGTGTTTATGCAAAACTCATTGGACTATACACTGAAAGACGTGAATTTTATCATACGTAAATAATTGTTGTTGTGTACTGTCGATGGAACTGACCCATAGCTGACCCTTCCAGCCACTGTTCAGAGGCTGTTAATTGCATGGGAGGAGATTGTCCAGTCTGACCAAAATCATAACATCACCAATAGTGGGGCCAGGTCACCTAGTGGCATGGTCGATGGGAAGTTGTGCTGCCAGCCCAAATGCTGTGTCTTTATGGTGGTCTGAATCCATTAGCATCCTCAAAGGAGAAAGATGGACAATCTTCTTGAACCATTGATAGCCTCAGAATGGTCAGCTCTGATCAGTTCTGACATGATAACAATGAACGAGAGAATGATATGGGTGGGGGGACATGACATCATGTACTTCCTGATGTGTTGTATGAAATGTATTCAACAATATCTTTGTAGTGTTCTTGCCAAAAATAAGCTACATTTAACTATGACAAAAAGATACACTCAAATATGAGACTACGTCCTGGATTCTTTGTTTGTTTGTTTATGTCAAGGATTTTTGGTGGGGTTGGGTTTGGTTTGTTTTTTTTTTCATTTTTTTATTGGTTGGTATGTAATCATTCATATACATTGTGTTTTGTACATTTACTTTCTGTTTTACACAGTCATTGATATAGATATAGATATAGATATAGATATAGATATAGATATAGATATAGATATAGATAT
>NW_006400013.1:146142-154675 GCF_000299155.1 Elephantulus edwardii
CATTACATCACCCTTTGCACCCACTAACCTCTGCTAGTCCAGTGATTTCTCCCCCTCCACTTTCTTTAGCCCCCTTTTCTCTTTTGAACATTGATACATATCTTACTCAGTTATCTTCCTATTTTCATAATAGTGACCTTAGGTAATATATGTCCTTATATGACAGATATTCCATTCAGGAAAATGCTCTCTAGTCTCTCCTAAATAATATGGTATTTTAAAAAATCATTTCTCCTTACTGCTTCCTAATATTCCATTGTGTGGATGTACCATAATCCATTTATTTGGGGTTATTTTTGTTTAATTTCACATTTGACTATCACTTTAAGTAGAAGTACACAAATACGTGCTTGTATAGAGAGGAAATAGGAACTCAACAAGTTTTGAAAAGTAACTCCTATCCTGATAGGCTTGAAGGAACAGAAAATCATTCCATGAATAATACTGTGAATCAATTTATGGAAAAGAGGACGGGCACTCTGAAGACAGTGTTCAGAAGAGCCCAGAATTCACGGCCTAGTGGCAAAAGGTAATCCATTCATTTGTTGATCGCATTTGGGCTTCTTTCTTTTTCTGGCTACTGTGAATAACACTGCTATGAACACAGGTATACAAACATTAATTCATGTCTCAGTTCTGATTTCCTTGGACTCTTTAAAAACACCAGTATCTTCCCCCTCCCTTCCTGAAAACTCTTAATGTCTTAATTATTTTAAAAAAGAAATAAGAGAGTTGAGGGAAGAGGCGTTAGTAACCAAATATAATGGGAACTTTAGTTGAATAGTTTACCACTTCTAAAGCCCTTGGAGAAGAACATCATGCTCAGAAGGGTGGAAGGACAATGCAGGAGAGGTAGACCCTGGATGAGATGGATTGATACTGTAACTGGGGCAATGGGGGTAGGTGTGTTGGAGTCAATGAGACCGGCTCAGGACAGGACAGTTTTTAGAGCTATTGAGTCGCAGGCAACTTAATAGAGGCACCTAACAACAGCAACTACTTATTGTCATTGAGTTAGAATCAACTCGTTGCTGACCTTTCAGCAAGTTTTCAGAGATTATGAATAATAAGGGGGTAGATTGCCTATCTTTGCCCCTTAGAGCCACTGGTGGATTCAAATCATCTGCCTTTGGTTGGTAGCCCTGCTCTTACTCACTAAGCCACCAAGGGTCCTGGATTCAACAGGAGATTGGCAAAAAGAAAAGGAAAAAAAAGCAAGACAGCTGAAAAGGATAATTTAGGAAATTTGAGAAATTGCATATCGATGATTCTGTTAAAACAATAGTCAGTTCTTATTGTTGTTATGTGCCATCGAATCACCTGCAACTTACAGAGACTCTATGTACTGTGGTACAGCCTGTGCTGTCCTGAGCCAGTCTCACTGACTCCGACATACTTTTATCTCCAGGAAGAGATTGCCCATCCTTCTCCTACAAAGCATCTGGTGGATTTGAACCACATACCTTCAGCTCTACTCTAGGAGTTGGATGCTAGCTAGCTAGCATCTCGATGGTGGTCTCATCCTGATGGCAGTCACATAAGGGAAGTTTCTGGGGTCATGTTTGTTATATGTTACTGTCCTTCCCCCCCACCCCCAAAAGTGGGTGGCCTTGAGCCTTAGACTAAGTGTGGAGGCCTGCTAGAGGGTATGGCTTTAAAATCCTATAGGATTTTAATTTATTAATTTTAGAATTAATATTATTTAAAAGACACAACAATCATTTGTCTATTTGCCGTACTGAACAACTTGGAGTCACTGTGATGCTGAACACTGTTCCATACTCGTGTCAAATACCATAGTGGTTACCCATTATGTACAATGTTTGGATGAGCTTCCAGACTGATTCATCTTGGGAAGGATGAGTGACATCCACTTCCTAAACTAGATGATTCTGGAAACTCTACAAACTCTCAAAACTCTATAAATGTACAGAAAGATGTTAATTATAGAACCGAGTTCAGGTCTTTTGTGCAAAACTTACTAAGTCATATTCAACTCGATGACACTTAATCACTGCTAAATGAGACTGTTGTTGGTGTTGGTTAAGTGCCTTCAAGTTGCAGGCGACTCATAATGACCCTATGAATGAAAGACCTGGACACCTGTATAATTCTCGTCCTGTTTTCAAGTTCATAGGGATTCCAGAGGCAAGCTATTATGGAAGTGGATGCCACTCCTGCTTCCAAGCTCATTCTAATTGGGGAACTTCACCAAACACTGTCCACCATGGGTAACCATTCTCACATTTGACTCATCAGAGTCACAGTGTTCAGCTTCCCAGCAACCACGAGTTACCTCTGTACAACAAGTGGACATACCAGGGTTACACGACCTAGAAGAATGTTTCACCAAAAACAATTAAAGGCAGGCCTGAGGGCTGTGGAGTAGAATCACCCACCTCTGGCTTGGGAGCATGACTTTCTGTCCACTAGGCCAACTCATCTCTCTCTATGCTGCTGCTGTTGTTGTTGTCATTGTTAAATACTGTCAAATTATAGTGACCCTATGAACAAAAGACCTGGACACCTGTATACTTAGTGCTGTTATATCTGGAGGAACATTCTTCCACTTTGCACATCACTCTTTGTCAATGTGCTGTATCAAGTAAACTGAGTTTGCTGTGATGCTAAACATTGTTCCATTGGGGTATCAAATACCATAGTGGTTTCCCAATGTAGACAGTGTTTGGAGGAGCTCCCATTGTAAAACAGGTTTGGAAGCAGGAGTGGCATCCACTTCCTAAACCACATGCCTCTGGAAACTCTATGAACTTGGAGAAACGAAGATAGTAAAGGAAAGACATTAGGTCTTTTATTCATACAGTCACTATGAGTCGTCCTCGATGTGATGACAATCAACAACCACCACCACCTTCAGGACTGTAGCACAGCTTCTTGCCACTAGGCCACCAATGCTCCCTTATTACATACTCTATTTTATTTCCCAAACTGTTTTTTACTAAAAGATAACCATAAGAGAGTCTTGATTCAAGGTTTAACAAGTGTTAAAGGGAGTCCTTAAAGTCGTTGGTAGTGTGACTCTATAAAACATTCTCCAAGGAAGAAAAATGGGCAATCTCCTTCCATTAAGATTTATAGGCCCTGAAGCCCAATAGAGGGCCACTATGAAGAGAAATCAACGGATGTCAGTGAAGAGGTGTTATTTTTGGGGGGAGAGGAGGAGTTGGGGTACAAATATCATGGTCAATGATCTGTATGTAGTGGCCCTGATAATACAATAGTAGAAAACAGGCACCAGCTAGTTCTTTTCATTTCAGGGAAGATCAAAAGGCAGCGATAAGTTCAGGTAGGCTAGACTCATTTCTTCTCTAACATTTTGGTTTCCTTCATTCTCTTACTCCCAACAAGTAAAGACTAATGGTTGTATTTCAGATCGCTGCTCAAAACGCACTCTAGTTTCTTCTGAGAAGGTGTGTGGAATGTATGTCTGATTTGGACATGGTGAGGACAAAGGGGAAGCATTTATTCATAGACCTCATGCACCAGTTGTCAAAGGTTTGCCCTCCAAATGGTGTAGCTTTTGTACATTTCTGGACTAAACAGCCAGGACAGGAGTCATATAAGTAAGACAGAAGTCATATAAGGCACCGTCAGATCACACACAGTGGGCCACTGCTGCTGTACCTGGAATGAAACTGATGAAGTCAAAAGGAACCTTTGAGTAGAGAACAAGAAAAGAGGCTAAAAGTGAGTGAGCGGATCACTCAGTGACATATTGGTAATCAGCACTGGGGCTTGAGGAGGGTGAGTCCTAATTTTACATTTAATTTTACATTTGCCCATTTCTCTGACGTAAATACTCCCACTGTGACCATTTTCAAGCTAGCCAGTGTTTAGTAACTAGGTCTCAAATTCCCTGAATACATAGTAATTGCTTCTTACAAGCAAGTACAGCCCAGTTCCAGCACACCAGCACACCCCTGTGATATTCAATACTTAAAATTAGCGGGGGAGGGGGGGGACCATAACCCAATAATATAAATACAAAAGAAAATAAAGTGAAAAATAATAAAGATCAAAGTAGACATGAAAGAAGTTTTTAGAAGTTGATTCTTTAGCGGGTAAAAATAGATGTTGTTGTTGTTGTTGTTAGGTGCAGTCGAGTCACTTGCAACTCATAACGACCCTACGTGCAAGAGCCCTAAACACTGCTCTATCCTGTGACAATCTCACCGTCTCTGACAAACTTACCCCACACCACCCCAATCACAGAATCGATCCATCTCATGGATGGTCTTCCTCTACTGTGCCATCCCTCCACTCTCCCAAACATGATGTCCCTCTCCAAGGACCAGTACCTCCTTGCAACATGCCCAGAGTATGTCAGATGAAGCTTCAGAATAATTGACACCAAGGAGCAGCAAAAACAGATAAGGGGTAAAAAAAAAGGATGAACAATAAGTGGGGGAGGGGGGCACAGAAGGTCAATAAAAGACATTGCTACAAACAGAACAGAGATTAAAATAATAATAATAATAGCCCTTCCAGTCTAAAACGGAGAGTTAAACACATGCATATATTTTCACAATCTCTCAAACCTACAATAAAACCACTGTGAAGGGATTTTTAAAAAGGAATATACAATATGGCCTTCAAAAACAGGGAAAGGAGATAAAATAATAAAAATGTGAAATTATAAGGAAAATAGAAACAGTAGACTCTTTTTTTTTATAGTAGACTCTTAATTGTAACAAAAGCTGAGAATCTACTCAATATATCTTGGAAATGCCTAAAAAGGGGTGGGGAGTGAAGGAACTATATCAAATAGCTCTGGAAGGAGGCCTGAAGGCAGAGAGCTAACCTAAGTAGGAGTGTTTCAAAGCTATCAACAAAGCAGTTGGGACCCAAGAGCACGTGCTGCACTCCATGTAGCTGGAGCTTAATAGGTTAATTCTCTGCAGAGGAGAAAACTAAAGATCTCAGACTGGGACACCTGGCAATGTGGAAAGGAGGGAGCCTGCAGGAAAGAAAAAGGAGCCTGCTTCCTCCTACCAGTTCTAAAAGTCTCTCAGCCAGGTCTTTACCTCCAGGCAGGAGACAGGAAGATCTTTTTCCAGGGCATCTGACCAGTCAAAAAAAGGGAAATTCATAGATGATGACTTCAAGAAATTACTCCTTAATAAATGACCAAGCCAGCTCACCCTATAGTGAATTCCATAGTTTTGCCCACGTGCTTATAAGCAGGTGGAGCAAGTGGGTAGGTACTTGACTACCAACTGAAAGGCTGGTGATTCGACCTTACCCAGAGGTACCTTTGAAGAAAAGTCTAGTGATTTGCTTCCACACTGTCACATCAATGAAAGCCCTTTACAGTAGTTCTACTCTGCAAACAGGGTGTCAACATATATTAGAATGGACTTGACAGAACTGGTTTTGGGTTTTACTCATATGTTTAAAACTTCCAATTAAATGTTTAGTGTCCTACCCTTAAGTAAGAACAATCAACCAAGTTATTGATTAATATAATTTGTAGCATGAAAGATATCAGGAAAAAAGTATCTTGGAGGATATAAAAAATATAGGAGGAAGAAAAAAATATTTTTTAAAAAACCTATTAATATCCTTGCAACTACATAAAAAAAATTTGCATGCACAAAACAGGATCATAATTCTGTTAAAAAACAAAGAAGATTAATCAGAACTGGCTTTGACAAGCACTGTGGCATTTGGACAAGAACAAACTGGGAGGAATGAGTGGAAGCCCAGAATCTCTGTAAATGTTTATGAAAATTAATAAAATATAATTATAGAGAAAAAAAAAGTAACATTTGGGAGAAAAGGCATTTTTGGACAATAAAAATCTGATAATCCATATGCAAAACTCAGCAGAAGGGTTGGAAAATTAAGTTGAGGAACTCTTCCAGAAAGATGGAAAATGGAAGAAAAAGATACATGTTAGAGGATTAAGACAGAATACAGCAAAGCAACTATGTGATACCATCTCACCCCAGTAACAATAGCAAAGTTTAACAGAGCAGCAAACAACAAATTCTGGCAAGGGTGTGAAAAAATTGGAACCCTCATTCACTGTTAGTGGGAGTGTAAAATGATGCAACTACTATGGAAGGCAGAATAGCGCTTTCTAAAAAAACCTAGAAATAGAAGTACCATTTGACCCAGCAATTCCACTACTGGGAATATTCCCTAAAAAAAACAGAATTGCCACCCAAACAGATATATGCACACTCATGTTTATGGCTGCTTTGTTCACAATAGCAAAGAGATGGAAGCAACCCAAGTGCCCATGTCAACAAATGAATCGATAGAGAAGACGTGGTTTATTCACAAAATGGAATACTACACAACACTGAAAAACAAGGGACTCATAAAATATTATGCAAAACGAGTGACCCTGGAGGACACTACGCTGAGGGAAATATTTCAGTCAAAAAAGGACAAATCCATAATGCTACTGTTACAAAACAGGACTGACATTGGGGGTTGGAGGGAACTAAGAAAAGAGGATAAATAATGAACACTGCATTGGAACAGAAAAAAGAAAGAATTGTTCCAAAGGAGCATATGATTAGGCATTATTTGCATGACCACATTCCAGAATAAAAGAGGTGCATAGCAAAACAGACTGAGGTGGGAGGAAGGGAGGAAATTGTGCAACAATGAATAAATGGAAATCCAACTTTTCTGTAAAATGTCATTAAAATCACAATAAAAAATTACAAAAAAAATACAGAATGTCTGAATACTAAGAGTTTGAGAAAGAAAATAGAAAATACAAAGAAGTCATTAATGAATACCAGAAAAAAGAGTTCCTGAATTGAAAATTATGAGTTCTACATTAAAGGGCTCAAAAAAGTTAAGCAATAGATACATGGAAGTACATCATGATGGAATTTCAGAACAATGGGGATAAAGAGAAATCTCTAAAAACTTCCAAATAGCAAAGACACAGATCACCTGCAAGGAATAAAAAAACCCCAGGGCCCTTATAGTCTTAATAGTAAAATGAAACAATGGAGGAAAGCCATCAAAATTCTGAAGGGAAATTATTTTCAATCTAAACTAGGCCAATTGGCAGCATCATGATAGACAGAGAAGAGATTAAGATTAACAGCCTCAGCTTGCTTGGCTCCACAATCAACACTCTTAGTACCAGTAGCCAGGAAATCAAAAGACACATTACATTAGGAAAATCTGCTGTCACGTACCTCTCCAGAGTACTGAAGAGCAATGATGTCAGTCTAGAGACTAAGGTGCTCCTGTCCTGATCCAGACCATGGTCTTCACAATTACTTGATATGTATCAGAAATCTAGGAAGTGAATAAGGATGGCAGAAGAAAAATCGATGTCTTTGAGTTGTGGTGCTGGAGAAGAGTATTGAACATACCATGGACTGCCAAGAGAACAAACAGATCTGTCCTGGAAAGGGTGAAATTCTTGAAGGCAAGAATGTTTTATTTGTACTTTTTTTTTACTAGTTTATTTACAAAACTCGAATGCAAATTTGAACAAATTCTTTCCATTTCCCTTACCCCCTCACCCGTCAAACTGTGCAACCCAATGACTAATCCCTCCCTCTTCCTGCACATCCACATCCCTCTGCTTTCAGCCTCTCCCACCCCTCCTGGATCCTATACTCATTCTACAATAACGGTTTTATACAATATTTATCCTTGTGGGACTGAGTTAGTTTACTTAACATAATGCTCTCCAGTCCCTCCCAAGTTAGGTAATAATTTACAAAGTTTTTGCTCCTGTGTGCTGTATAGTATTCCATTGCGTGGATGTACTATCATTTCTCAGTCCATTCATTTGTGGTTGGACATTTGGGCTGTCTCCATGTCCTTGCAATGGTGACTAATGCTGCTATGAAGATTGGTGTATAAATCTCAGTAAGCTCCATCTCACATACTTTGGATAAGTGGCCAGGAGTGATCAGTCCTTAGTGAAGAACTTCATGCTTGAAAGGGTGGAGGGACTGTGCAGGAGAGGAAGACACAGGATGAGATGGATTGACACAGTAACTGGAGTAATGGTGTAGGTGTGTTAGAGACAGTGAGATTGGCTCAGGATAGAGCAGAGTTCAGAGCTATTGTACATCGGGTCACTGTGAGTCATAAGAGACTCAATGTCACATAACAAACCAACAAACATTTATACCCTGCTAAGTCAGCAATTATTTATTATTGTTGTGAAGTGCTGTTTGTTCTGGCTATAGTGGTCACATGTACAACAGAACCAAACACTACTTGGCCCTGTGCCATCCTCATTGTATTTCAGCACATTGTTGTGGTCACTAGGTCAATACATCTTGTTGAGGATTTTACTCTGTGGTGGCATCAAAATAGCTTTCGGATGGCTAGCCTTTGGGTCTGACTTCACCACATAACTGAGTAAGATTAAGCTAATAATGTGAATGAAGTGAAAAGTACCTATTTGGGAGAAAACATGCAAATAAGGTATGTTGTTGTTGTTGTTATGTGCCGACGAGTCGTTTCCGACTCATAGCGACCCTATGCACAACAGCCCTAAACCCTGCTCTATCCTGCGCCA
>NW_006400013.1:157186-159522 GCF_000299155.1 Elephantulus edwardii
GGAGATGAAAAGACAAGAAAAAATGGGGTTGCCTTTATAGTAAAAAAAGTAATTTCTAGATCCATCTTGAAGTACAACACCGTGAGTGACAGGATTATATCCATACGCTTACAAGGAAGCCCAGTGAATACCACTATCATTCAGATATACGCAAATAAGGTCTAGATTACAAATTAAAGGATTGGTCAGTTTTGTCATCATCCTTCCAGGTTTAAATTGTTCAGAAGCAGAAAAGAGGGCATCTCACTATCAGCAAAAAAAAAAAAAAAAGATTTGATGAGTTCAGCACATGTTCATTGAGACCAAGGATCACGTGTAAGTCAGACTGGGGCTTAGACCAGCAGAGATGATGGAGAATCAGAGGAACATGTGAGACAGAGCTGAACTGGAACAGCCACCCCACGGACCCAGAGCCCAAGTTCACGGAAGGGTTGATGACGGGAAGCACGATGTCATAACAGGGAGTTGTACTTGTTAGTCGCCTAATAAACTTAATAATAGTGAACATTATCTGTGTATTCTGTGTGGCCATTGCAATGGACTGTTGGATCCATCAGCAGAGCAGTGAGAGCCCTGGGAGGGACAGTTAGTGATAGAATCGGCAGAAGTTCCAGGAGCATGGAGGAATATCCGACCTCATGGGAATAGATTTTGTGCGGTGGATGCTGTGGATAAGGACTGCTCCCCCTTGTGGCGTTAGTGGAGATTAGTCACTGCCTGAGACAAAGTCTTGCCATCATCGTCTTCTCTAAGGAGCATTGTGGCTACACTTTCCCGAAGATCTCTTTGTCTTTTATTCTGAAAATCCAGAGTATACAAAATAGTCTTCACCAACAACATTATTCAAATAGATCATTTCCTTTTTAGTCTTTCTTGTTCATTATCCAGATTTTATACACACGTGGCAATTCAAAATGCCATGGCTTTGGTCATACACACCTTTGTTCTCTCACTGATATCTTTGCTCTCTACATTTTAAAGATCTAAAACTCAACCCTGTGGTGGTGGTGGTGGTGGTGGTGGTGGTGGTGTACCGTCGAGTCGGAACTGACCCATGGTTGACTCTCTGGTGGATTTTCAGAGCAATTAATTGCATTGGAGGAGATTGCCCATCCTCCCACAAAACAGTTGGTGGTGGCCTCGAACTGCGCGTCATTGGGATTGCAGTGCAGATTCTTGCCGTTAGGCCACCAAAGCAGGAGTGGCATCAACTTCCTAATCCACATGCCTGCAGAAACACAACGATAAAGGTTGATAGTTATAGAGTAGAGGCCTTTTGTTCATAGGGTCGCTATGAGTCGAGATCGACTTGAAGGCAATCAACACCACCACCACCACATTTTAAAGAACTCCTTTACAGCAGATTTGGTTGTTGTGATACATCATTTGATTTCCTGGCTGCTGCTTCCATGTGTACTGATTGTTCATTCAAATAAAATTAAATTTTTGGCAATTTAAATTATTTCTCTTTCTCCTCATGTTGTTTATTGGTTCAGCTGTTTTCTTTATGCTGAGGTATAATCCAGACTGAAGCCTGGTCTGTAGTCTTCTATCATCAATGAGTGCTTCAAATCCTATTTGTGTTCAACAAGCAAGGCTGTGTCATTTGTGTATCCAGTTGTCCATGAGTCTTCTTCCAAGCCTGGTGCTGCATTCTTCTTCATATGATCCAATTTCTCTGATTGTTTGCTTAACTGAGAGGTTGAATAAATATGGTGAAAGGATGTATACATTTTCCCTATATTAAACCATAAAGTATCCCCTCGTTCTGTTTGAAGGACTGCCTCTTGATCTGTGTCCAGGCTCCTCATGAGCATATTTAAGGGTTCTAGGATTCTCATTCTTGGAAATGATGTCTATAATTTGTTATGATCCACACTGTCAAATTTCTTTGCATAGTGAACAAAGCACAGGTTAACATCTTACTGGTATTTTAGGCTTTTCAGCCAAGATGCTTCGAAGTCATCAATTATATACCTCGTTCCATGTTCTCTTCTGAACCTCACTTTTACTTCTGGCACACCCTGTTGATGTCAGTGGTACAGGAACATGAAATAACTCTTTAGCAAAAAGAAAATGCAAGATGTGCTTCAGAGGCAGGGGGGAACTGAAGAAACAGGAGCATGTATGTGATCAGAAGACCAGACAAAGGGGAAGGAGAAGGGAACAGCAGTTTTGTGTAGTCTGAAACATATAGTTTTAGGAAGCATAATAAAAACTGCTTTTTATTTGGCTGGAGCCTTCACAGGCTCGTGGGAAGCTCTCCTTGCCAGAAGGCAGGAGCGTGGTGGTGGGAGTGCAGGAATCATGGCAAGCTTTTGGAGTGGACTGCTTTT
>NW_006400013.1:159683-166768 GCF_000299155.1 Elephantulus edwardii
CTAGGTGGTATAGCACTGGTCTGTGCGTTGCTGTACAGAGGTAACTCGTGGTTGCTGTGATGCTGAAGCCTGTGACAGTGATGTGCCAATCGTGGTAATGGGCACCCATGGTGGACAGTGTTGGCTGGAGCTTCCTGACTAAACCAAGCCTGGAAGCAGGAGCGGTATCGACTTCCGAAATGGCTTGCCTCCGGAAACTCTATGTACGAACAGTGCTCAGGCTGTTCGTTCATAGGGTCTCTATGAGTTGTCTACGACTTGATGGCATTAAACAACAACAACAATAAAAACTGCAACTCTTTTTAAGGAAAAGTATAACAACATAAATACAAAAGTAGGTTAGCCAGTTGCATTGGTAAAGTTTAACAGGACAACAAGTTATAAATGTTGGAAAGGATGTGGAGAGATAGAAACACTTATACATTGTGGTGGGATTGGAAAACGGTATAACCATTCTGGAAGGCAGTTTAGTACTTCTTCAAAAAGCTGAGCATAGAAATTCCATACGACCCAGCTATTCCATGCTTGGAATATACCCCCCCCCCAAATGAGAAATGAGACACAAATGATATTTGTACACCATTGTTTATAGCAGCATTATTCACTATCACAAGGACATGAAAAAACCACAAATGTCCAACCACAATTGAATGGATTGAGAAACTGTGATACATTCACACAATGGAATACTATGCAGAATGCAGAGGCAATGATTTTGAAAATTACTACCTAACTTGGGAGGGACTGGAAAACATTATGCTAAGTGAACTAACTCTAGCCCATAATGACAAACAGTATATAAACAAACATTATTATAGAAATAAATAACAAGTAAAATGGTTATGAGAATCGATGGAGGGGAGGGGAGAAGCAGAGGGGTGAAGATGGGTGGGGGGGTAACCATAGGACTGCACAATTTGGTGGGTATATTGAGGGGTGGGTAAAGAAAATGGGAAAGATCCAGTTTGAAAAACAATGTATACAAACTTTGTAAGCAAACCAATGTTGTTGTTGTTGTTAAGTGGTGTCGAGTCGCAGGCGACTCATAGTGACCCTATGAAGGAGAGTCCTTGATGCTTGGGTGCCTTTCTTCCTCTCTCCAGGTTCATAGGGTTTCCGGAGGCAAGCTATTACGGAAGTGGATGCCACTCCTCCTTCCAAAGCAAACCAATATAAAATAGAAATTTATTTAAAAGAAAAAACAACTAGGTTAGGACTTTGCAAGGGGTATTCCTGAAACAAAAACTACATAGGTTCACAGGAAACCCATCTGAGGAAGTGGCATTTCACAGAAGAAACCCTAATGGTCATTAACTTCTGGAAAGAGATTCAACTTCATTAGTAACTATGGAAATGCAAATCAACTTCATTAGTAACTATGGAAATGCAAATCAAAACTCCTGTGGATGATAATTCACACTTCGTTTTATTGTCCAGATTTGCAGGTGTGTCATGGAGTTGGCAAGGACAGGGAACTCAAGAACTCCTTCGTGACCTGCTACCAAAATCAAACCACTGCCACTGAGCTTGTTACAACTCCTTGTGACATCGCCCCACCCTGTTGAATTCCCAAGGCTGTAAATCTTTACAAAAAGAAGCTGCTCGTTTTGGTCTCTTGCAGCAGCCGTTGGATTTGGACTGCCAATCTTTCACAGGTACAACACCTGAAAAGACAACTTGGCATAATCTATCAAGTTAAAACTGTACCTATCCTACCAGTACCAGTCACCACTAACTCAACTTTGGGTCACGGTGAACCTAAATGTGTCAGAGGAGAACTGGGCTCCATAAGGTGTTAATGATTGATTCTTTGGATTTTATCCCCAGGCCTTTCTTCTGAGGTACCTCCACATGCACTCAAGCTTCCAGTCTTTCTATTAGCAGTCTAGTGCACTGCTCCTTTGCACCATCCATAAACTGTCAGGGGCTCGATATTTCCACTCCTGCATATACCCTAGAGGAGCTCATCACCAAGTTCCAGGAGGATGGATATTCATAAAATGTATCTGTCATTTCACAGAAGCAGAGACAACTGGAATTCCATCAAGAATAGAATGGATACAAAATTGTCTTATGTAATAGAATCATGCAGCAGCAATGAAAACGAATGATCTGCAATTTACACATCTCAAAAGCAAAGCAATGTTGACACCACAACAAGATAAAGGTAAATAATCCAGTAGAAAAATGGGCACAGGATATGAACAGACACTTCACCAAAGAAGACATTCACATGGCTAACAAGCACATGAAAAAAATGTTCAAAATCCCTAGCTCTAAGAGAGATGCAAATCAAAACAACTATGAGATACCATCTCACACCAGGAAGAATAGCAAAATTTAACAGAACAGCAAGCAACAAATGCTGGCGAGGTTGTGGAGAAACTGGAACCCTGATTCACTGTTGGTGGGAGTGTAAAATGGTGCAACCACTGTGGAAGACAATATGGCGCTTTCTCAAAAAGTTATAAATAGAGATACCATTTGACCCATCAATTCCACTACTGGGAATATATCCCAAAGAGACCAGAACTGACATCCAAGCAGATATATGCACACCCATGTTTATTATAGTTTTGTTCACAATAGCAAGGAGTTGGAAACAACCTAAGTGCCCATCAACAAAAGAATGGATAAAGAAGCTATGGTATATTCACACAATGAAATACTACACTGCATTGAAAAACAAGGAACTCATGCAATATTATTCAAAATTAGTGACTCTGGAGGACATTATGCTGAGTGAAGTATCTCAGTCACAAAAGGACAAATACTGCATGGTGCCACTGTTGTAAAACAAGACTGACCTTGGGTTTGGGGAGAGACTGAGAAAGATGGGTTCAATAATGTATACTGCATTGAAACAGATGAGGGAGAAAACTGTTTAAAAGGGATATGTGATTAGGTATTTTTGTCATGACAGGAGTCTAGAGCGAAGGCTACATGGTGGAGTGGACCTGGGGAAGGGTTTGTAGAACAATGAAAGAATGTTTCTTTTACTTTTCCAAGAGGGGATTGTACTGGGGGGGAGGGTTGGGAGGGGAGAAAAGTGCAACAATGAATGAATGGAGAGGAAATAAAAGCAATGTTGAAAAGAAAACAAGACAAATGAAAACCACATGTAATGTGATGCCATTTATAAAAAATGTCTAAAACGTGCAAAGTGAAACAATATATTAACGTCTGCATGTCTATTTGTGAGCTTGTAAAGAAAAACAAAGGAATGATTGAAACACCTTTAAGGCTCTCTGTTTAAAGAGAGAGGGGGAAAGGGCATAAAACATAAAAAAAAAATATTTAAAAATGTCTTCAAAAGAGCTAGCACGTTTGATTTCCCGTGCAGGGTCCTCATGCTCTTCAAAGTTTGTTGCTGGCTGCCCTGCTGAACTTTGCTGTTGTTACTGGAATGAAAAGGTATCTCATTATTTTGATTTGTATCTAACAGCTAGCGATTTTGACTTTTTAAATATATGTTTGCTGGCCATTAGGTGTTCTTCTTTAGCAATGATTTTAAAAAATAAAAACAAAAACACAAACCAAACAAACCTGAAACATGAACAGTTGTGTTTGGGTTTTTTGCTTTTGTTTTGTTTTTAACTCCGTAGCCTAGGGAGAGAGCTCTGGAGGCCTAGTGGGTATGGAGTTGCACTGCCAACCCAGAGGTAGACAGTTTGAATCCACTAGCTACTCCGCAGAACGACTGGCAATCTCCCACTGGAGGGTCAGATATGAGTTGGTTCGAAATCAGCTAGAACCTAGAACCCTGATTCATCAGCATAGTGGTCTACTGATGACAGAATGATGACGATGATGATGATGACAACGACGACGGCAATGACAACAACCAGGTGCTGTGTTTAACACGAGTTGGCAGAAGCAGCTGTAAGTAAAGTCTCCCTCAACTCCCATCACTGCCTTTTGTCTTGTGTGCCATTGAGTCAATTCCAGCTCCTAAGAGCAGAACTGCCCCGGGGATTGCTCAAGCTGTAAGTCTTTATGAATGCAGATTGCCACGTCTTTCTCCACTGGAATGGCTGGTGGGTTTGAACTGCTGATCTTTCCATTAACAGCCAACTCCTCAGCCATGGCAACACCAGGCAGCACCAGGCCTTGAGTTCTCTTCTTCAAGCCTCCAAAATTTTGGTGGTTTAGTCATAAGGAATTGGGCTGCTAAACCAAAGCACATTATTTGAATACACCAGCTGCTCTGTAGGAGTAGTATGGGCAATCTCCTCCTGTGCGATTTATTGCCTCTCAAAACCTGCTGGAAGGTCAGCTATGGGTTGGTTCCAATTCGAAGACACATAACATTCACTAGGATAGGACTTCCCTAAGTATAGAAGATCATTGAAACTAATATTAAGCTCATTTGTTTAGAGTGAGGTCTTTTGATAACAGTTATCTTATTAATCCTCAGAACCACTGTGTTAGTATCTTAAAACATTGTCCCCTAAGGTATGATCCTTCACAGTAATATCAAAACCAAAAAGAGTTGTTTTCCAGTCAGTTCTAACTCATGGCAGCCCAAGTGTGCACAGAAGAACAGGGCTCCACCAAGTTTCAAGGCTGTGCCCTTTCAAAAAAAGATTGCTTTTCTTCCAAGACATCTGTGGGTGGGATTAAAAGACCAGTCGATCACAACAAACTGTGGCTGACTCTGAGAAGAATCGAAATTTCAGAACATTTGATCGTGCTTATGTGAAACCTATACTTGGACCAGGAGGCAGTCATCAGAACAGAGCAAGGAAATACTGCATTATTCAAAATTTGGATGGTGTACGCCAGGGATATGTCCTATCTCCATATATTTTCAATCGATATGCAGAACAGATTATCCAGGAGGCTGGGCTCTATGAGGAGAAGTGTGGCATCAGGATTGGAGGAAGACTCATCAACAATCTGCGTTATGCAGATGACACAACCCTGCTTGCTGAAACTGAGGAGGACCTGAAGCGCTTGCTGCAGAAGGTCAAGGACTGCAGCCTTCAATATGGATTGAGGCTCAATATTAAGAAAACAAAGATTCTCACCAGTGGGTGGATTGGCAGCATCATGATAGATGGTGAAGAGATTGAGATTGTACACAGCTTTAGTTTGCTTTGCTCCATAGTCCACAGTCTTGGTACTAGCAGCCAGGAAGTCAAAAGATTAATTGCATTGGGAAAGTCTGCTATCAGAGACCTCTCCAAAGTACTGAAGAGCAACGATGTCAGTTCGGAGACTAAAGTGCGCCTGATCCAAGCCATGGTCTTTGCAATTATGTGTTAAGTATCAGAAAGCTGAACATTGACTAAAGATGATAGAAGGAGAATTGATGCCTTTGATCTGTGGTGCTGGAGAAGAGTATTGAATAGGCGATGAACTACTAGGAGAACAAACAGGTTCTTCCTGGAGAAGGTGAGACAAGAAGGGAAAATATGGGCAATCTCCTGTTGTGAGATTCACAGCCTCTGAAAAGCCTCCGGAGGATCATCTATGAATTAGTTCTTGCTCAGTGGCATACAACAGCAACAATGCTGAGAAGAGATTCGCCTGCAAGTGATGAATTAGAGAAGTCCTTCCAGGAAACTTGTGAGGCCACAGAGAAAGCAGGTGGAAGCAATCTGACATCACAGCAGAGCTGTGAAGGGTACACCAGTGCTCGGAGTTTGTCACAAACACTGACCCCTCAGTTCATGACTGAATGCACTTCCAGCTGGTGGATTCGAACCACCAGAGAGGTGTGGCCTTTGCTTAGCAGTAAAACTCAAGAAACTGTCACCAGAGCTCCCACAAGCTCTCCTAATTCACTGATGTGAAAAGAGGATGTTCCAAGGGCCTAGCTGGTTGAGAATCTATCTACTAACTCAAAGAAAGCAACTCTCTGCAGGTTCGAATCCACCAGCAACTCGACTGAAAAAGGAAAATGGGCCATTTCCTCCCATGAGATTTAAAGACTCTGAAACCTGCCGGAGGGAAAGCTCTGAGCCAGCCCTAAATCCACTACAATGAGAGAAGTGAGGCTAGAAAGAAGAGCTCTGGAAAATTAAATCCTTGCATCAAAGTAGCTGAGCCTACTTTGCACTACTTTCCTGCCTCTGACTCCCAACCCCCTTCTTCTTTTTGGTCTTTTTGTCCCCACTATACCCTTCCCTCCCCGCTCCCCCACCCCTGTCAGGTGACAAGTTGGCAGTAGCTCCACTGAGGTGGGAGCACCTGTTTGCTGGCCCTTCTGTCCCTGCTCCAGCAACTGTTAACCTAGTGGGTACATCGAAGCCAAGAAAATAGGAGGATGGGTGCAACAGGCTCCACCAGGCCAGGCCCCACTGCCAGCCAGCAGCTGTCAGCAGCCTGTCCTGGAAAATCGGGTTGAGATTTTTCAGCCAAATCCAAACCATGGCTTCTATGAAATAGGAATCTCTTCCAGATTTAAATTTCAAGTTTTATTTGCATCTCTGTGGCAGGTGTAGGATGTGTGAAGGTTTGTTCACACTTGAACAAAAAAAAAAAAATCTGAAAACTCTCTCCCCCTTTCAGAGAGATTGCTTTATGGTTATATCAAAAGCAGAAAGCTGTCCCTTGGGCTGTGCTGTGACTGGGTACCTGGTCCTAGAAATAGCACAGGATTGCTGTGGTCTGACAGAAACCACTTTAATTTTTCTCTGTTCTCAGTAGGCAGTTTGGTTCACTGTATATTTTACAATTTTAATTACTTATCCGCGAAAAGGGCAAGGAGCCCTGGTGGCTTGGTTGTTAGAGCACTCAATTGCTAATCAAAAGAAAGCTCAGGGGCTTGAACCCATAAACTCAGGACAAAAATGAGGCAGATTGCTTCCATAGAGATTCACAGCCTTGGTAACCCTGTGGAGCAGTTCTCTGTCCTACAAGGTCACAATGAGTTAGAATTGACTAGATGGCAATAGGTTTTTACTGTTTTGTTTTTAAGCACAAGGCAAAGAGACACTAAGCTGCACTTTGACTTCCTTGAGGACTCTAGTTCTTCTCATTTATCCCTCTAAGCTAAGTGTTGCTTTAAACACAAACATGCGGGGGGAACGCACACGGCCGCCCGCCAGACCGGGGGAACGCCGCCGCCAGACCGGGAA
>NW_006400013.1:168916-171118 GCF_000299155.1 Elephantulus edwardii
GAAGGTTTTTTTCTGGAGTAAATGCTATAGACGATATTTTATTGCCAACAGATGGCTAAAGAAAACTGTGTACTCTGTATTTACACTATTTCTACTGCACAAGAAAATGTTGACAGTTAAGATACTGAGAATTCCAGTTATGAGGGAAAGTGGAAAAGTGTAAGAACATAAGCACAATATACGATGAAATATTTATCTGCTTACCTAATATCTCTCCTTTAATCTAAAGAACCAGTGAAACCTACTTAGAGCTGTGACAGAAATTGAGTGTGTCTCTCTGTGTGTGTATGTGTGTGTGTGTGTGTGTGTGTGTATTAGTGATTAAGGAAGTAATACTTGCAAAATATCTGACAAAAATAAGTTGTAAAGTAGTAGTATTTAATATTAATAAAGGGAATGCTGTATGGACCTGTAGTGAAGGGTTGCCTTGCCAAGTCAAATGCAGTAAGTTAGAACTCTGCTCAAGAGAGAAAAATGCACCATCTCCTCCTGTGTGATTTACTGCTTCTGAAAATGCCCTTGATTACAGCTGTGGAAGGCATTGTTCGGGAAGCTCAGTATTAGCAGTCAAAATCAGGACAGGTGGTGCCTATAGAATAGATGGTCAATTATTCATGTGTAAGTTCAAATTAAGGCTGCAGAAAATAAAAACAAGTCTACGAGCAACAAAATATTATCTTGAACCCAACTTGGATTTAAAAATCATCTTAAGAATAGCTTTGAAACTTTGAACACCAATGACAGAAGACCAGATGTGTTGTAGGATAACATTAAGAATATCATCCATGAAGAAAACAAAAGATCATTACAAAGACAGAGAGGCAAGAAAGGCGGGGGGGAATCCCAATATAGATGTCAGGACACTGAAATTTGTACTACATCTTTGAGAAATCAAAACAAAGGGAGGGGATACCAAAGTGAAAAAGAGTAGAACATAAGATTTCCCAAGGGCAATTTGAGGAGTCAAAGGAAAGCTGGAATTGGAGAATAAGAAGGGAATAACTCACTAACCATTTCTCAAGCTGAAATAACTGAAAAATAAATTTTAGCTTTAAGTTGCAATACTGAGACATGCTATGGGCAAAAGTTAGAATGATCCAGGAAGCACCAAAAGAAGATGGAGGATATACACAAAATAATTTTATCAAAAAGAATTGGATGGCACTGAAATATTTCAGACAGAATGATCTGATCAAGAGCTAATGGTAATGGCCAGAGCAACGCAGACCCAGAGCAACACTGAACCTGTGAGCTTCCGGAACTAAGCAGTACAGCTGGAATTTGAGTGAGGTACTTTGACAATGGATGAAGGGGGGGGGGGGAAAGGAAGGAAAAAAAATGGGAATAAAAAGACCTAAATGCAGCTGCGGGTAAATTTTTTTCCAGATTTTTTTGTTATTTTTTAATCTTTTTTTTAAATTAATGTTAATGAAAATTTACAGAGACTTTGGAATTCCATTCATTGATTGTTGCACTTTTCTCCCTGCCTACTCTTCCCCCCCTCCCCACACCAGTACACTCTACTCTTTGAAAAGTAAAAGAAAATTTCCCCCATTGTTTTACAATCCCTCCCTCCAGGCCTGCTCTACTATGCAGCCTTCATTCTGGACTCCTATCATGACAATAATACCTAATCACATATCCCTTTTAAAAAGTTTTCTCCCTCATCTGTTTCAATGCAGTTTATATTCTTTATCCCCATCTTTCTGAGTCTCCCCCAACCCTGATGTCAGTCTTGTTTTACATTACAATAGTGGCACTATGCAGTATTTGTCCTTTTGTAATGGAGGTATTTCATTCAGCATAATGTCCTCCAGGGTCACCCATTTTGTGAAATATTTCATGAACTCCTTGTTTTTCAATGCAGTGTAGTATTCCATTTGTGAATGAATATACCACAGCTTCTCTATCCATTCGCTTGTTGATGGGCACTTAGGTTGTTTCCAACTCCTTGCTATCGTGAACAAAGCCATGATAAACATGGGTGTGCATACATCTCCTTGGATGTCAGTTATGGTCTCTTTGGGATATATTCCCAGTAGTGGAACTGATGGGTCAAATGATATCTCTATTTGCAACATTTTGAGAAAGCGCCATATTGCCTTCCACAGTGGGTTGCACCATTTTACACTTCCACCAACAGTGAATAAGAGTTCCAGTTTCTCCACAACCTCTCCAGCATTTGTTGCTTGCTGTTCTGCT
>NW_006400013.1:172608-173816 GCF_000299155.1 Elephantulus edwardii
ATGAGTCACAGGCGACTCGACGGCACATAACAACAACAACAACAACATGCTTACCAAAAGTTCTTGGAAGGGGGATGCAGTTGGCAAAAAGCAGAATGCATTATTTGCATAAAATACAGTAATAATGAAGAAAATAACACTGAAGTGAAAGATAATTTGGGGAGAATAAGGGTATTTCTTAAGGAAAATGCTTTTAATTCATATGAGAAGAAATGGTCAAATAAAATTTTCATCACTCACATTACAGTCTTAAATTACTTTAAAATATGAGCACTTGATTCAACTAAGCTTGAAATTTTAATTAGTGTGAAGTGCATCATCTCACGCTTCTCCTTTTTTGTTTTTCCATACTTCTGGGGTTTTTGCAAATATCCTTCCTTGTTCAGGCTGCCAGAGACTGCCACTAACCATTTTTACTCACTCTTTCCCACAGCAAAGCCTGTCACCTGGTCACCCTGTGCATTACAAGGGGTTAGTAACTGAGAGTGCAACCCAGCCACAGCACGATGAAAAGGGTTGCTCTAAATTATGAGCTCAAAGTACTTCAAAGTCCTGAAGTGCTTTATTACAGAAAAATTGAATTATGACTGGTTAAATTTCCCAAAATACAGTCTGCAAAACTCTTAGTTCCTTAGGCTTTTAACAGGGAGGCCTGAGCTATCATACAGCTAGGACAATAGCTTGAACCAATGTCTCGCAAACACTGCAAGGTGAAAAGTCAACGTTTTCATTTCCACTTTGCCTCAGATTCATTCTTTTTATAATGCAGCTGGAATGCACTCATCACAATAAAATGTTTTAAAGATACAAAATGCTACCCATTTTTAAAGATTCTTAGGATCAATAAAGTGTTCAACAAAAATCAATTGGGTTCCAGCGCCTGAAATGGCAGCACCTTGTTTCAGGAGGTCTAAAAGATTCATGGAGAGTTATATGTTTCTGAGGTTTTTCATATTCCACAGGTCAGGAAAATTTTAAAAATAATTTGAGACACTGAGATAAGTGTTGCTAGCTTTTAAATTAAGAATGTGGTTTTAAAATTTTAGTTATTTCAAAAAACTCACTTTAGTATCATAAAGTACACTATTATGAAAAGCAGTCCTTTTCACTTGTTGTTGTTGTTGTTGTTGATGTTATGTGCCGTCGAGTTCCTTGCGACTCATAGCGACCCTATGTACAACAGCCCTAAACTCTGCTCTGTTCTGTGC
>NW_006400013.1:175246-199227 GCF_000299155.1 Elephantulus edwardii
AATTCTTCTGTGTCTGCCAATTCCTTTCGATACAGTAACTCAGTATATTCTTTCCATCTTCTTTTAATACCTCCTGGATCATTTCATATTCTGCCTAAAGCGTCCTTGATTATAGCAACTCGAGGTTTGAATTTGTCCTTGAGCTTAAGAAATGCTGAAAAAAAATTGAAAAAAATGAAAAAAAAACCTAAAAAAATTTTTAAAAATTAAAAAAAATGCTGAGTGAGTTCAGCCCTTTTGATTTTCTGACTCCAACTCCTTGCACATTTCATTGTAATATTTGACTTTGTCATCCGTGGTGCATTTGGAATCTTCTTTTCAACTCTTTAGTATCTTGAATTCTTCCTTCTGCTTTGGCTTCTCTGAGCTCTAGTGCAATTTTCAGAGTCTCTTCTGACATCCATTTTGGTCTTCTCTTCCTCTTCTGTCTTTGCAGTGACCGTTTGTACTCTTCCTGGACGATACCCTTGATATCCTCCCACAACTCATCTGGTCTTCTCTCATTAGTGTTCAAGGCCTCAAACCTGTTCCTGAGATGGTTCTGAAATTCATGTGGGATAGACTCAAAGTCATATTTTGGTTCCCGTGGACTTGGTTTAATTTTCCTCAGCTTCAGCTTGAACTTGCATATGAGTAGTTGGTGGTCTGTTTCACAATCAGCTCCTAGCCTAGTTTTCACAGCTGATATTTAGCTTCTCCAGCGGTTCTTTTAATCTTTTTTTAAAATACATTTGATCTTTGTAAAATATTGCTTTGTCCTTAATTTCCCCACCCCCTCACATCAACATGAATAAATGGGTATGTTTTCATGGACTTAAGATGTTTGACAGCTTCTCACTTTTAAAATGACAGGAAGTGAAGAGGATGGGTTGTGACCAGAAGTTGCTAGAAGTTTCCAGAAAGTTCATAGATTTTTTTTTAACTCTATCTGAAGCCTCATCCACAACACTGCCCAATCATAGGATTTTTAGCTGAGGAATATATAATAGTATGTGATAATTGTAAATTTTTACTCTTACTATTGTTGTTATCCCCATTCCTGGAATGATAGTCAATCTCCTGTGTGATGAAGTGCCCCTGAAAACTCACCAGAGGTTAGCTATGAGTCGGTTCCAACGCAGCAGTACACAACACCACCATCACAACACAAAGAAGAACAAAGCTTTCTCTGAACTCAGATTAAAACTGGCTTTGTAAGAGATAGAAGTGGTTAGTGGATCAGAGGAGAAATGTAATTTTTTAATGACATTTTTTATTCTTTAACACACTTAGCAAAATTCATGTGTTTTCTAAAAGAACTGATAGAATTCGCATGGAAATGTTGGCAGATATTATCAGTAAGTGGGTAAGAATCTAGGTTATTTTTATGTGGTTTGGACTTCTCAGTATTTTTCACTCATGATAATGTATTATTTAGGAGCCCATTATCAGAATGGGCTCAGTATTGGGTTGTGAACTGAAAGATCTTCTTGAATTCAGTAGCAGCTCCACAGGAGAAAGATGAGGCAGTCAGGGCCCCTAAAAGTTGAGAGCCTCAGAAAACCTATGAAGCAGGTCTAGCCAATAGGGTTACTAACTTTTGTTTGAGCAGGGGAGGGATACATTAAAATGTTATATTACGTGGTGAATGGAGTTGACAGTTTTACACAAACCTGGAAGAGTGCAGTGTACTACCTATACAGCCCTATGCAAGACGCCTCCGTGAAATACCTTTAGCGCCACTGTGCTCTTTAGCTTTCCTTTGGAATTTTGTACCTCTTTCATGTTCTATTTTAAAGATCAGTTAATTTTGAAAATGTTCAGAAGGCTAGATTTTATACATTTTATACATTAGGCTTACATCAAGTTCTGCCTCTTCTTGTGCATTCCACCCCCACCCTATCTTTAAGCATTGGGGAACTCCTTCTGTGGCCACCTGACCAGGGAGTAGGTGCCCCCAATTAAGTCTATAGACGATGTAATCATTCTCATCTGGCCGAGTAGCACAGCCTCCCTTGATTGTTACAATTAGGATTGCAAATCATGAGTCAAAACAAAGACCACTTTAAAAATCCAATGCTTACCAAAGTATGATGCTATAAGGAAGAAATCTAGATAAAAAAAAGAAAATAAAGAAGAGCTTTGTGAAACCAGGCCACAAATGGAATGCCTGAGTCTTCTTATTTGGGTCTTCGAGGTAAGTGAACATTCCTACTCATTAGTAAATATTTCAGATGAAAGCTTTCCCCCTCTCACCTCCTAATTATCATTTTCCAAAGCATATGCTTCTGGGAGTAGATTAATTAGTTGACTATTCCTAAAGGATGGATTTGAGAGATCAAAAGGCCTTCAATATGCAATGGAGAGAAAAACTAAACTGTGGAATATTTCCTCAGTCAGTAACTGAGAATGTCACAGTTCAGCTTTGCTCTGTTTTTCCTTCTCTTTTCTCAGAAACATGATGATTTCTGCCAGAATACAAATACTTCATTTGCACTGTATTTTATGAGACATCACTTTTCTGCTCATGGCAGTGGGAGATTGGGCAAAAGTTATAGGCAATGGTCGTGCCACGTGGTTTATGTCATTGATATCAGTAAATTGTATACCTAAAAAAAAAGGTGAACTAGCAAAAATTCTGGTTTTTACAACAATATGAAAATCTTGCACCTTAATTTTTTCTTCTTTCCTTATTGATAAATATGCTGAGAACTTGTTTTATCTAATTACTTGCAGTGACCTAGGTGGTATTTTGAGGTGAAAAATAGAGGTTAAATTCTAAAGATGGCTTAGGTGTATCTCAGACATTTCATTTTTAGTCACCAGGATTTTCCTTATGGATTTCAGTCAATCAACCAGCAAATAGATCTTGAGAAGTTAGACAAGGATCCCTTTACCTGTGCAAATATGCCTTGGGCCTAGTTGCTGGGCTCAGCATGTTTTTGTACCTGTGGCATAAAGGACTCTATTTCTCCTCAAAATATCCACAGATTTTGTTTTACTTTAAAAAAAAAATCAAGATCGTTTTCACATTTTAATTTCATCACTATGCATATTTGGCAAGAACGTTTGAAGGTATGGATAAATAAAAGAATTTTTTAATGATTCACAAATCCAATATATACTGCTATTATTTAATCTATGTTCCCAGTCTTTTTCCAACCATAAAAAGGTTTTTTCTACCAAAAAAATTAGTCTTATTACACACACTATTATTTAATGCATTTTGGGTTTCTTGCATGCTGGTCTGTAAGGAAGAAAGCAATTGGATTCTGACTGAGGAGGATACTGAAATGTTTTTAATTATACAAGCCAATTATTTCTCATAAAAAAGATGACTTTTATTTTAAAACATTTTTATTTATATATATTTTATTGGTTTGCATACAATTAGTCATTCATATACATTGGGTTCATGCATGGACATCGTGTTTTATACAATCTTTGATTTACATTGTGTTTTGTTCATGGACATTCTGTTTTATACAATCACTTATCTATATAATATTTTATATACTATCACTTTATGCTCATTATTGCCCCATGTTTTCAGGTTGTTCCTCAAAAAACTGAAGATAGAAATTTCCTATGACCCAGCTATTTATATACATATTTATTTATATATGTACAGAGAGAGAAAGAAAGAGAGACTTAGAAAAGGATAGTTTATCTAAGCCTTTGGGTTGGCCACGCTGCTGTTTAAGCTTTAGGCCACTGAAGCTCTCATATATCTATACTATTATTTAACCTTCAAAATGGCTAAGTGCCCAACATAGACATGTGCATAGACGTCTTGACACAGCAGAGGACATATCAACCTCTTGGCCCATTTGATGGATTTACAGTGTCTTTGAATCCTGGATTTGGTCCTAGTGTAGCATACTTGATGTTTTCCAGAACAAGGAGACGCTATACGGTTTAAAATCAGAAATGGTATAAGTCGGGGTTGTATTCTTTCATTATGTTTATTCATCCTGTGTGCTGAGCAAATCATCCAAGAAGCTAGACTCTAGATGAGGCATCAGGATTGGTGGAAGACTCATCAAGAACCTGTAATATGCAGATAACACAACCTCACTTACAGAAAGTGAAGAGGACGTGGAGTACTTACTAAAGAAGCTCAAAGAATACAGCCTTCAATGTGACTTATACCTCAATACCAAGAAAACAAAAATCTCCACAACTAGACCAGTAAGCAGCATCATGATAAATGGGAGAAAAAGATTTCATTTGTCAAGGAATTAATTTTACTTGAATTCACAATCAACATTTGACCAGAAGCAATGGTCAGGACATCCATTTGCATTTTGACAAATATGCTGTCAAGGACTACCCCAAAGTGCTAGAGTGCTGGAGAGCAAAGGATATCAGCATAAAGACTAAGAACTAAGACATGCCTGATCCAAACCATGACCTTTTCAGATGCTTCATATGCAACTGAAAGTTGGACAATAAATAAGGAAAGCCAAAGAAGAACCGATGCCTTTGCATTGTGGTGTTGCTGAAGAGTATTGAGTATACCATGGGTTATAAAAGAGCAAATCCATCTGTCTTGGAGAGAGTGCAGCCTGGGTGCTCCGTAGAGGCAAGGATGATGAAACTTCATCCCATATTATCAGGAGGGACAAGTCCTTGGCATTTTGGGAAAGGTAGAGGGTCAGAGAAAGAGAGGATGACCTTCAACAGGATGTTAAAAACAGGCAGTGATTTTAAGAATGGGTTCAAGTGTGTCGGAGATTGTGGAGATGGTGTAGAATAGGACAAGTTTTCAATCTGTTGTTCAAAGGGTTGCAAGGTTACCTTGACAGTAACTAACACCAATCTTTCACCGCTTTGATTTTGCCTCTGTTCCTTGACTCACTGTTGTCAACTGACTCCTTCACTTGTGAACAAACAATTTGCCTGTGAAAGAAATGTTCCTTAATTATTCCCTGATTCTGGTTTCATTGACAATGACAATTTGACATACGCTTTGGCTTTTATGTGATTTATTAACAGCAAGCCATCAATAATGGAGCACCACTAATTGCCAGAAACTGAGCTAAGCACCTTGAATTCATTATCTCACTTAATCCTACCACAACACTTTGAAGTACATATTCTTGTTATTGCTGTTGCTGAAGAGGCTGAAGCTCTGAAAGAGTGATATTTACAAACCCAGTCTCTCTATACTGTGCTTTGTGGCTTTTATTTTTTATTTATATATATTCTATTGATTTGTACACAGTTAGCCATTCATATACGTTAGGTTCATGCATGGACATTGTGGGTGTTTGTTTTTTTTAAAAGGAGAGATTTTATCATTTTAATAACTAATAAAGCAGACAATTACAGGAGATGGGCATTGTGTTTTATACACTCTTTGATTTACATTGTGTTTTGTTCGTGGACATTGTGTTTTATACAATCACTTATCTACATCATACTTTATATACTATCACTTTATGCTCATTATTGCCCTAATGTTTTCAGATGGTTTCCTCAAAAAGCTGAACATAGAAACTCTCTATGACCCAGCTATTCCACTACTAGGAATATACCCCAAGGAAATTAGAACTGAAACACAAATGAAGATTTGTTCACCGATGCTTTGTAGCTTTTGTGGAGTGGAATTGGTGCCCCTTACACTTGTGTTTTGTCTGTCAGGCTCTGCCAGTAGACAGCACCAGGAAGAGGAGGGAGAAGAGACACCTTTCCTTGGCTTCCTGTTCCTGTCAGTCTGGGATGTAGACTGAGAACTCCTGCTTCTTCTGGATGCTTCCTTCTGCTTTCCTCTCTGTGTTTGCTCCTTTTTTGCTTTTGTAATCCTCCAAAATCTACTTGATCAACGCTCTCTGCTGAATTCTATCTGTTAAAATAGCCTATGGGTTTCTATTTTCCTGACTATTGAAAAAGTTAAGGAGCCTTGGTGGTAGTTACAGTGTATAAATATACCAAACTGTTAATTGCAAGGTAAGCTGTTCAAATCTACCAGCAGCTTCACAGGAAAAAGATGGGCTACCTCCTCCCATAAAGATTTCTAGCTGGGAGACTCCAAAGATGGCCTTTGGAATGGACTCAATGGCAATGGGTTGGGTTTGATTTCTTTTTTATATAAAGAAGTTAAATCATTTACTCAAGACACATAGTAAGGAGTGGAAGATTTTGTGTTTAAACATTCTATCTGGCTCAAGTGCCATGTACCTACCAGCCAAGGATTTACACTATGGCTGGTCTCTAGGGGCAAAAAGAGACCCGAGTATCTTCATTATACACCTAGCATTAGCTTTCTTCAATGCCTGCTTTCAGAAAATTAAGATCTCTCTTTATAGCCTTTAAAAACAAAAAACTCTAAAAAAAACGGATACTGGCATATGAAATGGAAATATTATACTATATTTCAAAACTGCTTTAAAGTGATAACTTTTAATATGTATTAAATCCATGTTCCTGAAATAAGAATATTTTATTTAGGCCGTATGGTCATTAGAATTAAGCTAAATTTCAAAAAGTTGTCAACATTTTACTAATGGGTATATGTATAATATATTCCAGACTGTACTTGGTTGCATAAAGAGGAAATATCTTTATGAAATATGTAATTGGTATCATATGGTATATCTAGTCCACACCTGTTTATAAACTTTGGAATGTGGGGAGCGTGGTGCAGCCTGGTGTAGTGGAGGGAAGAGCAAGTTTTTGTGTCATCTAGATGTGGGCTACAGTCCCAGTTCCATTCTTCCACCAAGTCCTAATGCTCTACTTGCACTGTTGTTATTATTATTTTCCATCAAGTTGACTCAGAATCATAGCGACCCTATGTACAACAAACCCTGCTCTATCTTAAACCAATTTCATCATCTGACACCCCCACCCCTATTATCCCAGTCACTGAGTCAATCCACCTCATCCAGGGTCTTCCTCACTTGCGCTGTCCCCCCTTCTAAGCATGATGTCCCTCTCCAAAGGTTGGTCCCTCCTTGCAGCATGCCCAGATGGAGCTTCAAAATCCTTGCCTCCAAATAAATAAATAAATAAATAAATAAATAAATAATTTTAAAAAATCCTTGCCTCCAAGGAGCAGCCTGGTTTCACCCTCTCCATGATGGACCTGTTCTCTTAGCAGTCCGTGATATATTCAGTACTCTTCTACAGCATCACAACTCAGAGGTGTCAATTCTTCTATCATCCTTACATTGTGCAGCTCTCTGATGCATAGCAAGTAATTGTGAAGATCAGGCATACTTTAGTGTCTAGGCTGACATCATTGATCTTCTGTACTGTTTCCCCTAGTTCCATTAAAAAAAGCAAAATCAAAGCAGTTGCCATCCAGTCAATCCTAACTTGTGCGTGTTTTGCAGAATCTTCATAACAGAGATGTGTGGAAGCAGATTGCCAGGGCTTTCTTCTGAAGCACCCTGTATATATTCAAACTGCTAGACTTTTAGTTGAACATTGAACCATTTGTGCTACCTAGTGATTCCTGTTTCCACAAGGACATATTCCATAACAAGGAATATGTACTCCTTGCTTTGGAATATGTCCTTGTGGTAACTTAAAAGTGAGGTCAGTGGCTGACACAGGAGAAAGTTCTTGATACATCATGAAGTAATTTTACTCTTAGCGTACATACATATGCACACACCCCAGGGTAACCCAATGCTATAAGAAAGTTCCATGGTTTGGAACCAATTCAACAGTAGTGGTTGTATTGTTTGAGTTGAGTTTAATGATTAAAGATCCTAAGCCCAAATTCCTAAAGCATCTGGCTGTTGAAGGATATAGGCAGGTAAGGCAGTGGGCATGGCCCCAGGTGCAAACTCTCCAGTTTTGTTATTACAGACAGTAAGATGCTACAGCAGACAAGGTGGGGCACTTCCCCCTCCCTCCTCATGTACTTCCTCTTGCTCCCCTCCTGCTGCTGCCCTAGGCTGATAAGGCTGCTGGTGCCTGTTCTTCCAACCTCCACCAGTAGCTTCAGTAACAGCACCAGTGACAAGAGTAAGTGAAAGCAGGATCCATAAGGTTTCAGTATGATACTAGCAAATCTAAATCACATGTCTTAGTTCCCAGAGCTTACTGTGGATGTTAAGCAACCCATGCCTACCTATAAAGCCATAAAAGTTAGTTGGCAATCCCTTTCTCTTGAAATACTTTGGTGTGCATCTCTAAGAACAAAGACATCTTCTTATGTGGCCGCAATACAATGAACACGTTGAGAAAGTTGAACAATGACATAGCACTACTACTCAGTGCTGTTGAGTCAGAAACACACTCATAGCCGACCCTCCAGTGGGTTTTCAATGGCTATAAATTGCCTGGATGGAGATCGCCTATCTCTCTTGTGGAACAGCTGGTGGAGTCTAAATGTCTGCTATTTATTTGACAGTGTAACTCCTTTTCCACTTGATTTCTCTTGTTAGTTGCTGTTAGATGCCTTTGAGTTGAGTACAATCCATAGTGACCCTATGAACAACAGATCTGAACAATGTCCTATCCCGTCCCATCCTCACATCTCTGACACACTCAACCCCATATCCATATAGTTACCATATCAACCCACCTGGCCTAGGCTCTTCCACCCTTTTGCCATCCCTCACCTTCCCAAGCACAATGTCCCTCTCCAAGGAAGAATCTCTCCTAACAACATATATATATGCCCAACTATGTGAGATGAAGCTTCATCATCTCTGCCTCCAAGGAGCATTCTGGTGGCGTTTTCTCCAAGACATATCTGTTCTTTGGCAGCTCATGAGAGAGCTCCCTGATATATAAAAGAAACTCACTTTGTGATAGAATATTGCCCCCATGGTGGCCTTTCCACATTGTTTTTCCTGGCTTCTATTCCATATCACCAGGACATTTAGATGTCGTCTATATCTGTGTCTCCTTTCTTTGGAAAACAGGTCCTTGACATTTTCTCTCTCATGACACTGACATTTTGAGATACACAGGCTAGATTTTTTTGCATGCTGTTTTGTTGTTAGGTGTCACTGAGTCAAGTATGACTCACAGTGGCCCTATGAACAAAGAATCTGAACTCAGTCCTTTCCTGCACCATCCTCACACTTCCTGACACACAAGAGCTCATTGCAGCAGTCACTGTGTCAATCCACCTGGTTCAAGGTCTTCCTTTCCTTCACCAACCCTCTATCTGTCCCAACATCATGTCCCCCTCCAAAAAACAGAACCTCCTAACAATATGTTCAAAATATGAGAGGTGAAACCTCATCATTTTTGCCTCCAAAGAGAACTCTGGCTGTACCTTCTCCAAGACAAATCTGTTTGTTCACTTGGCCATCCACGGATGTTCAAGGCTCTTCTCCAACACCACAACTCGAGGGCATAAATTCTTTTTCTGTCATTCTTATGCATTGTCTAGGTCTCGGATGCATAACTAGTAATCAGAAAGACTATGGCCTGAATCAGGTGCACCGTAGTCCTCAAGCTGGCACCACTACCCCTCAGTAATTTGGAAAGGTCCCTAACTGCAGATTTTCCCATTGCAATGCATCTCCTTATTTCCTGACTGTTGGTACCAAGGGTGTAAATTGTGGATCCAAGCAAGATGAAGCTGTTGACAATTTCAATCTCCTCTCCATCTATCTTGACACTGCCCATTGATCCAGTGGTAAGAATATTTGTTTTCTTGTTATTGAGATACAATCCATACTGAAGGCTACATTCCTTGATCTTCCACAACAAGAACTTCAGGTCCTACTCACTTTCAGCAAGCAAGGTTGTGTCATCTGCATAACACAGGTTATTGATGAATCTCGCTCCAGTCCTGATGTCACACTCCTCTTCATAGAGTCCAGCTTCTTGAGTCGTTTGCTCAGCATATAGATTCAACAGGTATGGAGAGAGAATACAACCTGCATGTACCCCCTTCCCAATTCCAAACCATGCAGTGCTCCCCTGCTCCGTTCACACAACTGCCTCCTGATCCAGGTTTAGGTTCCTCAGGAGCACAATCAAATGTTCTGGGATTCCCATTCTTTTCAATGTCAGCTACAACTTGTCATGATCCACATAGTCAAACACCTTTGCACAGTCAAGAAAGCACAAGTAGACATTCTTTTAATAATTCTTATTTTCAGCCAGGATCCATCTGACATCAACAATGAAAGCAAAAGGTCATTACAAAAACAGAGGAGAAAGAAAAAATTCAAATGGATGTCAGAAGAAACTCTAAAGATTGCACCTGGAGCATCAAGAAGCCAAATCTGAAGAAAAACATGTAGAAGTGAAAGAGCTGAACAAACTATTTCAAAGGGCAGCTCTGGAGGACAAAGCAAAGTACTATCATGAAATGTGCAGAGAGCTGGAATTGGAGAATAAAAAGGGAAGAACTCACTCTGCATTTCTCAAGCTGAAAGAACTGAAAAACAAATTTAAACCCTCTGTCACAATGTTGAAAGATGCTATGGGCGATATATTTAATGACCCAAAAAGCATCAAAAGAAGATGAGGGAATTCAGAGTCACTATACCAGAAAGAATAGATTGACACTGAAAAACTTGAGGAAGTATCATAAGAGCAGGAGCCAATGGTAATGAAGGAGGAAGTAGAAGCTGCATTGAAAGCATTGGCAAAAAATAAAGCCCCAATTAATGGGATGCCAACTGACTTGTTTCAATGAACAGATGCAGCCTTAGCACTTACCAGTCTATGCCAGGAAATTTGGAGGACGGCTGGCTGGCCAATGGATTGGAAAAGGTCCATATCTGTTCCCATTTCCAAGAAGTATGATACAACTGAATATGGAAATTATTGAACAATATCATCATATCACATGCAAACAAAATACTGCTGAAAACCATTCAAAAATGGCTGGAACAGTACATAGATGGGGACTTGCCAGAAGTTCAAGGAGGATTTAGAAGAGGCCTTGGCTCCAGGGATATCATTGCTGGTGTTGTTTTGCATATTGTCATTCAACTTTAATTTGTCCAATCATTTCTTCTCTACTGCTTCCTCCCACTTTATCTTTTGTATTTGTCTCTTTAAGGACTACTGTCTCTTCTTGGGGTCAGTCTTGGATCAGGCCATTCATCACTGATCTCTACTCACCCACATGAAGAATGAGGTCCAGGCTCTGGATCGACAGGTAGTGGGCACTAGGGAAATAACTGGGCAGAGGGTAGATTATCTGCATGGATTAGGTACCGCTGGGTAACAAATGACCAAATTCAGTGGCTCAGCATGACATTTACTATCTCATAGTGTCTGTGTATCAGAAATCTGAGAGAGGTTTAGCTGCCTTTCTCTACTGTAGGTCTCTCATGAGACTGAAAGCAAGGTTGTGGCAGAGGTCGTAATCCTCTCTGGACACAACTGGGAAAAGGTCTACTTTCCAGCGCACTCATCTCACTGAGAGCAGGATTCACTTCATCACTGGCTATTGGCTGTAGGCACATCCAGGTCATTGCTTTGGGGACCTATCCACGGTGCAGCCCACAGCAGGACGTCTGCTTTCACTAGAAAGAACCAGCAAAAACCTGAGAGAAAGCACACCAGCAAGGCAGAAGTCTCTGTCAACTCATCTCAGAAGTGACTGACAGGACTGAGTCCCTGGGTCCAGCTTAGTGACGGAAGCAGCACCAAAAATAGGGAAGGCCTTCTATTTGGATAATGCCAGACTCAAAGCCTGAACAAAAATGTGGTGCTTTAAGTCTTATTAAATCCACTTTAATGAAAGGGTATTTTTAAGTCATAGCCTGGAGTCCAACTTTCTCATCATGACTTTACAGCTTCAAGGTCAAACAGTGAGATTGGCCAAGCGTGTCTTTGGGAAGCCGGCCACACACAATAGCCTCTCAGGCCATCCCTTCCACCTGAATAATTTGACTGCCCCTGTGTCCTCTTCACTCCTCCCTCTTCCCATTGAACCTCTTCTAGGGAAAGGCTGAGACGTATTTATCCACATGGGGCCTTAACTGGAAACCCAACCATAGTTCATTTTCCCATCCGATACCTGCCCCCTTTGTTCTGTCTATAGTAACAAATCTTGAACCATCTAATACTGACCAGTTTTGGCATGTGTAGCAGTGAGAATCTAGCCAGGGAAACAACCCACTCTACATGGCAGAAAAGAATTGCAAAGGGATTGGAGAAGCCAGCCCGTACTTGCCACTGGCCCTCCAGAGCCTTTACTATCAGAAAGACTTCTCTGACACCTCATGGGAACCAGGAGCCCACATACTATGGCTACTGTCACTGCCAGAGGCTCCACGGCAGGAGAAAATGTGGGCTTGTTTCTTCCACCTGCTTTCCCAGCTCCTGCCAAGACCTCGCCAAGGAGGAATCCTATCAGAAGCAGCTGGAGAGAGTCTGAGAAGTAAAGGCCGGGCACTGCCCCACTGATGCAGAGGAATAATACATGGAAGGGCAACAATGGGGCTGGCAGCCCGTGCTAACCCCACACAGTACAACTTCCGGACACAGCAGCTGCCAGCTACTCCTTGCCCCTTGGTCTCAGCTGTCCCCCAAGAGGTCACCCTGTAGCCAGCCTCTTACTGCAGGTGAAGGTCTGAAGGTGAACGGAAATCACAGCTCCCCGGAGAAAGTGATGGGATCACTGGTCACACGTGCACAGGTGCGGGGCAGGCCCCAGGCTTATCCAGGGCTCGGCACGTGGGAACAGCTGGCCTCACTCTGCAGCCTCGTCACCTGGTTGATTAGGAAAGGCTAATGCTTTATTTGTATTTCTTTAGCAGCCATCCAGGGTGGCTCTCTTACAGTTTTCAATTTTGATTTGTTCTCTATTTCCTAGGAGAGATGGTAGGAATATTTGACTCCAGCGTTGCACAAAACAGGAAATTACATTTCACAGGGTTTTATTATATCTGGTTCCCATTTGCTCCTGGTGTACTTCTAAGTCAAATGTCTGCCTTTGAGCAGCGGCAACTTTAGCAGTGATTTGGAGATATTTAATGAAAGCTTGCTACTGGCCTGACCCTGTATAAAGATGTAGGAGAGGGGGGGGAAAAAGAAGAAAAGATGAAACAGTGTTCCTTTTTAAGTCACTCACAGTTTTGTTAAGGAAGGAGGCTTAGACATAAGATATTTCTGAAAACAATGAATATTTGTATTCCACAGTGCTAAAGTCTGTATACAGATCCTAAGGATTACAGGTCAGAAAAGTAAAGCTTCTTTCCAAAGAAGGGATTATATGTGGAAGGTGAGTTCCTCGCATGGGGAATTATGTCAGCAAAGGCAAGAAATAAACAGGCAAGCATCACCTTTATAATACAGAAGATGAAAGGACCCTTGGAAGCTCTGGTGTCCTAGTGGTAAAGAGTTGCTCTTCCAACCCAAAGGCAGGTGGTTTGAATCCACCACCTGCTCCAAGGAAGAAAACTGGACATTCTCCTCCTGTGTGGCTTACAGTCTGTAAACACCTGCTGCAGGGTCAGCTGTGAGTCAGTTCTGACTCAAAGACACATAACAATAACAGCAAAGCATCATTTGCCCTATACTTGAAAACATCTGATTCCCAGCACTTTCCATTTTCTGTATGGTGCAGGAGTGGCATCCACTTCCTAAACAACATGCCTCCGGAAACTCTATGAACTTTGATAAATGTCCATAGTTCTAGAAAGGCTTTGGGCCTTTTGTTCATAGGGTTGCTAGGAGTCGTGCTCGACTCGACAGCAATCAACAACAACATTAGACAGCAAGCAGGAGAAGGATGGGCAGAAGAAGAGCTCTTGCTATTAGGTGCCTCTGCAAACTCGCTGGGGGGTCAGCTATGCCTCGGTTCCTACTCAACAGTACACAACAACAATGACACTAGATAGCAAACATTTTGTTATCTTACATCTCAATGTATACATTTTACCTAAAACATAAAATAAAAATATCCTTCATTATTCTAACTCATTGGATCTCTGAATTTGGAAAATAATTCTAGGGTAAAAGTTGTTGCTGTTTTTATGGTAACACCAGCGGGCAAGTCCCATTGCCAAGGGTCAAACATTGAGCTAGAGGCTTCTCCTGACTTACTTAGTTGCAGGGCCTGATAAGGTCCAAACCAGATGTTGTCTTGTGGGGTTAGTGGGTTATGGGAGTTGGCAAATCCCCAAATCTCTGGGTCAGATAGCAGGCTGCTGACTTGCCTCCCAGGGACTAGAAGTCAGAAGGTTTGGTCAGATTAAGATGGGGCAAGCTTTACTAGGATATCTGAATGTATTGAATACAGACCACAATCCCAAGGATGGTTACATAATATCTGTCAGACTGTAAATTGTGTCCTAGTCAAGTTGGCAGATAGCCTTCACCATTATAGGATTTATTCAGTCTTCATCCACAGAGTTAAGAAAGCAAGAGGGATCTGTTTCAGATTCCCTAGTGATCCTCCCTCATTGGAAAGATTTTCTTCCCAGTGAAATTAGTTGTTCAACTTCTTGACTGCTGGAACTGGGTGTTGATTGTAGATCCAATTAAGATAAAACAGTTGACAACTTCAATCTTTTCACAGTCTATCATGATGTTGTCTATTGACCTGGTGGTAAAGACTTCCTTTTTCCTGATGTTGAGACGCAATCCGTATTGAAGGCTGTAATCCTTGATCTTCTGCAGTAAACACATCAAGTCCTCCTTACTGTCATTAAGCAAGGCTGTGTTATCTACATAAAGCAGCTTGTTGATGTGTCTTCCTCTGATCCTGAAGCCACATTCTTTTTCATAAAATCCAACTTCCCAAATAATCTGTTCAGCACATAAAAGAAACCTAGTAATCAAGCCTTAAAGACCTCACCCCTACTCCCACCCCAACTCCCCTCAACTCACACTTCCACTCTCATTCATTCTCCCTCTCCCTCTTTTTCTCACCATTTTAACTTTGAAAAGAGTCCCTCTAGCGGCCAGTCTATATAATGTCTTGCAAGAACAGGATGCCAATGGAAAGGGGGTATTAGAGCTAGGCTTTCTTTTCCAAACAAAAGAAGCAGCATTGCTGTCAGCCTCTCATTGCTGTGAATGCAGAATTAGTCCATAACGGACCCTCCATTGGGTTTGCTAGGCTGTAAATCAAGTAAGAGAGATTATCTTTCTCTTGTGGAGCTGCTAGTAGATTCAAACTGCCAGAGAAGGAGGAGTCTTTGAGTTAGGACTATGCCATCAGAGAGGCTTCATTCAAACTGCAGAGGCATTCATTGCTTGAGGAGCTCTGGGAGTGGTGTACATCACAGCAGCTACAATCTAGGTTTCAGCATGAAAGCAGAGAGAGATGGAGACGAAGATGTTTTGTGGCTAAATAGTTACCCTTCACCATATAATGTGAAACGCTGAGCATCAAATGTTTTAAAGGGGCAAAATGACCCTTTCATTCTCCATATTGTAAAGGTAATGTGTAACTTCATTACAGGAGTAATGCAACTGTCAGAGGATTTATGATCACAGCGAAAATAGCTAGCTTAAAAATTTTAAAACAAGATGAAAATCAGTCTGTGTTTATATAGCCCTAGTGATGCAATAGTTAGTACTTCGCTGCGAACCAGAAGATCAGAGGTTCAAGCTCACCAGCAGCTCTGTAGGAGAAAAGGCCCGGCAATTGAAGTTGATTCTAATTCACAACCCTATGGCATAGACTAGAATGGTCCTGAATTATTTCCAAGGCTGTAAATGTTTATGGAAGCAGATGGCCACATTCTTCTCTCATCACGTAGCTGGTTGGTTCAAACTGCCAATCTTTCAGTCAGTGGCCCAAAGCCTTAACCACTGCACCCATGGGCCTTCTCCATAAAGAGGACAGCCAGGAAGCCCTATGGGCGGTTCTGCTCTTCTACATTAGGATGCTGAGTCAGAACTGAGGACACACAACTAAAATATGACATCTACAGAATATCCATTGTTCATAGTGTGGCCTTGGGTCATAGTCTACTCAATGGCACCTTATAACAACACAGAATGGGTATAACTACCACCCTTGCCCTTCTTGTTGTTAGAAGTCATCAGGTCAACTACCACTCCTCGGGACCCTCTGAACAACACACCTGGCTATTACTCCCCTCTGCACCATCATCATGATCCTGACATGCTCAAGCCCATTGCTACAATCTCTGGGTCAGTTCATCATGTTGAGTATCTTCCTCGCTTTCTCTGACCCTCCACTTACCCAGCATGATGTTTGCTCCTAAGGATGAGTCCCTTCCTGACAACATGCCCTAAGTATGTTGTTGTTTATTGCCATTGGGTCGAGTACTACTCGTAACAACCTTATGAACAAAAGGCCTGAAGCTTTTCTATAACTTTCGTCATTTCTCTAAGTTCATGGCATTTAGGAAGTGGATGACACTCCTGCTCCCAAACCTGTCTTAAACTGGGAGATCCTCCAAATACTGTCCACCATGTGCAGCCATTATGGCATTTAACCCCCACAATGGCACAAGGTTCAGCATATACTTGCCCTTACATGACCTAAAGGCTACAGGGCCCCTGTGGACTGTTCTATACTCTTTTTATTTTTGATGAGTCATGAAATTCTATTTAAACAAAATAGAATATTAAAAATAAAATATTTAACCACAGAGAAGCTCTGGCTAGACACTGACAAAACTTCTGGATTATGGTTGATGAAACAGCATATAACCTAACATAAGGTTGATACAGTTATAACATATCATGTCTTTGCTTTGGGGACATTGCTCTCTGGTGATAAGGTCCTGGGTTTTGCTTAGACATAGCTACTAAAGAACTCTTACTGTACATATAAACAAACAAAAGGAAAACATACTTACCTGAAAGATGTATTCCTAAATTCAAACTATTTTGGCATTCCTTGGCAAGGGATAGAGCAGGGTTTAGGGCTATTGTACATAGGGTTGTTATGAGTCATAAGTGACTTGATGGCACATAACAACAACAGCAACATTTTCAAATCTGGCAAAATTATTCTGGTTAGCAGTATAATACACAATAGTCTACACCACCAGAGCACCTTAAAGTCTAGTAATACTCTAAGTATTTTTAACACTATAGCAAATTCTTCTTGATTGAATGGGGGGAAAAATTCCCAACCCCTATACCTGAAAATGTCAATTTTGAAGGTCTGTCTCACCTACTTTGGGCACATGGCCAAAAGAGACTGGTTCTTGGAGAAGGACATGATGCTTGGAAGAGTGGAGGGACAATGTAGAAGAGGAAGACCCTGCATGAGTTGATTGATACAGTAACTGGGGCAATGGGAGTTGGTGGGTCAGAATTAGTGAGACCGGCTCAGGACAGGGCAGGGTTCAGAGCTGCTGTACATAGCGTTGCTATGGGCCACAGGTGACTAGACAGCACATAACAATAACATACCTGAAAATATAACCCCTTTTGGAAATAGAGATATTTTTCTGTTGTGTTGATGAGCTCAGACGACAATAATCATATTCTTCAACATTTGTTACTTGCTCTCCTGTTAAACTTGGCCACTGTTACTGGAGAGAGATGGTACCTCACTGTAATTTTGATTTGCATCTCTCTTACTGAGAGTAATTTGGAATATTTCTTCAAATGTCTGTTGGCCATTCAAGTATCTTTCTCTGTGAAATTTTTTTCCATGTCTTTTAATCATTTTGTAATTGGGTTATCAGTCTTTTTCTTGTGGAGGTCCAGGAGTATTCTATAAACTTTTGTTGTAAGACTTGTCTGAGATGGTACTACCAAATCTTTGTTCCCAGTCAGTAGGTTTGCTTTTCACCCTGATGAGAAAAGTTTGTGATGCCCACAGGGATTTTTAATCTTTAGAAGGTCCCATTCATCAATTTTATCCCCTTCAGATTATGAATTTATGGCTATACTTGGCACTCTCTTTATACTGTAGCCTAGGACTTCTAAGATTGATCCCAGTTTGTCTCTGATGAACTTTATGGTTTGAGGCTTTACTCCTGGTTTCTTACCCACCTTGAGTCGATTTTTGTGTATGGAGTGAGATGTGGATCCTGTTTCAGCTTTCTGTAGGTGGAAGTCCTGTTTTGCCAGTACCACTTGTTTAAGAGGTTGTTATTTCCCCATTTGATAGCTTTGATTTCCTTATCAAATATCAGTTGACCATATATATCAGGGTCTGTTTCTGGGTTCTCAATTCTTTCCACTGGTCTATGTGCCTATCATTGTACCAGTACCATACTGTTTTGGTTACTACTGCTATGTAGTAAGTTTTGAGGTCAGGGAGTGCTATGCCTCCCACCTCATTTCTGTTTCTCAGGAGTTTTTTGCTTATTTGGGGTCTTTTGCCTCTTCAAATAAATTTGACAATTTCCCTTTTGATCTCCTTGAAAAATGAATTTGGTATCTGGATTGGGATTGCATTGAACATGTAATTTGCTTTCAGTATGATTGTCATTTCCATGATTTTGAGTCATCCTATCCATGAACAGGGCATATTTTTCTCTTACACATTGTTAGGAGGATTGTAAAATAGTACAACCATTCAAGAAGGCAGGTTGGTGCTTCTTCAAAAAGCTGAATATAGAAAATCCTTATGACCCAGCTATTCCACTGCTTGGAATATACCCTGAGAAAAAAAAAATATCTGAGGCACAAAAGGAAACCTGTACACCAATGTTCATAGTAGTGTTATTCACCATCTCAAGAACATGGAAACAGCCCAAATGTCATACCACAATCGAGTGGATTGAGAAATTATGGTATATTCATGCAATAGAATACTACATAGTACGCAGGAGCAATGATTTTGTAAATTATTCCCCAATAATATTTTTAAATTATACAAATATTTTCATACACACACCCCATACTTAACCAAGTCTCAAAATGCCAGGGTTGGGGGGAAGCCCAACAAATCGCAAGATCAATACATTTACTCCTTCGGTTTCTATCTACATCACCTAGTACTCCTTTGACATACAAGTCACAAAAAGAGCAGAATGGCCACAGAGACACACAGGGGGAGGCAGATCTGTGAGGACCCGTCTACAAGCAAAGGGATCCCAGGGACCACTGCAGATGTGAGAAGCTAGGAAAGAGGTCTATAAAAAAAATCAAGTGGCTCAGCTCCTGATTTGGACTTTCAGCTTCCAGAAGTGTGATAAATTCTAGACTTTAAAGGTACCCATTTGTGATATTTCTCTTCCATCAGCACTAGCTATAATTGGCACCTGTAACCTGCTGAAAGCAGAGAATACCAGAAGAATGTCTATCTATGTTTCATTGATTATGCAAAGGCACTTGACTGCGTGGATCATAACAAACTGTGGCTGACTCTGAGAAGAATGGGAATCCCAGAACATTTAATCGTGCTAATGCAAAACCTATACTTGGACCAAGAGGCAGTCGTCAGAACAGAGCAGGGCAACACTGCATGGTTCAAAATTGGGAAGGGTGTACGTCAGGGATGTGTCCTATCTCCATACCTTTTCAACCTGTATGCAGAGTGGATTATCCGAGAGGCGGGGCTCTATGAGGAGAAGCGTGGCGTTAGGATTGGTGGACGATCTATCAACAATCTACGTTATGCAGATGACACAACCTTGCTCGCTGAAACTGAGGAGGACCTCATGCACTTACTGCAGAGGGTCAAGGACTGCAACCTTCAATATGGACTGAGGCTCAATGTCAAGAAGACAAAAATTCTCACCACTGGACCAATCGGTAGCATCAGGATGGATGGCGAAGAGATTGAGATTGTTCACAGCTTCAGTTTGCTCAGCTCCACGGTCAACACTCTTGGCACCAGTAGCCAGGAAATAAAAAAACGTATTGCGATGGGAAAGTCTGCTGTTAGGGACCTCTCCAAAATACTCAAGAGCAACAGTGTCTCTCTGGAGACTAAGGTCCGCCTGATACAGGCCATGGTTTTTGCAATCACTTGTTATGCATCAGAGAGTTGGACAATAACTAGGGAGGATAGAAGGAGAATTGACGCCTTTGAGCTGTGGTGCTGGAGAAGAGTATTGAATGTACCATGGACTGCCAAGAAAACAAACAGGTTCATCACAGGATTAAACCAGGTTGCTCCTTGGAGGCAAGGATTCTGGGGCTTCGTCTGACATACTTTGGACATGTTGTAGGAGAGGGACATCATGCTGGATAGAGTAGAGGGACAGCGCAGGAGGGGAAGACCCTCTATGAGGTGGATTGATTCAGTGACTGGAGTACTCGGGATGGGTGTGTCAGAGGCAATGAGATTGGCACAGGATAGAGCATGGTTTAGGGCTGTTGTGCATAGGGTCGCTATGAGTCGCAAACAACTCGACGGCACATAACAACAACAACAGTTAACCCACCCATAGTCATCAGGTCAATCTTGTCTTATAACAACCACCAAGGACACAGTAGAACTGTCCCATGTGGTCTCCAAGCCTTTGATCTTTCTATTTTACTGGGGAAGCACTGAGCTTTTGGTCAGCAGCCGAGTGCTTCACCACTGGACCACTAGGGCACCTTGCTATAAGGTTATTCATGATTACATGGGACACGGCTCATGCAGTAGATGCACCAGGAGCAGAGACCGTTTGGAGAATAGCAGTGAGATTGTCCCTGTGTGTGAAAGAGGTGATGGGGATTATAAACAGGAGTTGATCCTTGAAGTGTTTATGCCACAGTCTTGCAACTTGATTGACCCACTGTAGGAAGAAGGAGAAGGGAGATGTAAAGTCCATCTCTGAGTTTCTCTTTGGGGAAACTGAGGGAAAATACTGCCAGCTGCTAATAGGAAATAAACAAAGTGCAGATTCCGGGGGGGGGGGGAGCAGCTGCTTTGAAAAAAAATCAACATTTCTATCTTTGCAAGAGCTCTAACTGGCAAACAACCATGAAAATGGGTTCAATGTCACTATTAACTAAAGAATGGAAGTTGAAACAAGTCCAGGATCAGACAGGAAATGAGAACAGGATGACTTTAGGAAATCATTGAACAAGATGAAAAATATCCATAGAGACAAGAACTTGCATCAGGAACTCTTGCAAATAGCTGATGGAGATATTATTTGTACAGCCACATTTTTATGGACAATTTGGATTGATTTATTACAATTTTTATGTAGTTTATGTGTGACCCCATCATTTCATTTCTAAGCATTTCATTTACAGCCAACAAAGAGGAAAGCGTAACACTATTCACTGAAGTAGCACTTGTGTCCACCAGACCATCCTAGTTTTTCCACCTTCCAGCATGTAACCTTGGATAAATTATTTAAACTGCATGAATTTAAAGTATCTACGTTTTTCGGTGGTGTTCTAATACCTAACCACTGCATCACGAGGGCTTCTCCATAAATATTATATCCTGAGAAACCCTCTGGGCAGTTCTACTCGTTACACTGAGCTTTCCTATTGTAATATTACTAATACTAGACCCGGCTGCTCCTTGGAGGCAAGGATCCTGAAGCTTAATCTAACATACTTTGGACATGTTGCAAGGAGGGACCAGCCCTTGGAGAGGGATGTCATGCTTGGGAGGGTGGAGGGACAGCACAGGAGAGGAAGATCATCGGGGAGATGAATTGATTCAATGACTGGGGTAATAAGGGGTAGATGTGTCAGAGACAATAAAATTGGCACAGGCTAGAGCAGATATAGGGCTCTTGTACATAGGGTCGCTATGAGTTGCAGGCAATTCGACAGCACAGAACAACAACAACAACAACAAGTACCCAGATTGTTGAGCTATTTATTAATTTACCATAAGGTTTAAACTAAATAACCAATGCCAAGAACTTGGCCACCTTTCCAAGCATAACGTCCCCCTCCTAGGAATAGCTTCTCCTACAACATCCCCATGAAGAAAGCAAAAGTTCATTACAAAGATAGAGGAGGAAGAAAAAACCAAAATGGATGTTAGGAGACACTCTGAATATTGCACTAGAGTGCTGAGAAGCCAGAGGAAAGGGAAGGAATGAGGAAGTTAAAGAGTTGAACAGAAGATTTCAAATGGCAGCTTGGGAAGACAAAGCAAAGGATTAGAACAAAATTTGTAAAGAGATGGAGTCAGAAAATAAAAAGAGAAGAACTTATTCAGTATTTCTGGAGAACAAATCCAAACATCGAGTTGTAATATTTAAAAACACTTTGGTAAAATATTGAATGACCCAGGAAGCATCAAAAGAAGATGGAAGGAATACGCAGAGTCACTGTACCAGAAAGAATTGGCCGGCACAGAACCATTTCAGGAAGTAGCATGTGATCAAGAACCAATGGTAATAAAGGAAGAAGTTCATGCTGCTCTGAAGGAATTGGCAAAAAATAAGGTCCCAGGAACTGATGCCATAACAATTGACATATTTCAAGAAACATATACAGTCCTGGATGTGCTCAACAGATTGTGCCAAGAAACCTAGAAGACAGCTACTACCAGGAAAACTGACTGGAAGATGTCCATATTTATTCCCATTCCCAAAAAAGGTAATTCAACAAAATGTGGAAATTATTGAACAGTATCACACATGCTAGCAAAATCTTGCTGAAGGTTATCCGGAAACAACTAGAACAGTTGAAAGAGAACTGCCAGAAGTACAATCTGGGTTTAGAAGAGGTTGTGGTATGAGGGATATACCATTGCCAATGTCAGATGAATCTTGACTGAAAGTAGAGTACCAGGATGACTATTTGTGTTTTACTGACTTTGCAAAGGTGTTTGACAGTGTAGATCACAGCAAATTGTGGCTGACCTTGAGAAGAATGAGAATCCAAGAACACTTGATTATGCTCATGTGAAACCTATACTTAAACCAGAAACAATCATCAGAACAGAGCAAGGAAACACTGTATGGCTCTAAATCAAGAAAGGAGTATGTCAGGGATATATCCTTTCTCCATACCTTTTCTTTTCTTTTAAATTTAGGTTGTTTATTTTTCATTTCAATGACCATCTACAGGGATTTTGGGATTCCATTCATTCATTGTTGCACCCTTCTCCCCACACAAACCCCTCCCCCTCCCCCCCCCGTTTGCTCCTCTCCCCGAAAAGTAAAAGAAAAACTCCCTCATTGGTACACAATCCCCCCCCCGCACCTCCCCAAACCCCACCTCCTACCCCCAAATATAATCCACTCTACAACCCTCATTGCATACTCCTATGATAAAAATAATGCCCTAAAATATAATACTTTTAGACTATTCTCTCCCCCTTAGACTTCAATGCCATAAACATATTTCATCCAGTTTTTCTCAGTCATCTGCATATGATAGGTTGTTGATGAATCTTCCTCTGATCCTGATATCACAATTCTCTTCAGAGGCCAGCTTCTTAAATAATTTCCTAAGTAATTTTAAAGTAGACAGGAAGCTTTGGGATCCCAATGGTTGAGGAGTGGCACTGGCCAACCAAAAGTAGGTAGGCTAGCACAACATTTCTCTATCTCCCGGACCTAACAGATTATGGCCTGTTGTTACTGTTGTTAGATACTGTTGACTCTGATTCATAGTGATTCTGTGCACAACAGGTTGAAACCTCATCTGATCTTGCACCTTTGTCATAATCTCCATTATGTTTAAGCCCATTGTTGTAGTCACTATGTCAATCCATTTCACTGAGGGTCTTCCTCTCCTTCTCAGATCTTCCACTTCCCAAGCATGATGTCGTCCTCCAAAGACTGGCCACTCCTGAGAACATTCCAAAAGTGTGTAAGACAAAATCTCACCATTCTTGCCTCTAAGAATTACAATTCTTCTAAGACAAATTTGTTTATTCTTTTAGCTGTTCATGGTATAATCAGTCTTCTTTCCCAATATCACAATTCAAAGGCATCAATCCTACTTCAGTTTTCCTTATTCGTTGTTAAATTTTCACATACATATGAAGCAACAGAAAATACCAAGACTTAAGTTAGGTCTTTCCAAAGATACTTACGCTTTTTAGTACTTTAAAAAGGTCCTTGACAACAGATTTGTCCAAATGTAATATATCTTGATATCTTGACTGCTACTTCTAGAAGGGCTGATTGTAGATCCAAACAAAATTAAAACCTTGACAACTTTCCTTTTTCTCCATTGATCACGAGGCTTTCATTTTTTTTTAATTTAGGTTGTTTATTTTTCATTTCAATGAACATCTACAGAGATTTTGGAATTCC
>NW_006400013.1:227321-246910 GCF_000299155.1 Elephantulus edwardii
ACTGGACTTCCTTGTATGCGTATAGATATTATCCTGTCACTGACAATATTGTACTTCAATGACTTTTTTAACTATGAAAGCAACTCCATTTTTCCTCAGAGGTACACGGTTCAAATCCACCAGATGCTCTGCCGGAGAAGGAGGGACAATTTCCTCCTGTACCAGTCAGATCTGATTTGATGGTATATGCACAGAAACTAATAATAAAATTAAAAAAAATTTTTTTTAAATCCCCTTCTAGGGATTCTATTTTTAATGTTCCAAGTACAAGATTGACTCTAGGTAGAAGATGTAGGTAAATATTAAGACATTTTCATTTAAAATGTAATATTTAGAAAATAAAGTAAAGGAAAAACCACTCAAAGGTCTCCAACACTAATTTTATTTCCAAAATAAAAAGCTTTATGACATGTGTATGATTTTTGTAAATTCCAGTGAATTGTATAGAAAAGAATATGATCTGCTTGCTTTGTGTCTTTCTAGAGAAGGACTAAACTAATTGTTACAGTTGAATTCCCTCTCATAATCCCTACTGTACATTTACAAAAGATTATAGGGTAGCTAGAAAAAGCTCAAAGCAATTTCTTCATCTACATAAAATACAATATTAAATTTCATTTTCACTGCCTGATCTGGACTGCCTGATATAAATACAACAGCAATAACAATGTGCTATCTTTGTTTAGAATGTAATCACATATGAAGTACTTTCATTTCCACTGTTTTATCTGACCCTTATACTGCCACTGATGACCAGCAGAAGTTTCCTGGACCTGGGCATAAGCAGGTTACCTTGGTTTCCTGGCACCTCTTTAACAGAAATACCATGAGTAGGTAAGTAAGTGTCTTTAAAAAACCAGAAATATACTTCTTTACATTTCTGGAGGCTGAAAATCCAAATCAGTGTCTCAAACAAGTTGAATCATTTTGTGAGCCTCTCTGCTATATCCTGGAGTCTACCAGTGATCCTTTCTTGTAGATGGATCCCCACATGGCCTCTTTTTTCCCTGTTTGTTTCTGTATATCTGGGGGGGGGGGAGAGAGATAGAAAGAAAGAGAGAACACACCCAGAAGTAATTAAGTTTTAAAAACTGAATTTAAAACCTGCTCTGTTAGAAAATCGTATTTCCACAGGTAGGTACATGGACCAGAATATCAACACATATTTTTAGGGATGCTCCACAATAAGGGTTTGGGTTCTGGGGTCAGCAGGGAATCTGGCTTAGCATCTTCTCACTATCAAGCACCAGAAGCATAGCTTTGTGTCCATGTAAACGAGCATGCTTGAATTTAGAGTCACAGATGTACCAGAAATCTCTACAACGTTAAACCTAATGAGAGGCATTACGGCGTGGGACTGATGAAATGTATCATATTTGATTAACAGGATCCCACTAGAAAATTGGAAATATTTCTAAGTGTTAAAATAGAGGGATTTTAATTCAGGGAATTGATTTGCACAGGAGATGGAAAGAACTGAGTTTGTTCAATGAAGAATCCAGAAGACTCTAATTTCTGGAAGCCTTTTCCATCACTTGGCTGAAAGAAAACAGGGAGAAGAGGTGTAAGCAGAGCCAGGAGCTGGGACAGAGGAGTTAAGCTGCAATCAAGGTTGTTGCATTGTGTACTACGGAGTAGGAACCAACAAATAACTGACCCTCTGGTGGGTTTTCAGAGGCAGTTAATCACATGGAAGGAGATTGTCCATATTTCTCTTGCAGAGCAGCTAGTGGCCTCGAACTACATGCCCTTAGGACTGCAGCACAACTTCTTGCCACTAGGCCACCAGAGACCTCTCCAAAAGACTAGAGCCAGAAAGGAGACACAGCCATTACCAGATAAGTCACTAAAGGAGAGAAAATGAAACTCAAATGTATTGCTATATTGTTTTATTCAGCAGTATGGAGCTGGAATCCAGTTTGTAAGTTGTGTCCAGCAGCCAGATTCTATAGAGGTTTGTTTGCTGGTTATGGTGAAGATTAGGGTGGATAATGGGTGTGAGACAATATGATTTGGCCTCCTATTTAAGAACACATTTGGGCTCTCAGGCCTTGGCGCATGGGCCTGGTTTTAATTGCTTTTGGTCAAACATTCATCTCAGTGGTATAGCACTAGTCTGTCGATTTGCTGTACAGAGGTAACTCATGGATGCTGTGATGCTAAACACTGTGACACTGATGTGTCAAATGTGATAATGGTTACCCATGGTGGATAGTGTTTGGTGGAGCTCCCCAATTAAAACAAGCTTGGAACCAGGAGTGGCATCCACCTCCAAAACAACTTGCCTCTGGAAACTCTATGAACTTGAAGAAATGATGAAAATTACGCAAATGTTCAGGTCTTTCATTCATAGGGTTGCTATGTGCTGTCTACTGCTCAATGGCACTTAATAACAAGAACAACAATATAAAATGCTGAGAACTAGTAAATCTATAGGAACATAAAATAGATTAGTGGTTTTCTTATGACTATAAACAAATGCGAGATTTCTTTTAGGGGTGATAGTAAATGTTAAAAGTAAACTAGATAGCAATGTCTAACACTAGATTGCTATGATGGTTGAAAAACCCTATGTTTACTAAAAACCACTCAATTGTCCATACAGACAATTTTGGTTTGTAGCAGCCCTTTAGGACAATGCAGAACTGCCACATCAGGTTCCCACACTGAAAATCTCAATGAGAACAAAGTGCCTCACCTTTCTTCCACAGAGCAGCTATGGGTTCCAAGTACCAACTTCTCCACTAGCAGCCCAACATTTAACCCACTATGTGATCACAGCTTCCCAGGGAGAGAATTTCAGAAAGAAATACTCTGACTTCTTCATTCTTCCTGCTCTCCCACCAGCCATTCCATTGGTGAAACACAGCTGGGAGACCACTGACAAGGGATATGTACACAGTTTGTAGAGGTCAGTTCCTTTGCCCAAGACACAGAACAGATAAGCATTGAAGAATGGATCAAAAGCAAAGGTCTAACATAATTAATAAACTTGTGTGTCAAATATAAACTGGACCCAAAACAAATTAAATCTGTAAATGATGTGGCATTATTGTATATACTGTTGTTGTGTACTATCAAGTCCAAAGCAACTCATAGCTGACCTACCGGTGGATTTACAGAGACAGTAAATCACAAGGGAAGAGATTGCCCATCTATTGCCCATCCTTCTTCTGCAGAACAGCTGATGGATTTGAACTCCATACCTTTGAGATTACAGTGCAGGTTCTTACTACTAGTACACCAAAGCTTTAAATTGTATATATTACAATTTCTAATGTATAAATGAGGAAGTTAAGATTCTGATGACTTAATTAGCTCACAGTCCCTCAGGTATTAAGTGCTGGCACTAGGTCTAATAATTTTGCCACTGGGATTGATTCCTTCTCTGTGAGCATGCTGGAAAAGTGCTAGGATGATGTAAGATTTTAAAAACAATGTCATTTACTCCTAGAATTGAAAGAATCCAATAGCTTCCAAATTGTTTACGTCTAAAGTTTGAGGTCCACAAAATATTCCAGAGACAGTCAACTGAACCCCAATTTTATGCTTCCCCAATTTAGTGGCAATTGAAACTGATACGCAGCAAAATGCTACAAACTGTTTTATTCTAAGAAAGTGAGTATGCTAAAGAAGTAAATACAGTTGTTCTAGTCAATCTTTCTCAAATGAAGTAACTAAGGCTCTGAAACTGTAGGGTTAAAAGCCAACTTAAACTCGGATTTATGGCCAAATCCTAACTTGTCACTAAAGGCTCCTCCCAGTAGATCACACAGCCTGGGTTATGAGCACCTGAGAGAGGTCACAGGGCAGTAAGAGAAATAGGGAGAAGAAACAGAAAAAGACCGAGAATGGCAATTAAAGAAGAAAATTGAGAAACAAATACTTAAAGGCTTTCACACCATTGTGTTTTTGTACCTGAGGCATCACCAAAGACAATCATCTTTAAAATCTTGTTGATTCATTAAAGGACTAGAAGAAATTGTGGCTAATGGCCAAAAAGTAGAAATAATAAAAATATCCATTAATAAATATGCCTCTGGAAACTCTATGAACGTTGATAAATGATGATAATTTTATAAAGGCATCAGGCCTTTTGTTCATAGAGTTGCTATTAGTTGTTCTTGACTTGTTGGCAATCAGCAACAACAATATTAATAAATGAACAGATAAACATACAATGGGGATGTTAAACAGCAATAAAAGAACATCCATACCTACTACGTGGATTCCCACTCACCCTTGGTACCAGCAGTCAGGAGATCAGGAGACATATTGCACTATGAGAATCTGCAGTCAGGGAACTCTCCAAATTACTGAGAAGCAATGTCAATCTGAAGAATAAGGTACACCTGCTTCAGGCCATGGTCTTTTTAATTACTTGCTATGCTTCTAAAAGCTGGACAACGAGTAAGGATGACAGAAGAGAATTGATGCCTTTGAGCTGTGGTGTTGGGAGAAGAGTACTGAATATTCCGTGGACTGCCAAAAGAACGAACAGATATGTCTTGGGAAAAAGTGCAGCCAGAGTGCTCCTTGGAGGCAAAGATGGTGAAGATTCTTCTCACGTACTTTGGGAATGTTGCTAGTAGAAGTTATTCCTTTGAAAGGATATCATGCTTGGGAAGGTGGAGGGTCAGCAAAAGAGAGGAAAACCCTCCCCAACCAGATGGATGGACACAGCAACTGCAGCAATAGACTCAAGTGTGTCAGAGATGATGAGGATGGAGTAGGATAGGAAGGACAGGGTTCAGATCTGTTGTTCACAGGGTGGCTATGAGTCATTGTCAACTGAACAACACCTAACAACAACATAATTACTATACCACGGACACACCTCGAAAGCACGAAGCTAAAGGAAATGAGTCAGATACCAAAGCCCACATATCATTTGACTGCATTTACATGGAATGTTGAGAACTTGCAAGTCTATAGGGACATAAAATGGATTGCTGGTTTCCTTAGAGACACTGAACATGCGAGAAGTTCTTTGGAGGGTGATGGAGAATGCTCTAAAACAAGATTGCTGTGATGGTTCCATAATCCTCTGTTTACTAAAAACCATCCAATAGTGCATTTAAAATGAGTGACTTTTACAGTGTGTGACTCTAAGAATGGAAACCCCAGAACACTTGATTGTGCTTACGAGGAACTTATACTTGGACCAAGAGGCAGTTGTCAGAACAGAGCAAGGAAACACTGCAAAATTGGAAGGGTGTGTCAAGGATGTGTCCTATCTCCATATCTTTTCAATCTATACACGGAACAGATTATCCGGAAGGCTGGGCTCTTTGAGAAGAAGTGTGACATAAGGATTGGAGGTAGACTCATCAACAATCTGCGTTATTCAGATGACACAACCCTGCTTGCTGAAACTGACCAGGACCTGAAGTGCTTGCTGCAGAAGGTCAAGGACTGCAGCCTTCAATATGGATTGATGTTTAACATCAAGAAAACAAAGATTCTTACCACTGGACCGATTGGCAGTATCATAATGAATGATGAAAAGATTAAGATTGTTGACAGCTTCGGTTTGCTTGGCTCTACAATCAACATTCTTGGTACCAGCAGCCAGGAAATTAAAAGAGTAATTGCATTGGGAAAGTCAGCTGTCAGAGATCTCTCTAAGGTACTGAGGATCAACGATATCAGTCTGGAGACTAAGGTGTGCCTGATATAGGCCATGGCTTTGCAAGTGCTTGCTATGCATCAGAGAACTGGACAATGACTAGGGATGATAGAAGAATTGATGCCTTTGAGCTGTGGTGTTGGAGAAGAGTGTTGAACATACCATGGACTACTAGGAGAACAAACAAGTTCATCCTGGAGAGGGTAAAGCCAGGCTGCTCCTTGGCAGCAAGGATTCTGAAGCTCAGTCTGACATACTTTGGGCACATTGCAAGGCAGAATCAGTCCTTGGAGAGGGACGTTATGCTTGGGAGGGTGAAGGGACAGTGCAGGAGAGGAAGACCCTCAATAAGATGGATTGATTCCGTCACTGGGGTAATGGGGATAGGAGTGTCAGAGACAATAAGAATGGCAAGGGATGGGTGAAGCAGGGTTTAGGGCTGTTGTACATAGGGTCGCTATGAGTCACAAGTGACTCAACAGCACACAACAACAACAATAATACTATACCTCAATAAAACTGATTTTGTAAAAAGAAAAATCAAGGGCTGGCTCTAGTGTATGGATTTAAAGGCATAAAGACAACCCCAAAAAAACCTCAACTAATCAATCCTTCAATGGCTGCTCAGGTCAATGAGGCCTAACTCTCCTGTCGCCTAGCCTTTCCTAGGTTGGAACATTCTGCTTTTTTTCTTTTTCCCTTTTTGTGTACCATCAAATCGGATCTGACTGGCACGAGAGGAGATTGCCCCTCCTCCTTCAGCAGAGTATCCGGCAGATTTGAACCGCACGCCTTCAGGATTGCAGCACAGCTTTTTGCCTCTAGGCCACCAGAGCTCCCTGATATTCTGTTTTTTAATCCCATAATAAGTCTTTCCTACAACACAATCCTGCCCTGAGATTTCCTAGCACTTGTTTGTTGTTATTATGTGCCATTGAGTCGCTGGTGACTCATAGCGACCAATGTACAACAGCCCTAAACCCTGCTCTATCCTGTGCCAATCGCACTGTCTCTGACACACCCATCCCAATCACCTCAGTCACTGAATCAATCCATCTCACAGAGGGTCTTCCCCTCCTGCGCTCTCCCTCCACCCTCCCAAGCACGATATCCCTCTCCAAGGACCTATCCCTCCTTGCAACATGTCCAAAGTATGTCAGACGAAGCCCCAGAATCCTTGCCTCCAAGGAGCAGCCTGGTTTGAATTGTGTTATTGGGGGAAAATACTGAATACACCATAAACTACCAAAAGAACAAACAAATCTGTCTTGGGAGAAATGCAACCACAGTGCTCTTTAGAAATGAGGATAAAAATCTGTCTTATACACTTTGGGCATAAGGGGACAACCCTTAGAGAAAGACACCATGCTTGATAGGGCAGAGGGTCAAAACCAAGGAAGGCTCTCAATAGTGTAAATTGACTGCAACAAGGAGTCTTAAGCACAGCAAACGGTGTGAGGATCAATCAGAATGCTATTCTCTTGTATTCACTGGTTCTATGAGTCAGAGTCAACTTGATGCCACCTAACAGCAACAGCGCCTCAAATCAGAGATGAATCTGGTGTCTTAGTTTAAAGAGTTGTGCTCCCAGCCCAAAGGCATAAGGTTCAAATTCTCCAGTTGCTCCACAGGAGAAAGATGAAGTCTCCTCCTGTGTGATTTACTTCCTCTGAAAACCCACTGGAGGATCAGCTATAGGCCAGTTCTAACTCGATGGTACACAACAACCACCAACAGTAGCATAATAAACACCTCACACAACACCACTTACCTCCTCTTGTCAGTTGCTGTCTGTTGTTAGTTATTGTAAAGTCAATTTTGATTCATGCCAGCGTGACGTGTAGACTGTTCTTCTAATATTTCCTTTTGGAACCAGTCACCAGGCCTGTTTCCAGAGCTCCTATGAGTCAGTTTGACCAACCTTCTGGCTAACAGTCAACTGTTTAATTGTTTGCACTACCAAAGTACGCCTAACAATCTACTTGTTCTGTGCTGTTGAGTTGCTTTTTTCACTCATAGCAATCCTGTGTGACAGAGTAGAACTGTCCTCTAGGGTTGGTTTTTGGTTTGGTTTGGGGCTTTTTTTTAGGGTTTTCAAAGCTGTAATTTTAAAGGAGCAGATTGCCAGCTCTTTTCTTCCATGGAGTGACTGTTGTGGTAGTGGTTAGGTGCCATTGACTCAAGTACTACTCAAAGATACTATGAACAGTTGTCCTGAACCTTGCTCTATGCTGTCCTCATCATCTCTGACACCCCAGGGTACACTGCTGAAGTCACCACGCCAATCTATTTCATTGAGGGTCTTCTCTTCCTTCACTGACCCTCCATCTTTCCAAGCAGGATGCCCCTTTCCAAGCAAGAGCCTCGGAAAGTATGAAAGACAAAGCTTCCAGGAACACTCCAGCTGCACTTTTTCCAAAACATATTGCTCTTTTAGCAGTCCATGGGATACTCAGTTCTCTTCTCCAACACCACAGCTCAAAGGCATCAATTCTTCTGTTTGAATCTCCAACCGTTCTTCCAGTAACTGATCACTTAACCATGTGAGTCACTCAAGCGAGGACTGTAACCCTGCTCTCTGTTTTCTCATGGAGCATAGACTTGGCTTCCAGTGCATTCTTAGGAACTATTTGTTCTTGGGGTTGGGGGGAGGAAAGTTGAGAAACCTTTTAAAAAATTCAAATGCTAAAAAAAAATGCAAACACTGATTCACTGGGCACAAATTAATTCAACAACCATGTGTTGGGTACATGGCAGGCACATCCCAAACATTATTTAGTGGTTCAAAACCAAAATCAAATCTAGTGCCTCAGAATTGATTGTCACTCATAGTGAGCCTCCCTCAGGTTTCCAAGACTGTAAATCTTAAACAGGACACTTTCAACTTTTCATTTAACATCCCAACACTTAACATGTCACCAATAACCTTACTGAGTGAGTGTTTTAATTCCATTGTTTCGTTGAAGAATGGAAGCTCAGAAATATTAAGAAACTGGTTCAAGAAGTGGCGAGCATTGTGGGTAACTTGGTGTTTACTTCCTGAGAGTGAGAAGCAGCTTGGGGGAGTTCTGGCTGTTTGTCCTGCATGCCGGAGAAGATGGCCTTGGAGACGGTGCCAAAGGACCTGCGGCATCTGCGAGCTTGTTTGCTGTGTTCACTAGTTAAGACTATAGATCAGTTTGAATATGATGGCTGCGACAATTGTGATACATACTTGCAGATGCAGGGTAACCGAGAGATGGTATATGATTGCACCAGCTCGTCCTTTGACGGAATCATCGCAATGATGAGTCCAGAGGACAGCTGGGTCTTTAAGTGGCAGCGAGTCAGTAATTTTAAGCCAGGAGTGTATGCAGTGTCAGTTACTGGTTGCCTGCCTCAAGGAATCATGCGGGAGCTGAAGAGTTGAGGTGTAGCCTACAAATCCAGAGACACAGCCATAAAGACCTAAGAAGATGCAGGATTGCTGGCATCTTTGCATCCCACATCCTGCCTCTGCCTTTTTCCTCTTGTGGAACCAAATGAGCAGAACTTCAAATCCTCCCAAGCCTCCAGCTTATGAGACACACAGAGTATAGAAAGAGCAGCACCATGTGTCCCTAGACCATTATACTTTTTTTGGGCAGGGGGAAGGGTGTGGGGGTCTAGGTTGTTAGGTTGACAGAGTGACTGGAAGAGGAAATGCTGCTGGTTTTCCTACCCATAGTCCAGGGCTCCTCCTTTGCCTGTGGGCTGGACCTTTTTTTGCCAAATACCAATAAACATCAGCACCTGAGAAGTTCTTAAGCCCATGACACATGCCTTGCTTCCCTCTTCTTTTCTCTTGACTGAAGCCAGTGTTGATGCTTGCCCTGTCCACTGTCTTGGACAGTAGTAGATGGTTTCTGCTCTTGTTGCTGGTCTCTGAGTCCCTGGGGTTGTAGTCTCTAGTGTCCATCATAGGATTGAATTGGAAGCTTGCTGCCCGAGTTAGCTAACCTCATCAGTCCTGGGGTCTAGTTGTTGTATTCTTTCTGCCCTCCAGACCTGACTTAGCAGGTATCCCTTGAAATCATGATGCTTTTATAGTGTTCTTTGTCCTTTAATCATGGCTGATATTTCTTCTTTTTACTTCTCTTTGTTTACGTAGCCAGCAGTAGCTCCCAGGGACCTCACACTCGCCACATTTCCTAGTTCCTTGTTCCCTAGCTGGAGGTCCTTGCTACTTAGATCAGTGCTAAGTCTTGGTCTGTCTGGTTTGTGTACAGCCTTAAGGGGTGTCACATTATTGACTAAGATGATTTACTGGTTTGGGGATAAAAAGTCATTGTATATAAAAAAAAAGAAAAAGAAACTGGTTCAAGTTCACTAAGTGATGGAGAGGCTTTCCAAGTTCAAATGCTTTATTCTAAGTCCCAAAAGGGTTTTGTTACAACAACCTTCACAAAGGTTGGGCTACTGTATTTGTTTCTTTGTTTGTTTTGTTTTATAATCACATATTGGTTTAGAATCCTGGTTAAGCTAACAGAAAGGTCAGAGGTTTGAACCTACCAGCTGCTCTGATGAAAGCTATGTCAGTCTGCTTCTATAAAGATTACAGCCTTGCAAAGGCTACAAGGTAGTTCTACTTTGTCCTACAGGGTCACTAAGAATTAGAACTAACTCAACAACAATGGGACAATGCTTTCAATTTCCCTGGTGATTCATATAAAACATACACAAAAGGAGTATGTATGAGAAGTTCAACACTTACATCAAGAAATCCTCATAACTGCTTCTTCTTGTTGTTAAGTGCCATCCAGTCATAGACAACTCATAGTGGCCCTATGAACAAAAGACTTGACCATTTGTATAACTTTCACTGTTTCCCCAAGTTTATAGAGTTTCTGGAGGCAAGCTATTTCAGAAATGGGTGCCACTCCTGTTTCCAAGCTTGTTTTAATTGGGGAGCTCCACCAAACACTGTCCACCATGGGTAACCATTATTGCATTTGACACATCAGTGTCACAGTGTTTAACAACAACCTAATTGCTTAGGAATTTAAAAAAAAACAAAAAACAAAAAACCAACAGAATACCAAAAAACCCACCTCAACATAGAAAAATAGAGTTCAAAAGTAGACTTTCAAAAGTTGCAGTGAAAGCCAAATTGGGACGAAATAGTAGATTATTCTAAACAGGATAAGAGAAAAATCACCATCAATATAGGATTCCTTAGCCAGAAAAATAATTCCTCAAAACTTAAAGTTCAATAAAGACATTATCAAATACATAAAAAAGTGTTTTCTTATTAATACTAACAATTTTAAAACACAATGGAGTAAACCATCCTCCTTTGGAACAGTTGGTAGATTAAAACGGTGTGCCTTTCTGATTGTAGCACAGCTTCTCACCATTGGGCTACCAGAGCTCCCTAATTCCTCTGCATGTTGTTGTTTTATATCTTAGAGTGGAACTATCCCATAGCTGACCCTTCTTCAGGTTATCAGAGGCATTTAATAGCTCGGGAGGAGATTGCCCATCCTTCTCCTGTGGAGCAGCTGGTGGCCTCCAACCTCATGCCGTCAAGATTGCAGCACAGCTTCTTGCCACTTGGCCACCTGAGCTCCCTAAGTTCTCTACAGAGAAGGTGAGAAATCCCACCACTACAATTATGTCTTTTTAGTCTTTCCTTTTGGTGAGACCAAGTCTTCAGCCTTTTTTATATTTTCACCTCCTACAATTACTGATGCTCAGAGAGAGGCTGTTTATCCTATAATTCACTGATTCCCTCTAGGACCTTAAATAGGGCATTCTGTAGCCTTTGGTTAAGGGATTCAGAAGTAATAGGACCATCTGACATTTTTATTCTTACTGTATATTGAAGAAAAGTGTAATCAACCACATAGTCCTGTGGGGAGAGTGAGGTCCAGGCTGTATGTCACATATAACATGGGGCCTCATGAGATTAGACCTCAAGTTTTCTGAGCTCTGGCCCAAGGTTTTGTTTCCCCTCATATTCTTCACTCACAAAAGTAGAAGGCTTATTAAAAGCTTTAGATGCCTAGGACTGAGAGGGGGGAGAAAATCACAGATACTTTTTAAAAATCCATTTCATAACGTATTTCCAACATGATAACCTCAGCCTCCTTACCTCACTAATTCCAAAGAGATTCCAGGAAAATTGGTCACAAAACCAGTCAATCTTGAACCACAAAATGTCTAGAAAAGCCTAGGAGATTAGCTATCCCAAGTCAGATATATTGCGTTTCATTTTCATGTGTAATCCATGTTTCTCTGGAGAACAAAAATTTCTTTCCCTCTTTACCATCAGCCTTTTGCCACAAAACAAAGAGGGGGGGGAAAGAAGCAAAAGAAGTATTTTCTGGCTTTATTTCCCCCCCCCCCCCCCCCAATAAGCCAGTGTGACTGCTGGTAAAGGGTTTTCAAGTCACAAAAAAAGAACTCAAGCCAACAAACAGGAGACAGAAGAATCTGGGGGGGGGGGTGATTTTTAAAAAAGTATCAAGCTCCAAAGCTACTCCAGTCCCCTGAGGCACTAAAGAGCCTCTCCCCCCTTTTCTTTATTGCCTAGTCCCATCATTTTACTTCTGGCAGCTTATGGTAATGTTCTGTGGTAGTTTGTGTATTTCTGTGATAGTGGAAGCTATGACAGCAGCATTGATTTCAAATACTGCAGGATGACCCATGGTGGACAGATTTTAAAGGAGCTTACAGACAAGAAGCAGGACTGGCCATCTACTTCAGAAATATTGACTTCTCAGCAACTCTATGGATAGCAGTGGAACATTGTCTGATGTAGCGCTAGGAGATGAGTGCTTCAAGTCCGAAGGCATTCAAATATGGGAAGAGATTCTACCAGAGACTGAAATCAGAGGTCAAAGTGCAAGTGATCAGGGCAGCCTGGGTAACACAGGGAAGGAGTCATCACGTCTAAGTGAATACTGTTAGGAAGCTCTACTCAAGATGAGAAATGACCAAAAGAACAGTACTTGTTCATATGCCAAAAAAAGAGCATTTCAAGATCTGTCCTGAAGTGCCGTATTGTCAGAGATGGGATAATATCCATACACAGGTAAGGAAAAAATCTGTTAATATGACTGTTTTTCAAATATACACTCCTACTACAATCCCAGAGGTGTACGGTTCAAATCCACCAGATGCTCTGCTGGAGAAGGAGAGGCAATCTCCTCCTGTACCAGTCAGATCCCATTTGATGGTACACACACACAAAAAAAATTGTAAAATAAAATTAAAACAAAAACACACTCCAGTTACTACACCCAAACATGAAGAAATTGAGAATTTCTACTAATGTCCATAGTCTAAGGCTGATTGAATATGCATGCAAGATTCATTAATAATAATTGGTGACTGGAATGCAAAAGTTGGTAACAAAAAGAAGGATTGGTATTTGGAAAATATTGTGTTGGTGACAAATTAGATTAGATATCACAGGATGGAATTTTGTACAATTATTCATTACAATTTTTTTCCCAAAACATAAATAACGACTATACACATGAACTTGATAGAATACACAGAAATCACATTGACTACATCTGTGGAAGGAGACAATGGAACATCTCAGTAGCATCAGTCACAAACAAGGCCAGGGGCTGGCTAACTGTGGGACAGACTAAGTTACTCATATGCAAGTTCAAAAACCTACAACCAGGAGAAGATAACATAGATGAATGGGATCTTCTAAGACTCAAATCCCTATGCACATCCAAAAACTTCTCCAGTAGGGTAAAAAGGGAAGCCACTGACTGGGAAAAAGTATTCGGTAATAACATATCAGATAAGGGACTTATATCCAGAATTTATGAAATACTTGAGCACCACAACAAGATAAAGGTAAATAATCCAATAGAAAAATGGGCACAGGATATGAACAGGCACTTCACCGAAGACAACATTCAGATGGCTAACAAGCACATGAAGAAATGCTCAAAATCCCTAGCCCTAAGAGAGATGCAAATTAAAACAACTATGAGATATCATTTCACCCCACTCAAAATAGCAAAATTTAACAGAACAGCAAGCAACAAATGCTGGCGAGGTTGTGGGGAAACTGGAACCCTTCTTCACTGTTGGTGGGAGTGTAAAATGGTGCAACCCCTGTGGAAAGCAGTATGGCGCTTTCTCAAAAAGTTGCAAATAGAGATACCATTTGACCCAGCAATTCCACTACTGGGAATATACCCTGAAGAGACCATAGCTGACATCCAAGGAGATATATGCACACCCATGTTTATTGCAGCTTTGTTCACAATAGCAAGGAGTTGGAAACAACCTAAGTGCCCATCAACAAACGAATGGCTAGAGAAGCTGTGGTATATTCGCACAATGGAATACTATGCTGCATTAAAAAACAGGAACTCATGCAATATTATTCAAAATGGTTGACTCTGGAGAACATTATGCTGAGTGAAATATCCCAGTCACAAAAGGACAAATATTACATGATGCCACTGTTGTAGAATGGGACTGTCCTTGGGGTTGGGGAGAGACTGAGTAAGATGGGTTCAATAATGTATACTGCACTGAAACAGAGGAGGGAGAAAACTGTTTAAAAGAGATATATGACTAGGTACTTCTATCATCACAGGAGTCTAGAGCGAGGGCTACATGGTGGAGGGGACCTGGGGGAGGGTTTGTAAAACAATGAAAGAATCTTTTCTTTTACTTTTCCATAATTTTTGACTCATGTACTTATAACTTGTTAGTCAAATTTGTGTCTTCTAGGTTGCAACACCCCCATGATACATCTTCAAGGATATGAACATGTATGGCCAAGTACAATCAATAAGAGTGCATCTAAATTCCAAAATCAATCTCCATAATAGTCTATGTGTTTCCTACTGCCAAAGGGGCCCTTTAGAGTAGTGAGAGAAGATCTTCACCCTGAAACCCACAGCATCCCTTTTCAGCAGGAAGTAGCTAAGAGAATACGCCATCCCCTTTTCCTTATGAATCAGGGTGACGTCTCTCTCAGGGAGGAGTGATAGGGAATGGCAAAGGATACACCGACAAAGGAGATTAATCAGAACTGACTTTGACAAGCACTGTGGCAATTGGACAATTAAAACAGACATTCGGATGGCGGGGAAGAAGAACAAACTGGGGAGGAGGGTGGAGAGAATGGTGCGGCAATGAAGGAGTGAAAGCCCAGAATCCCTGTGAATGTTCATTGAAACGAATAAAATTTAATAATAATTAAAAAAATAGAAAAAAAATTGAAGCCGAAGAAAACCAAAACAAGTCCACAAGAGCCAAAATATGACCTTGAAAAAAATATGACCTTGAGTTTATCTCCCCTGTATTTTAAAGCAGTTTCAAAAATGTTGCTGTGTTGTTATGTGCCATCAAGTCATCAGTGACGCATAGCAACCCTATGTACAACAGCCCTAAACCCTGCTCTAGCCCTTGTCAACCTTATTGTCTCCGACACACACCGGCTCCCATTACCCCAGTCACTTAAATAATCCATCTCATCACAGATCTTCCTCTCCTGAGCCATTCCTCCACTCTCCCAAGCAAGACGTCTCTCTCCAAGGACTTGTTCCTCCTTGCCATATGTCCAAATTATGTCAGATGAAACTTCAGAATCCTTGCTTCCAAGGAGCGGCCTGGTCTCCTCCTCTTTATGATGAACTTGTTTATTCTCCTAACAGTCCATGGTATATTCAGTACTCTTCTCCAGCACCACAGCTCAAAGGAATCAATTCTCCTTCTATCATCTCTAGTCATTTTCTACCTCTCTGATGCATAGCAAGTAGCTGCAAAGACCATGACCTGGATCAGGCGCACCCTAGTCTCTCAACCAACATCATTGCTCTTCAGCATTTTGGAGAGGTCTCTAACAGCAGACTTTTCTCAATCCAATTCATCTTTTAATTTTCTGGCTGCTGGTACCAAGTGTGTTAGTTTGATTAATTGAACACTAACAACTAAAGGCTGGGTGAGTTGATGACATCAGCCACATCACACATCAGGAAAGCGAAAGGGCATTACTGAAAAATGGCTAGAGTGGTGCATCCACAAGGAACTGTCAGAAATTCAGAGTGGATTCAGAAGAGGCTGTGGAACAAAGGGGAAAAAATCCTGACATCGGATGCATTTGGGCAGAAAGCAAAAAATATTTTAAAAAGAGGTGTACTTGTACTTTATTCACTATACAAAGGAATTCAGCTGTATGGATCATAATAAACTATAGATAATACTGAGAATAACAGGAATTTAAAGTGCTAGAGAGCCAGGATGTCATTTTCAAAACTAAGATAAACTTGACTCTAGCCATGGTATTTTTAATTTCTTTACATGCAAGTGAGAGTTGGGTAACTGAAGAATTATTGATGCTTTTCAATTGCAGTGGTGGTGAAGTGTGTTAGATATACATGACTGGACAAAAAGAAAATTAATCTGTCTTGAAGAAGTCCAGCCAGAGTTCTCCTCAGAGGCGAGGACGGTGAGACTTCATCTCATATGCATTGAGCATGTTGTCAGAGGGGTGCAGATGCCATTTCAAACAGATCCCATGCTTGGAAAAGTGGAGAGGAGAGGAAGGAGAAAGGGAGGAAGACAGACTCAATGATATGGACTAATGCAATAACTACAAGAGTGGGTTTAAGCACAGCAGAGGTTGTGAGAAAGGCCAAAGCTTTGCTCTGTTGTACATAGGGTTGCCATGAGCTGGTGTCAACTCCATGGCTTCTAACAGCAACAACAGCCTCATCACTATCCTTGTACACCAAGGAGTCTTACTTCCTATTTTGATTCTTTTCTTCTGGGGTAGGCAGGTGAGAGGAGTATTGTGGTGGTGGTGGTGGTGGTTATTGTGTGCCGTTGAGCCGAGTACAACTCAGTGACTCTATGAACAGTCAACCTGAAACGTGCCCTATCCTCTGCCATCTTCCTCATCTCTGATACACTAGAGGCCATTGCTGAAGTCACTGTGTCAATTCAACTCATCTTTTTAATAGGAAAGTGAAATGAGATATAAATATCTGGATCCCTGGTATGTGATGCTGACAATTAACTTTATTATTTATCAAAAGCACATACAATTTGGAGAAGGAAACCCCAGAGACATATGGGTGGGGGACAACTTAACTGTCTGATGCATGGACAATCTTATGTTCCTAGGCTTTTCTTCAGCTGACAGACTGGCAAGTGGCTTCGTGGAGCTGTGACCCAATTCAGTCATTCAGAGAGTTGGAAAACACAAACATGTCACAGCTCAGACAAAACTAGGAAAGTGACAAGATGCGAAATACAATCAGAAAAAAAATAACTGAGCAGTGCAGGGGACTAGTGGAGACCTCAGATTCAGCACTTTAATTTTATGGATAAGAGATGGAAGTCATGAACAGACAGAAGCTTATCTTCTACCGTACCAGTTTCTCACAGGAGTAAGCTAAAATTAAGACCCCTGGGGGAGTGGTGGGGAAAGCCCAGAGCCTCCAGGAGTCCCAGGCTCCTAATGATGGCGTCTGGGCTAACCTGCCCCTAGGACAGCAGCCCCTGGGCATCATTACTGCCTCCAGGGCAGCAACAAGATGCACCCTTGTTGCTCCTCTGACAGGGTGCTACCTTGAGTAATTATTTTTAAATCCTTTATGTTATTTTGTACTGAATTTAGAGGGAAAACATTACCTTTTAAAATAATTTTTTGTGGTTATAAATCTAAAAGTTTTAAATTGTACATCATAATTTTCTAAAGGGTTTTCATTTTTACTCATTGTTTTATAAACAGCCCATCAACAACATATACACAGTACATAATCCTTATCTGTCTAGTTGATTCCAACTCATAATGACCCATATGACAAATTAGAACTGCCCTAAATGGTTTCCTGGAGGTCTCTGGCAGCCTAGTGGATAAAGAGTTGCACTGTCAGTCCAAAGGTAGGAAGTCTGAATCCACCAGCAGCTGCACAGGAGAAGAATGGGTATGTTCCTCCCACGTGATGTACAACCCCTGAAAATTTGCTGAAAGGTTAGCTCTGAGTTCATTTCAGCTTGAGAGAATTGAAAGAGAATAGAAGATTTCCAAGGCTGTACTGTCTTCAGAAGTAGACTGACCAAGTGTCCCAAAAAGCAGCCAGTGGGTTCGAACTGTTGAATCTTGCTAACTGCTTTAAGTCAGCAATTGATAACTTACCTATTACACCACCAAGTCTCCCTGATGGTATATATGGCCTTGGAAATGACACCACAGATTTACATGACAGAATTTTGCAAGTCCAATGATTCATTCATAAGAAATACCCTCCCCCCCCAGTATAAACAGTGACTATACCCCTGGACACTCCCTGTGTGTACTCCCTTTATAGTATGCACAGGAATAAAATCAACCACATCTGTACAAAAGGACAATGAAGATGTTCAATATCACCAGTCAGAGCAAATGTCAAGGGTCGACTGTGGGACACAAAATAAATTGCTTGTCTGCAAGTTCAAGTTGAAGTGGAGGAAAATGAAAACAAGTCCATGAGAACCAAAGTATGAAGTTGAGTGTATCTCACCTGAATTTAGAGACTCTCACATTTAGGTCTGATACATTAAACAACAGTGAATAAAGATCAAATTAATTATGGGATAACACTAAGGCCATTGTACATAAAGAAAGCATTTTAAAAATATTTTAAAAATCCTTTAAAATAGGTGAGGCCTGGGCAGTGTGAAAAGTGCAACAATGAATGAATGGAAATCCTAAGTCTCTGTACACATTCATTAAAATGAATTTAAAAAAAGAATAAAAAAAATTCTTAAAAATAATGGCAAGCTGTGGTGGCCTAGTGGCAAGAAGCTGCACTGCAATCCCAGAGATGCAGGGTTCGAATCCAGCAGATCCTCTGCTGAAGAAGGAGGGACAATCTCCTCCTGTACCAGTCAGATCTGATTTGACGGTAAACACACAAAATAATAATTGTTTTAAAAATAAAAGATTAATGAAAAAACAGGATAGAAGGAAAAGATCAAAATGAATGTCAGAGGAAACTTGCAAACTTGCTTTTGAATACTGAGTAGTTAAAGTGAATGGAAGAAACGAAGTAAAAGAGCTGAGCAGACAGTTTCAAAGGGCAGCTTGTGAAGACACAGAATTAAAATCAAATGTGCAAGACTTGGAGCAAGGCATCCAAAATAGAAGAACATACTCAGCGTTTCTCGAGCTGAAAGAACAGAACAAAAAGGAGTCAAGCCTCAAGCTGGAATACTGAAGGATTTTATAGACAAAAATTTGAACAAAGCAGAAAGCACCAAAAGGGAATTGGAGAAATAGAGAGAAGGTGTACTTAAAAAAAAAAAAAGTTCAACCATTTCAGGAAGTAGCAGATAATCAAGAAGGAACAAGTCCAAAATGCACAGAAAATATCGGGAAGAGCGGATATGGGGTGTGAGGAAGGCAGGGGGGCTCCAGGAATCGAGGGAATACCAAAAGAGATGCTTCAGTAAATGTCTGAAGCACTCACTCATCTATGCCACAGAACTTGGAAGACCTTATTCAACTGATTAGGGAGCTCTGGTGGCCTAGTCCCTAGGGTGATACACTGCTCCCCCAAAGGCTTAGCTGCTCTGATGGTTCACTAGCTGCTCCAAGGGAGAAAAACAGGCAATATCATCTTGCGCAATTTATAGACTCAGAAACCCCTTGGAGGGTCAGATATGAGTCAGTTCTGACTCGAAGACAATGAGTTAATTGGAGAGAAAACCAACTGATTGAAGGAATACATATATGTGCCCATTTCAAAGAAAGAACATCTGACAGAATGGAGATATTATTGAAAAGTATCACTATTGCAGCAATTTACTGACAGGAAGCTGCCAGAAATTAAAGCCAAGTTCAAAAGAGGACATGGAACATTTGTTGCTGACATCAAATGGGTCTTGACCAAAAGCAGATTGTTGTTGGTGTTGTTGTTGTTATGTGCCGTCGAGTCGTTTGCGACAACAGCCCTAAACCCTGCTCTAT
>NW_006400013.1:250355-263460 GCF_000299155.1 Elephantulus edwardii
GCTTTTCCTGTGTACTACCTGTAAGATGCCTCTTCGCTATTATCTGAGGTGACTTCCCCCGGTGTGCAGCTTCCAGGCTTCCCCTCTGCCCAGGAGCACGTTCTCCGTGTCCCCAGCACCTCCTCCGTCTGGCTTTTCCTGTGTACCTGTAAGATGCCTCTTCGCTATTACCTGAGGTGACTTCCCCCGGTGCACAGCTTCCAAGCTTCCCCTCTGCCCAGGAGCACGTTCTCCGTGTCCCCAGCACCTTCTCCGTCCGGCTTTTCCTGTGTACCTGTAAGATGCCTCTTTGCTATCAGAAAAATGTTTACTTGTGTTTTATTGACTATGCAAATCTATTCAGCTGTGTGGATCATACCAATTTATGGATAGCACTGTGAAGAATGAGAATTCTAAACACATATTTATTCTTATGTAGATTACACAGCATTGCTTGCTGAAAGAAAAGAGAACGTGATGCAGTACTAAAGATCAAAGACTATACACTTTCAGTATGGCCTGTACCTTAACTAAAGGAAAACAAAAAATCCTCACAACTGCACCAATAAGCAACATAGTGATAAAAGGAGAAAAGATTGAGGAAGGACTCATTTTACATGGAAGTAGCAGTCAAGAAATGACATTTCATTACCTACTTTTTTGATGGGAGAAGAAGAGAGTCAATCTCCACTTGATTTTAGAGCCTCTGAAAACCCACAGAAGGGTCAGCTATGAGTTGGTTCTGACTCAAGAGCAGTAAGACAATGATGACCGTACGACATAAATCTGCTAGAAAAGACTTGTTACAGTGTCTAAAAAACTAAAGCTATTGTCTTTTCAATCACTTCTACACATTGAAAATCTGATCAATGACTAAGGAAAACCAAAGAAGAATCCATGCATTCAGACTGGCCTAGTAATAAGAAGCTGCACTGCAATCCCAAAGACACGAGGTTCGAATCTACCAGTTGCTCCAAGGGGAAGGATGGGCTAATCTCCCATGTAATATACTGCCTCTGAAATCCACTTATGGCTCAACAGCTCACAATGACAATAGTAAATGATACCTTGGACTACCAGGAAAATGAACAAGAGAGAAATACATGCAGGGCACTCCTTACAAAGAAGAGGGAAACTAGTTTTTCTGTACATTGGACATGTCGTCAGGAGGGACTAGTCCTTGGGGAAGGACACGCTTGATAAAGTAGGTCATTGTAAAAGAAGACGACCTTCAAGATGAATTGGAACCATGGTTGCAAAAATGGCCTCAACCCTAGCAGTGATTGCCTTGGGCAATGTTTCCTTCTTTTGCACATGTTGTTGCTGTTGTCTTGTGCCTTCAAAGCCAACCCTCCAGTAGAGTTTTAGAGGTAATAAATCTCATGGGAGGAGACTGTCCATCTTTCTCCCCAGAGCAGCTGGTGGGTTCCATCCAACCTGCACCTTTCATTTGGCAGTTTAATTCCTTAGCACTAAGTCTGTTGACACATAATAATAACAACAACATCATCATCATATTGTATGTGTTTTACCCAGGAGTTCCTGGGTGACTATCATCAAATAATTGTAATTCTAACTCCCATAGTGGTACCTTGAAGGAAAAACCTGACAATCTACTTCTGACAGGTCAGTCATTGAAACCATGTGGAGCACATTTCTCCTCTGAAACACAAGGAGGCGCTATGAGTTAGGATCTACTCCATGGCAGCTGGTTTGTTAGTTGGCTGGTATGTTATGAATAAATTACAGAGCCTCACGGTCAATGGCTCACAGCTTCCCAGGAGAAAGAGACCTTGTCAGTTTTCATCCTCTTTGCATCTGCAGCATTTAGCATCTGGTGCTCTGGTGGCTTAGTGGTAGTGGTAAGGAATTGTGCTGCCATTGCAAAGGTAGGTGGTTTGAATCCACCAGCCACTCCACAGGAGAAAGATTATTATCTCCTCATATGTGATTTTTCCGCCTCTGAAAACCTGCTGGAGAGTTGGTTGTGACTAGAAGGTACACAACAACAATAACAAAGTTCAATTTCTATCTTCTTGTGACACATTCAGATTGATTTCAGTTTTTTCCTGTTGTAAATGGGGCTGCAGTGAACTTTGTTTGATGAATATTTGTGCCGAGTCCTTATCATTGTCTTATGATAAAATTCCTAGAGGTAGAATTGCTAGATCAAAGGCTTTAGGTGAATCTTGCCAATTTGCCCTTCAGAAAAACTATTCAATTCTCCATTCTTCTACCAACTTATGTTTTTCTTTCTTTCTTTTTCTTTTATTTTAACAATGACGATATTTTTCTCCTTGGAACTGAAGTTACTTTGGAAAGCATTTTAAAAGCATTCTGTCCAGTTTGGTTGAATAAAAACAGCTTTCGAACACTTTACATCTGTATCATGCTAAATCATAGCAGCAGTTTATCTAGAGGTGAAAGGTTACTGGAGGCACTGCTAACTTGCTTTTATTTCTTGGACTTACTCTGCCTTGTAAATTTAATAAGCGCAGGGGGAAATGTGGATTTCACTTTGAGAGAGAGGGCGAGTGAGCCAGGTTTGGTTGCTCTAAAACCTCTGTCAGATGAAATGACATAAGGACAGGTTACTTTCCAGTCAGCAAGGAAAAACTGTGGCCTGGAGGCTGTAGCCACAGAGGAAATAGACTGTGTGTCCACTTAAAAGCATGCAAGGACTTTAAAAGCACATTGTCAAAGTGAGGTGGAGGAGATGCAAATACTTCTCAAAGCACATAAAAAAAGAAAGGTGATGCACATTAAACACATCAGAATGGATGTCTATATTGGAGGATGAAGCTAAAATTAGAGTGGTACATGGTTAGACCCAGGAACCCTAGCAGCACAATAGCTAAACATTCGGCTACAAACTAAAAGGTGAGTGATTCAAGTCTACTCAAAGATTCTATAGGAACAATAGCCTGGCGATGTGCTCCTGTAAAGATTACAGCCTTGGAAACTCAAATGGAGCAGTTCTGCTCTCTCCTGCAAGGTCAAAGTTGGAATCAACTCTCTACAACACACAGTAACAACAGTGTCCAGAACAACGATGTTAATAAGCCACAAGCAGAAAAGGTTTTAGTTCAGTTGTGTCCTCCAAAAGATTGGTGGAACTCCTCATTGCTGTCCCAGTGAATGTGACCTGACGTTGAAAGTTTTCTTTTGGTGTAATAAGGAGGTCAGGGCAAAGGCAAGTGGGTCCTGAACCTAATGTCTTCTGAGTCGTGTCTTCTGAAGGAGAGAGTAGACTCAGAGACACACACACAGAAGAAGACCCATGTGAGCACCGCTCCGTTAGCCAAGAAATGTTAAGGAACACCCAAGGTTGTCAGAAGCTCAAAGGCAGGCAAGGATCTTGGCCAAGTCCAGACAAAACATGGCTCCCAAACTATGAGGTAATAAGCTTTTATTGTTTAAAGTCACCCAACCACCAAGACAAGAGGTAACGTAGGTTCAGAAAAGAGAGGTAGGAAAGAAGAAAGGAGGAATGAGAGAGCCAAGAAGGGCAGGTTGTTTTACCACAGTGAGCATGAACTAAGGGTGCCTAAGTTTTCAGCCACCTCACCCTGTGAGTCCCCGTACAGAAGGGACATAAAAAATGTAAGATGTGTAAATACAGGTATGAGCGTTTCTCCTGAGCAATCAGACAAATGCTACAGACAAAAGTTATTGGCTTTAAAAATAAACCATGTACTTTAGGCAAGAAGGAGTTTCAGCATTGACTTCCATAATATCACAAGCAGATGGGAGTCGTTTATTAAATTTACAAACAGCAAAGACCCATAATGACGGACCTCCCTGGGACGGCCAGCTCTTCTTTGGCAGAATTCCAGCCAGAGATTTTTCTGGTGTCGACTGTTTTCTCTTGGAACTGCACAATACCAGACAATGTTTGAATTATTGAAATATGCCCCAAGTCTGCAGTTCATTATCTTATCATTTCAAAGAACGGTACGTGTATAAATCATATCAAAAGTCTGCAATCTTGACCCCGCCCCCCCCCAAAAAAAAGTAAAGAAAAAAAATCAGGCGCAGATCCTTTGGGCTATTGAAGGACAGTGTACAGCGGAAGGAAATGATATTGCATAACAGAAGTATTTGCATGAAAGGTTTACATTAACACAAGATGATGCAGTGCAGTCGTTGGCTCCACCGGTACAGCTGTGTGTGCCTGTGTGAATAACTAGAATCCATCTAGGTAAAATGACACAATATCCTCATAAGAGTAACAACAAAATAAATATATGAGAACAAGTGGGGAGCTAAAGGTGCCCCAAAAGCCACTCCGCCCCCATTCTTACAAAGGGGAATAGCCAGCTTTCCCAAACACCTTGACACCATCTCTACAGATGGATCCCAGACCGTCTCTTGTGCAATCCGTTTCATCCTGGTTCTCATTTGAAAAAGGAAGCAGTTTGAAAACCAAGGGTTTTTTTTTCTCTGGCTCTAGAAGAACAGTAAGACCTGCCAACCTTTTCAAACTTTCTGTTGGTCTTAGTCAAGTTGCAGAGGACCCATTCGGCACTGTCTGTGGCCAGGAATGAAACACACATATATGAAAGGAGGCAATGCAGGAGCAAAACACGCACGACGCTGAGCCAGCGGAAAGGATCTCCTACAGTCTTGGCTTCGCTGGTGGAGATTTGGACTCCGAGAGGAACACTGTCAGCCTCAGTATTGGTAGAAACAAAGAACAGGGCTTATCCCAGAGCTGGCCTCTTGCCCACCTGGACGCAGCCGCTCTTGACTTCAGTGCATCGGAGACCACCTTGCACCTTGAGTGGGGTGGGGGTTGCGAGAAGAAGGGAAAAGTTATAAAGGGACGCAGTTCCAATTCCCAGAAAACAGACTCTGAGATTTGTGTGCAGGAAGTTGATTGGGGAATGCACGCGGGAACTACACCTGTGAGGGAGTAAATCGAGAAGGATAAACAGAGGAAGCAGCTGAACTGCAATGATTCACAAAGACTCGTTAGCGGACCCAAGGGAAGCTCTGCTGCCAGGGTGAGGCTTCAGAGTTGTCCTACGCTGACCCATCCAGACACTGGATGGCAAGGCTGTCCCATCCCCGCTTTCATCCAGCCACAAAGGGATGAAGAGGGACTCAGATGAGAGCCACCAACATTCCCAGCAGCTGCAGAACAAGTGCCTCAGTAGATGCACCACCAGACCCACTACAAAGGATCAGCTGTGCTTCTGCCCTTAAAGAGCTCACAATCTAGTTGAGACAAAATTAGTGCATTAACCACAGTCCATTGTAAGGGTCTATGAGTGTTATTAGCAATGTTTTGTAAATACCTAGAGGAACAATAACATACTAGCCATAGAATTGTGGATCTGTTGACTCAGCCTCGATTTACAACTGATATATGCTGGTGTTGAAGGTGAAGGGTCTGGCCAAAGCCATGAGTTTACTGTGGCACTATAAGGAGAACCTAGGTTTCTTATTTCAATTCTCATTCTCCTCAGTAAACTGCTTCCATTGGAAGTAGATGGATCAAGAGAAGTCTTACCACAACTAGATCAAGAAGAAAACAGACTACTATGTTCCCCCGTTCCCCTAAATGGACCCTTAATATATCAGTACATTTAAATTCAAGAGACTGTCTTTGGTCTTAACCTTAAACATGGGATGGAAGGAGAAAGATTCTCTCAGCTTGTATGTAGCAAGTTATGTTTCATTTTTGGTCCGTTTGCGGCACTATGAGAGGCTTGCAGCTCTTCTGATGGAAGGGACAGCTCCAGCCCACACTCATTTTGTGGAAATGAGAACAGTTTCTGAGTCTGTTCCCAAAAAACACTGATGAACATGTAGGTAAGAAACCACGAGAGTCAACACCAGACCACACTAATGGCGCCCAGCCTCTGTCAGGGTGACCTGGTAAACCATAACCATAAACTGTAGTAATCCTAGATAGCCTGGCTGCAGAAGTGGAAGCGGGGGGGGGGGGGGGGAAGGATGTGCTTTTCTTCTAGAACTTTCCAAATTGCTTCTTGTTGTTGCTGTCATGTGCCATCAAGTCAGAACCGACTCGTAGCTGACCTTCCAGGGGGTTTCAGAAGCTGTGAATCACATAGGAAGAGATTGTCCATCTTTTGCCAGCAAAGCAACTGATGGATCTGTACCACTTCCTCCCAACCCCCATAAATTTAAATGGACATCTGATGCATTGTGGGAACACACACACACACACCCCCACACACACACCCTACCTTAGATGACACTGAAAAGATCTGGGCCCTTTGATAAGTAATGACTTGCTCATTCCTTCACTGTCATTCATTCAACAGTTATTTACATTTGGAATTACTCTAAGAGCCGAGATCTTGAGGAATTAATAAGGATCTCTGCAGAAAGGATGGGGTAGAAAACAGATAAGCATAAATGCATACACACATCTTTGATACTTTGGAGTTTTCCCCCTCCTGGTCAATATCCATCTCAATCACAGGATTTAGCCGCTGAACGGAGGTGGATTCAATTCCTTTTCCTTAGTAACTCAGAGCTGAATGAATTTGTTGTAACACTGAATTCCTTACCATTGAGTTGGAACTGACCCTCAGTGAATTTTTGGAGGTTGTAAATCACATGGAGATGGCCATTTTTCTCCTGCAGAGCCACGGTGGATTAAAACTGAGATAGCGAGGTGTTGCCCTTGGATTAGCAGAGCAGCTCCTTATGCACTAGGCCACCAGAGTTCCCAGAGTCCCTATTATAACACCTGTTCCCAGAACTGGGTGGGTGGGTGGTCCCTTCATTTCTCTGCCAATCTCCAAAGTTTAGGCTTCCTTCCTTGTTGGTTCATCCATCTCGGCTGCTTTCTCCTTCAATATCATCCAACCTCCAAAAGTCTTCCTCTGCAATCCTTAACTGCTGGTTTGTATTCTCCGTTTCTTCAACCATTTTCTGGGAGTTCCCTGAGCTCCTCTGCAAAATTTGTGCTCATATTCCATATTGACTCTGCCCTGGTTCCTGCATGATGGGTCCTGCATCATCCCTGGCATATGTTGTAGGCACGGTAAGTCAGATATTCTCCAGAGCACAGAAAGAATGGCAGAAAGAGGTGCCATGATAGGAAGTAAAACATCACTGTAGAATACACTCAACCCTGAATGTTATGAGCCAATCTGTAAAGGGCATTTTCTTTGATGGAAAATGGTACTCACCCCAGTCCACCTCCATCTCCCCACCCAACTGTTGAATTCTGCATTAACCTTTGAGACTATAAAGAAATGTCATAGAATGGGCTGTGTTCTATGATTAAGGAAAACATTTCAGAGATAAAGAATGTTGAGTTGGCTGTGCCAGGCAATGTTCAATTAGCTAGCATGCAATCTAGAACTTTCAAACCAAACCCATTGGCATGCAGTAAATTTTGACTCCTGGCAACTCATGCTACAAGGAAGAACTACTCTGAAGGGTTTTCTTGGATGTAATCTTTGCAGCAGCAGATCACCATGTCATTTTTCTAGGAAACTGCTGGGTGAGTGTGAACCACCAAGGTTTGGGTTAGTCATTAAGTACAGTTTGTGTCATCAAATGACCTTTCAGAACCCTCAATACTTATTATAACAGGGTTTCCCCAAATGTCATAATCTCTGAACCAACTCCATCTTTATCACCAAGGATACTGTTAAAAGTATGTCTCTAGGTCTGGAGTAGAGCCCAGGCATTTGAATGTGCAATACAATTTGAAGCTTTTGTTTAATGAGAGACACATCTTCTCCTCCCTGGAGACATGCTTGATGTTCAGAAAGCCCTCCTATCTCCCACCTCCTAGCAGCCCAGTAGTTCTCTGCTTAGCCTAATCTGCAATTCTGGGAATACTTGTCTCCCTGGAGATTTCCTCCCAGGAGAGAATTGTTTCCATCTTTCTAGCATTCTCTAAAGGGAAATAATTCTATAATTAATGTCAGATAGAGTGAGACTCTCTCTGCCTTGCTGAAAATAAAGATGAGCTCTATTATAAAGAGGGAAAATTCCAAATTGTTATTTAAAATATTATTTGTAATGGCAGAGTCTACCTCCCCAAAGTGAAAATCTGAGCTGCTTCTGAATATACCTAGATTTCTTTTACATTTTTTATTAAATTTTTAAAATTCATTCTTTTTAATGCATCATATAATTTTTTACAGCATATTCTTTCAATTTTTCCCCATTCATTGTTGCAAATTTTCCTTCCTGCCCACCCCTCCCCCCCAGTTCATTTTTCCTTTTGAAGAAAAAAAATTTCTTTCATTGTTATCATCCTCCCTAGTTCACAGTCCACTTTAATATGCATTTCTTTTTCTGTAATCTTGTCATGAAATTAATACCTAATACCTTTTAAACAGTTCTCTCCCTCATCTGTTTCAATGCAGAATACATTATTTATCCCCTCTTTTCTAAGGTTCCCCAACCATGATATCAATCCCGTTTACAACAGTGGCACTATGCAGTATTTGTCCTTTTGTGACCGAGACATTTAATTCAGCATAATGTCCTCCAGTGTTACCCATTTTGAATAATATATATGCTTGGGTGGCAGTTATGGTTCTTTAGGGTTTATTCCCAGTACTGGAATTGCTGGGTCAAATGATATTTCTATTTGCAACTTTTTGGGAATACACCATTTTATACTCCCACCAACTGTGAATAAGGGTTCCAGTTTCTCCACAATCTTGCCAGCATGTGTTGCCTGCTGTTCTGTTAAATTTTGCGATTCTTTGATTTGCATCTCTCTTAGAGCTAGGGATTTTGAAGAACATTCATGCGTTTGTTCACCATCTGAATGTCTTCTTTGGTGACGTGTCTGTTCATATCCTGTGCCCATTTTCCAATTCGGTTACCTTATCTTCTTGCGGTGCTTGAGTAAATTCTAGATATAAGTCCCTTATTAGACATATCATTACCAAATATTTTTTCCCCAGCCTGTGGCTTCCCCTTTTACCCTGTTGGAGAAATTTTTGGATGTGCAAAAAGATTTTATCCTCTCCTGGTTGTAGCTTTTTCAGGATGCTTGGAAGACTGTTTGTGTATTAGGGCTTTTAGAGTTCTTCCAAGCTTTTCTCTAATGAAGTTTATAGTCCTTGGTTTTAGTCCTAGGTCCTTGATCCACTCTGAGTTAGTTTTTGTGTATGGAGTGAGGTGTGGATCTTGCTTGAGTCTTTTGCAGATATTTTTCCAATTTTGCCAACACCATTTGTTAAAAAGGCTGTATTTTCCCCACTTAAATGATTTCATCTCGTCAAAAATCAGTTGACTGTAGGTAGATGGGCTGATTTCTGGATTCTCAATTCTATTCCATTGATCTATGTGTCTTTCATTGTACCAGTACCACGCTGTCTTCACCACCACGGTAGTGTAGTCAAGAATATACCTAGATTTCTTAACCATTCAAAACCAAAATTTTGAAACTAAAGATTTTCAGTTTTCTTTTTGAATGGAATTTAGGGATATTTGGAATCTCCTTAGGGCTCATGCTTGTGAGATATATTTCCATGAATTCTATTGTAAATATTTCAACTCAAAGAAGCTCAAGAACCTCTTCTTGTTCGTCACAGTATATGCTTTCACACACTCAGGTTTATGTTGAGCTCATGTAAAATGTTGAGTTGTCCACATTATGACAAATGTGATAGACATAAATACTAAGATTTAAAAAATTTGAGTAGTAGAAGAGGTAGAATTACCCACACTATTTTGAGGCTGAAACTGGAGGAAACCTTGTGAAAAAAAAAATGAACATTTTTTCCCCCTTGTACATTGCTGTTTGGTGTAAAATAATGCACTGTGGTTAGGATGGCACAGTAACCAGTCTAGACAAGGATTTCTACTGCCAGTACCATGAATTTTGCATGGAATGAGCCCACAGAAATAGTGTTCACAGGAGTGTAATGTGCAATATCTGTACAAGAGACTAACTGAAGGATCACGTGATTTGCAAAACCTCTAAAACAGCCATATTTTTGTAAAATATTGGTAATGAATATGTTAGGGGAGAAAGATGCAGAAAATGGCCAGCAAGGCTATCAGTGAGATCATGCACATATTTTTTTTCCTTTTGCCCACAGAGAAGTCTAGAATTGGTCATACAGAGAGCCAAACCCACATTAATAACTGTTTATCCTGTGTGCACAGAACCACAGTCTGGAATCTGGGTTGTAATTCCAATGCTGTCACTCGTGGCATGCATGGACTTAAAGAACTAAATGTGATAAAATACTATTTCCTCCTACTAGTTGTTTTGTTTTTCTGTGTATGCAAGAAAATTTTTCATTTCGAATTAGCCAGCTGGATTTCATTTAGATAATCCCAATTTTGTTGGCAACATCCAAAGCATCATAGTCAGGAGCAGGAAGAAAACCTTCTTCTCTCCCTTGGGCCTGATTAAAGTGCTGACCTTAGTTAAAACAAAGTCATGGAGCTCCTTCACAGCTTGTTTGATCTGGTGCTTGTTGGCCTTGACATCGTCAGTGAGCACAAGGGTGTTTTTACTATCTTCTTTATGGTGAACTCAGTGATCAGGGAGAACTTGATGATGGCATAATGGTCAAGCTTGTTTCTCCTGTGGATTCTCTTCCAGGAGTATTGGAGTCACAGTTTCTTAGGTCTCTGGAAAGTGGGTGGCAAGAAGGTGCCAATTTTCTTCTACCCCCTCTTCCTGTGGCCATGGATACTGTTCAGGACTGCCTTTGCTTTGGCTTCAGTTTTGAGAGGGGCAGGGGCTTCTTTCTTTTTTTGGTACCATATTGGTAGAAAGCTCTACTGGTTACTTGAAAATGTCCTTTTTTCATAGTATTCTTGTGGTCTTAAGGTACGTGTCATTGTTGTTAGGAACTGTGAAGACAGTTCTGATTCATTCTGACCCTACACACCCCACAATGAAATGCTTTTGGATGTGCACTAACCTCACAATTGTTATGTTCAAACCCATAGTTGCAGTCACTTTGTCAGTTCATCTCACTTAAACTATTTTTTGTTGATCTTTCAATTTACCAACCATACTGCCATTCTACAAGGATTGGTGACATGCCTCTAAAGAACATTCTTGCACTTTTTCCATGACAGATTTGTTTTTTTGGCACCCTATAGTATATTCCTTATTTTTTTGGCAGTATCACAACTCAAATGCATTAGTTCTTCTTTGGTATTCCTTATTCATTTTCCATCTTTCACATACACATAAGACAGTTGAAAATACCATTGCGTGAGTCAGGTATTCCTTAATCCTAAAAGTAACATCCTTGCTCTTTAGTATCCGAAAGAGTGATACCAACTCAACTCAACTCATTCCTATCAAGTTGGAACTGACCCACACCTGGCTCTCCAGCGGGTTTTTTGAGGTTGTAAATCACACAGGAGGAGGCTGCTCCTCTCTCTCCTGCCAAACAGCTAGTGGATTCCAGCTATGAATCTTTTGGCATCATAACACACTTTTTTTCTCCTAAGCCACCAGAGAGTTTTCTACAAAAACTTGAAAAGTTTTTTCAGTTTACGCGATCCAAAATGAAGCTTTTGTAAATAATCTTTCTGATTAAAGTAAATGAACTATTACTCTAAGACTAAGGAGCAGAACACCAAATTATTGAAGACCAGATTATGGATGACAGCAAGGATTTCATACACAAAGGTTGTTGTTGTTGTTGTTATGTGCCGTCGAGTCGCCTGCGACTCATAGCGACCCTATGTACAACAGCCCTAAACTCCGCTCTGTCCTGTGCCAATCGCACTGTCTCTGACACTCCCATCCCAATTATCCCAGTCACTGAATCAAGGAGAAAGGAAAAACCAAAAGGGATGTCAGAGGAGTCCCTGAGAATTGTACTACAGTATTGAGAAGCTAAAATAAAGGAAAGATATGTGGAAGAAAAAGAGCTGAACAGAAGAGTAGTTCTAGAAAACAAAGTAAAAAACAAAGTAAACTCTTGTAATGGAATAAGTAAAGATTTATAATTGGAGAATAAACTTGTAAGAACTCACACGGCATTTCTCAAGGTGAAAGAACTGAAATACAAATTCAAGCTTCAAGTTTAATACTTAGAGATGCTAAGGGCAAAATATTGAATAAACTAGAAAGCATCGAAAGAAGATGGAGGGAATACACAGAATCAAGATTGGCCGACAGTAAAATATTTCAGGAAGTACCATATGATCAAGAGCCAATGAAGGAAAAAGTTGAAGCTACAGTGAAGGCACTGGCAAAAAATAAAGCCCCAAGAATCAACGGGATGCCAGTTGAAATGTTTTAAATGACAACTGAAGCCTTGAATATGCTTACCAGTCTATGCTAGAAAATTTGGTGAACATAAAAATTTGGAGGACAGCTGCCTGTCAAACTGACTGGAAGAGATCCATATTTGTTCTCATTGCCAAGAAAGGGGATCCAACAAAATGTGGACATTATCATTAAAATGAACTATATAACTAATACTGAATGCAAGCAAAATACAGAAGATCATTCATAAATGACTAGAACATTACACAGACAAAGAACTGCCTGATGTTCAAGCTGGATTTAAAAGAGGCCATGGCATCAAGAATATCATTATTGGTATCAGATGGATCTGGTTGGAAGCAAAGAATACCAGAACACTGTCTATTTGTATTTTATTGACTATGCAAAGGCATTTTACTGTGCGAAACATAACAAATTATGGCTAACTCTGTTGGAAAGAGAAGCTGGACTTTATAGCTAAGAATGTGGCATCACGATTAGAAGAAGACTCATCAATAAACCTTTGTTGTGCAGATGGCATAAACTTGCTTTATAGAGTGAAGACTTGAAGCACTTCTGCAGAAAATAAAAATTGCAGCCTCCAATATGGATTGCACCTCAACATCAAGAAAAGAAAAATTCTCACCTCTGGATCAGGAGGCAAAATCATGATGGTTGCAGAAAAGACTGACACTGTCAATTACTTCATCTTACTTGGATCAACAATCAAAACTCTTGGTACCAGCAGTCAGGAGATCAGAAGAAGTATCACATTGGGAAAGTCTGCAATCAGGAAATGCTCCAAATTATTGAGAATCAAAGATATCTGTTTACAAATAAGGCATTAGCGGCACTGGAAAAACAAGAATCCACCATTCAAAATATAAGCTCCAGCGTTTCAGAGGCTGTCAACATGATGGAGGGACA
>NW_006400013.1:269637-274806 GCF_000299155.1 Elephantulus edwardii
AAAGAGAAAGACCCTCAGTTGTCACTATAATTTATCAAATGAGGTTCTTTTCTGGCATTGGTATTCTCTGATGACATTTCCAGAGTCTCACCATTCACAAGTCTAAGGGATATTCTGAATGAACTTGTTCTATGACTTATTTTCTTCTTCTGGATGTTTATGGTATATTCTATATTATTGCCCCCAGCACCACAATTCAAACTTATTAATTCCTCTTTCTTTTTCATTACCAAATTTCTTAATGCTTATGAGACATCAAAAAAGAAAAGCATACCTTAGTCATTAAAGTTGACATCTTTGCTTTTTAAAATTAAGAATCAGATTTGCAATAAATAATTTCTAGAATGCTGTTCCCATGAACATTACTGATCCAAGAAGAATGAATTTATGACTTGATTTTTTTTAATTACCATGACTTTATTGGTCTAGTTGTAAGAACTTCCGCCTCATCCCTTCCCCCCCATCTTCAAGTTTAATTCTTACTTAAGGTGTTTACCTTCATCAGTAAGCACTTCACATCATCCACATTTTCTGCAAGCAAGGTTGTGTCATTAACATATTGCACACTGTTAATGGAACTTCTTCCAATCCTGATACCAAATTCTTCTTCTTAGAGCTTAGAGTCTCGGATTATTTATTAAGCATGTAGATTGAAGGTATGGGGAAATAAATGATTTTCAGTCCATTACACTCCTTTTTCAGTTTTAAATCATGCAGTATCCCCTTGCTGTTTGAATGATTCTTTCATGATCCACGTATAGTTCACGTGAGCATAATGTTCTGAAATTCTTGTTCTTCCAAGTGTTACCAATAACTTATGATAAGTCACATAATTAAGTACTTTTGCACAGCTGATAAGACACAGGTAAACAGCTTTCATGTAGTCTCTGCTTTTGGCTAAGATCAGTCTAATATCGGTGACATTCCTCTTTTCAAATTCTTTTTTAATTCAGCTTGAACTTATGACAATCTCCGTTGTTAATGAATAGTTGTACTCATTTTTAAATATCTTGCACAGAATTTTGCTGTGATGTTATTTGCCATCAAGTTGCCTGTGATTCATAGCGACCCTACGTACAACAGATCTAAACCCTGCCCTATCCTGAGCCAATGTCATCGTCTTCAACACATCTACCTCCATTACCCCAGTCCCTGAGTCAATCCATCTCATCCTGAGTCTTCCTCTCCTGCTCTGTCAACTCTTCAGAAGTATGTTCCCTCTCTCCAAGGACCAATACTTCCTGGCCATGTGCCTTCTATATTATTTCCTTTCCTTGGAATGGGCACACATCCATGAACCTCTTCAAGTTGGTTGTAGCTGTGTTTAAAATTTGACACAGATGAAGATAGCATTCCTAGTATTTAGCTCTTTTGTTGAATTAACCCATTTGTTATTTTAATTCTTTGTGCCAGTGCCTTCAGTGCAATATGAATTTCTTGAGTATCAGCGGTAATGATCACATTATCTCCTAAAATGTTGGAATGATGACCACTTCTTTTTGGTACGGGGATTCTGTACATGCCTTCCATTTTCTTTTGCTGTTTCTTTGTCATTTAGGTTTGACCCGTAGAACCCTTCACTACTGCAAGCTTCAATTGTCTTTTCACTCGCTTCAGCTTGAGACATGAATGAGATTGCGATCACCATCTTAGGTCTCCTAAGTTCAGGATTTTGCACATTTCATCACAGTATTTTATATCTTCCTGAATTGTTATTTGAAATATTCTGCTCCATTCTTTTCTTCATTATTTATCTGCTTTTGCTATTCTGTGCTTAAGAGTAAGTTTCAGGGTCTTTTCTAACCTCCATTTAGTCTTATCCTCTGCTCCCTTCCCTAAGTCTTTTTAATGATGTTTTACTTTGTTCACGTATAATGTCCTTAAGTTCTTATCATAAATCTGGTTTACAGTCATTAGTACTCAAACGTCTTAAACCTATTCTTGAGATAGTTTCTAAATTAAGTTGGGATGCATTCATGGTAGTGATTTGGCTCTAATGGACTTCATTTCATTTTCTCCCACTTCACTTTGAACTTGCACATGACCAAGTGGTTTGTTTCACAGTCTGACTTTAGCTGTTTTGACTGATGATACTGGCCTTCTCCATCCTCACTTTCCATAGATGTAACTTATTTCCTGTATGTATTATATCTGGAAGAGTCAATGTTTATAGTTGTTGGGGAAAAAAGAAATTCTAATGTAATATTTCTTGCAGAATCCTGAGATAGGATTGATGAGACTACACATGGTCTTATCAGAAAAAGATGCTATCTATCTATCTATCTATCATCTATCATCATCTCTCTCTCCTAGTGATAAGAAGTTGTGCTGTAATCCCAAAGGTAGATAGTTTGAATCCACCAGCTGCTGCATAGTAGAAGGATGGACAATCTCCTCCTGTGCAATTTATTACCTCTGAAAACCTATAGAAGGGTCAGCTTTGATTTGGTTGAGTCGATGGCAAACAATAATGAATCTCTCTCTCTCTCCAGGATCATCTAACTCTGAAGGAAGAAACAAGAGGTGAAAGGAGGTACTGAAAGAACTTTTATCACCAGAATCAATTTTACTATGCAGTGTAGTTTCCCTAATTGTAAAAGAAACACCAAACCTCCTCAAATGCAGAGATTTTCTTTTCTTTAGTTGGAATTTACTGTAGGTTAGAAAAAGAGTTTCTTGCTCATAATGGATCCTGGCACCAATTGTGCTGCTTATATTTGTCATTGACATAGACTCAAAGTTACCACTTACCTTCATGAAGTTAAAATTAAAAATATCTAAGTAAAAAAATATAATTTCTGCCTACACACGACATTTTATTTGATTACTTTTAATTATGTAATAAAATTGCAATGATTTGCATTTTACAGCGTCTTCCACATGATCTTGCCATCTATTCTTTAGAACAAGTTGCTGTCATTTTGGCCATAGTTAGAATAGATCATCCATGACAATAGTATAATTATTTTAAAATTAAAATTGGTTTAGTTCCTAAGCAAAACATTTTTAAAAGAGTCTTGGTCCCTCTAAAAAATATATCCCCAGAACCAAAGAGACCAATCTTACTAAGCATGTTTTAATGACATTTGATCATAAAGGCAGACTGGAAAACAGAAATTTTTTAAAGTTTGGAAGTCTTTATAGTTTCTACTGTAAGACATTTTATGAAAATGTAATTACATATATTATGTTAAAATCTCATATCATAGAGATTTTAAAAGTCACACATACACTAAAAGTTATAAGATCTTTAATGTAAAAAATAAATTTATTTATAAAAATGTTTTCTCATATTAGTGTGCAAGCAACCAGAAAGCAATATTGTGTCTCACGTACCATTTAATCTATATTCATCATCTGATTTGGATTTTTAAGAATCCCATTTAACAAAATAATTAACTCTTCCAGACAGCATGCTTCTTCAGAGATAGGTATTTTTTTTCAAAAAAAATTTAATAGTTTTTCTTTTATTTCCCCCCCATACATTTCTTTTTTTCAGAGACCATTAAAGAACCTCCTCTAGCATTTCCCCCTCCCTGGTTGCAAGAGTGGTAGCTGCCATTATGAATGACACAGTGACTATCTAGAGTAGGAAGTCACACAATGGAATATTATTTAGTATTGAAAAACAATGAACTTGTAAAACACTACACAATATGGATGAGTCTGGAAGACATTACACTGGGTGAAATAGTTCAGTCATTAACAGGACATACACTGTATTAGTCCACTGCTGTAATAATAGGATCAAGGAGGGGAGGCACAGAGAAGAAAACAATGGATAGATAATAAGTATTGCAGTGGAATGGGTGAAAGAAAGGACAGTCTGAAAGGAATGGACAATTAGAAATAATGTGTATAACAATTAATAGCCTAGATTAGGACAAACATTACAAAGGGCATTGGGAGAGGGGAGGGAGGAAAATGAACACAAATGATTGACTGAATTAAAACCGATCTGTGAACCTTTATTAGGGGGGAAAAAAAGACTAAGGTGTATCTGATCCAAGGTGTAATATTGTCAGTTGTTTCTTATTCATATTAAAAGTTGAACAACAAGTAGACTGAAGAACAAAAAAAAATCAAGAAGGATGTTTATGTCAGGGCTGTATCCTTTCTCCACACCTGTTCTGTATGCTGAGCAAATTATTTGAGAAAATAGATTTTATGAAGAGGAATGTGACATCAGAATTAGAAGAAGCCTCATCAACAACCTGTGTTAATGCAGATGACACAACCTTGCTTGCTCTAAGTGAAGAGGATGTGAAACATTTCCTTCAGAAAATCAAGAACTGCAATATTCAACATGGATTACATCTCAGTATCAAAAGAACAAAAATCCTCACCAGTGGGTCAAAAGGCAACATCATGATGGGTGGAGAAAAGCTTAATACACAGTCTCACATACTTTAAGCTTGCTGTCAGGAAGGGCTAGTCCTTGGAGAAGGACATCAGCTTAGAAGGGTAAAAGGTCAACACGAGAAGGTGACCCTGGATGAGATGGATTGACAAAATGACTGTGACAATGGTATTAGGTATGGTGGCAATGGTGACATTATTTTAATAAAGGACTAGGTTCATAGGACCACTATGAGTCCCAGTTGACTCAATGGCACACAACAAGATGGTGGCATAACAAGATTCTCAGATCAATCAAATCCCTTCAGAAAATAAGGACATTTAATCCTTTGCTTTAATCCTGACTTGTGATTTTTTGACAATTTCTTGGCAAACCCACTGGAGGATCTTTTTTTTAAATTACACATACAGTGTGCCTCTTATAGAAAAATTACAAAGTAGAACTAAGGAGGGGGGAAAAAACCCCAACCAAGACCCACCCACAATTCCACCAATCACCGAAAGCTAGAGTTAACACTTATTCCAGTCTCTATATGCTATAAAAATATTGCATATAATGTACTGTCAGTTTTTTGGTTTTCTTAATAACCTTCACATTGTTCCACATTCTCCTATGTCACTTTTCCCCCCTACAACTGTATAAACGTGTAAGAAGTTGTATAAATGGTCTTTATTGGGGAGTATGTTACCCACTTTCCTTTAGCTGGTTCCGGCTCATAGTGACGACCCTCTATTTGATTTCTTTAGGGGGCAGGCAGTTTGTGGAGAGATTGGAAGCTTCGAACCGTAGCCAACAAAAACTTGTGCACT
>NW_006400013.1:275281-277137 GCF_000299155.1 Elephantulus edwardii
CTTGAGGTCCTCTCCCCGCGCGATAGCCTTCTTTGCGGGTTGTCCCAGCCGGGTACCGATACAGACCTAGCAGCTGCGAGGCCGCACCGCGCCACGGGCGGCTCGGAGCGGCGCGAGGCCACGCCGTCCCTGAGTGATGACGCGCTTCCTGCCCTCCCGGCGCTCGCGAGCTGTGCGCTCGCGCTCGCCCTCAGCTCTTGTTCCGCGCCGGGAGCCAGCGGCGGCGGCAGTGGCTGAGGCAACTGCGGGAGCGGAGTGGTCGCGGGGCGCGCTGGGGGACGCCGGCTGCAGTCCCGGGCAGACGCTCTGCAATGAGACAGTAAATGCATCCCCCGGTAAGGCGCACGGAACGCTCGGGTTTTCCTCTTCCTCCAGCTGCATGCACGTTGCATGAATTTCTCGTGCCTTTTCCCTCCCCTTAACAGAGGAAAATGTGGGTGGTTTTCTCCTGCCTTCTGCATCTTGTGGGAGATGCCACAAACGGGGGGAAAAAACCCTGCAAAGCTCTCAGATTTGATGTTCTAGAAGGTTAGGGTGTTTTTTGGCAGATAAATAAAAATAAAATAAATGCACCTGTCTATTGCACATGTATGTTTCACTGCATTCGACCCGGGCGCAGCGGCTTGCAGGCAGCCTCGCAGCCGGCGACCGCGAGCAGATTCCTGGCGGTGGGCAGCCGGTCCCCTCCGGGGCTCTCCCCCTGGGTTTCCGGTAACTGGGCTTTGAAAAGCGTCCCAGCTCTCATGGAGTGCCCCCCTCAGCCCCAGCCCGGCCCCCACGCCAGGAGAGTTGGCGCGAGCGGATCGGCTTCATTCCAACACTTGCCGCCCGGACTCCTAACGCCACTTTGCAAACAAGTCTTCGCCCGAGACTCCAGGCAAAGACACCCCCTCAGTGCGCAGCCCCTTTCTCCAGTGCTAGATTGAAATCTGCTGATTACTTGACTCCCCGAGTTGGAAATCTAGTCGTCCGCAAACTACTGGCCGCCGAGGGACGCGGTCAGCGCCAGATAGAGCGTGAGAGCAGGGTTTGGACTCAGTGCCCCGGGTCTCCTACTGGCCGAGCGGTGCCCTCTCCTCCTTTAGCCCCAAAGCTGAGATTTCGCGCGCACTGGGAGCCGAGGGGACCTAGAGACTGGCATTTCGGGATTCCTGGGGGACCGAGGAAGGACGTTCGAGGGCGCCATATTTTCAGTGGGTCTTGGCTGCGGAGGGGAGGGGGCGGACAGTTTCTGAGCCTCGGGGACAGGCGCCTCCGCAGGAGAGGTAGCCTGGGCTTTCGCCGGGAAAGTTTGCGCGCCGAGGCAGAAGCGCAGGCGGCGGCGCAGGGAGCTCGGAGCTGCTGTCCCCACAAGGGCGCGCGGGCTGCAGCGCGTCGCCAGGCCGTCCCGGCCGGGGCTCGAGGCTGAGCGCTGCCATCAGGGGCAGCTCACTGGGCTGAACCCCTTTTCCTCTCCAGCCGAGTCGCGGGGGTTCAGGTTCCTGACACGCAGGGAACACGCCCCTCTCTCTTCCAGCAGCGACAGCAGCTGTAGGGGAGAACCGTGCGCCTAGCAGCGTCTCCGGGGCCGATCGCCCAACTGGAGCGCGTTTTCCCGGCCTGTGCGCTCCCCAGGGCGCGGGGGTTCAATTCCTACCGGGCGGCGAGCCTGGCTTTCGTTCGCCTGGTACCCGCCGACCAGCCTGTGCCTCCCTTTGCCTCCTAAACTGCAGGGCGGCCCCAGCAGTAGCAGCACTCGAGACTGCCTGCTCGCCTCTTCTGGAGCTGCATGCTTGTGGAGGCGACGAAAAGGGGGGCGTTTCCAGAAGTTAGGGCTTTAAGTGATGCGTGGGGAAACTTTAATGACCGGGGGGGGG
>NW_006400013.1:277237-278282 GCF_000299155.1 Elephantulus edwardii
TGACCAGAGTCCCTGCATCTTGTGAAAACTAAAGTGGCTATTTCCAAAGGATGAGAGAGGAATGAACTAAAAATGTTTAAGGGTCGTTAAAGAAGTAAAGGCAAGAGGGCAGTAGTGATTTCCTGAAGAAAAGGATTCTTAAATAGACGCAGTTCACTAGCACCTTGTTGCTGTTCCTCATTGCTATCCAGTTGGGACCAAATCATAGCTGACCTTCCAATGAGTTATTTTTTTCCAGCGGGGTTTTGGTAACTAACAATACCCGAGTATGCTGAGTTGTAGAGTTTTAAGGTTGCATACTGCCTTCCTTCTTTAGAGCTTGGAGTTGCCCCTTTTTGGCAATGTTTCTGGGAGGAGTCTATTTTGAAATAGATTATATCCTCCCTATTGTGAAGGACTGTCGAAGGTCAAGAAATACTCTGTGCAGTCACATGTCCTGAAGGAGATTTACCTTAGTCCTCAAACTAACATCATTGCGCCTCAAAAATTTGGACATGTCCCTAAAAGTAGACTTTCCCAATTCATTATGTCTCTTGATCTTGTGACAGCTGGTACCAATGATGTTGTCTATTGGTCCATTGTCTATTGGTCCATTGTTGAGAATTCTTGGGGTTTTTATTTACATTGAGATACAATGTATGGAAGGCTGTGGTCTTTGATCTTCCAAAGCACCATGCTCCAAGTCTTCTTCCCTTGTCATCTGCATAACAAGGTCATTAGTGAGTCATCCTCTCATCCTGATGTCACAGTCTTCATAAAGTTCAGCTTCTCAAGTGATTTCCTCAGCAGATAGATTGAACAGATGGAGAAAAGATAAAATCCTGATACACACCTTTCTTAATTTTAAACCTTGTAGTGTTCCCTTGTTCTGTTCATGCAACAGCTTCTTGGTCTGGGTATAGGTTTTTTACATGAGCACATTTAAATTTTCTGGGATTCTCATTCTTCTCAATATTGTTGTTGTTGTTATGTGTCGTCGAGTCGCCTGCTACTCATAGGGACCCTATGTACAACAGCCCTAAACTCCGCTCTGTCCTGTGCCAAT
>NW_006400013.1:280436-294391 GCF_000299155.1 Elephantulus edwardii
CATATGAGTAGTTGGTGGTCTGTTCCACAATCAGCTCCTGGCCTAGTTTTCACAGCTGATATTGAGCTTCTCCAGTGGTTCTTTCCACATATGTAATCTCAATATTAGGGTTTCCTATTCTGTAATCTTTGTGGAGCTGGAAAATGACCTTCAAGTTGTGGTGCTGGAGAACAGTCTTGAACAAATCATAGACTACCAAGAAAACAAATAGGTCTGTCTTGGAGACAGTGAAACCAAGTTTCTCCTTGGAGGCTAGGATTTGAAAGCTCCATCTCACATACTTTGGGCACATGACCAGGAGGGACATTATGCTCAGTAGGGTGGAGGGATAGCACAGGAGAGGAAGATCCTGGATGAGATGGATTAATACAATAACTGGGGCAGTGGAGGTTGGTGTGTTGGAATCTGAAACTGGATCAGGACAGGGCAGGCTTCAGAGCTCATGTACATAGGTGTCACTATGAGTCACAGGCGACTTGACAGCACATAACAACAGCAACAGTCTCTGTGGGAGTGCATCTCCAGATCTTTCTCCTGAACAGCTGCGGAATTTGTTTGAAGAGCAACCTTCCCTTAATTTTTGTGCGACCAGGATGCCTTTATAAGTGACTCACCACTAGACCACTAGGCAACAGGAGATGGAGAGAAGGTTGAAGTGAGTAACAATTTTGTCTTCTATGATCCATAATGAAAAGTTTTGGCAGCAGCAGCCAAGAAATGAAAAAGAAAAAACAAAACAAAACAAACCAAAGAAAGAAAAAATCATGTTGCATTGAAATCTGTGCTCAAGGACATACTCAAGAACTGAGGACTAGTGAAGTCAGTTTGAGGACTAAAGTGCATCTCATCTAAGCCGTGGTGTTTATAATAACTTCCTATGCATCAGAAAGCTAGATATTGAAAAAATAAAGCTGGATATTGACTAAGGATAACAGTGGAAGAATCAATGCATTTGAGTTGTGGTGTTGGAGAAGAGTGTTGAATATCCCATAGACTGCCAAAAAATCCAAGTATGTCTGTGAGAGGGAGCATCTACAGTGTGCCTTAGAGGGAAGGCTGATTAAAACTTTGTCTCACATACTTTGAGCATCTGTTTAGAAGAAGCCAGTCCTTGGTGAAGGACCTCATGCTTGGGAAGGTGGAGGGCCGTGAGATAGAGGAGGACCCTTAATAGGATAGCTCACACAGTGACTGGAGCAGTGGGGTTGAATAAAGCAAAAATGGTGAGGATGGCACAGGTTAGGGCAGGGTTCAGGTCTACTCTTCATAGGGTTGCTATGGGTTGTGGTCAACTTGACTGCACCTAACAACAATGACAATATAGATTTTTAGTAACAATGCTTAAAAAGCACTCAAAATGGGTATATTAACTTTAGTAGTATGTTTTATGACTACATGTCAAATATACTTATGCATATGTCAATAGCTAAGGAAGTGAAGCTCTTTTTTTTTTTTTAAAAAGAAAATAGATAAATTTATGGTCTTAAGGCCTTTCTAGGGAGCTCTGGTGGCCTAGTGGCAAGAAGGTGGACTGTAATCCCAAAAACACGTGGTTCAAAGTCACCAGCTGTTCCACAGAAGGATGGGCAATCTTCTCCACCGGATGGTCAGCTATGGATTGGTTCTGACTCCACGGTATTCAACAACAACAACAACAACTCCTTTCTAACAGAATTATAAGCTGTTTTGTTGTTTCTTGCTTGATTCTTATTATGTTGCTTCATGGTTTGGTCAGAGTTCTTGCATTTTTTCCCTCCTATTGAGACAATTTTAAAACTTCAAAAAGTTAGAAATGTCTATGCATTATGGAACATTGCCTGTATATTTCCTAGGCCTGTTTGGTGTGTTTGCTTTAGGGAAGGGATACCCAAACTCTTGGGATGGTGTCTAAAACTTGTGGCTTTGCTACTCTAGAACTTTTGCGTCATACCACTGTCTTGAGATTTTGAATGGTTGTTGTTGTTATGTGCCGTCGAGTCACTTGCGACTCAGCAATCCTATGTACAACAGTCATAAACTCTGCTCTGTCCTGTGCCAATCTCGCTGCCTCCGATGCACCCATCCTGATTACCACAGTCACTGAATCAGTCCACATCATAGAGGGCCTTCCCCTCCTGCGCTGTCCCTCCACCCTCCCAAGCATGATGTCCCTCTCCAAGGACCGATCCCTCCTTACAACATGTCCAAAGTATGTTAGACAGAGCCTCAGAATCCTTGCCTCCAAGGAGCAGCCCAGTTTAACCCTTTCCAGGATGAATCTGTTTGCTTTCTTGGCAGTCCGTGGTACATTCAATACTCTTCTCCAGCACCACAGCTCAAAGGCATCAATTCTTCAATCCTCCCTAGTCATTGTCCAACTCTCTGAAGCATAACAAGTGATAGTAAAGACCATGGCCTGTATCAAACACACACCTTAGTCTCCAGAGAGACACCATTGCTCTTCAGAACTTTGGAAAGGTCCCTAACAGAAGACTTTTCCATTGCAATATGTCTTTTAATTTCCTGGCTGCTGGTGCCAAGAGTGTTGACTGTGGAGCCAAGCAAACTAAAGCTGTGAACAATCTTAATCTCTTCACCATCCGGATGTTGCCAATTGGTCCATTGGTGAGAATTTTTGTCTTCTTGACATTGTGCCTCAATCCATATTGGAGGCTGCAGTCCTTGACCCCCTGCAGCAAACACTTCAGGTCCTCCTCAGTTTCAGCAAGCAGGGTTGTGTCATGTGCATAACACAGGTTGTTGATAGATCTTCCACCAATCCTGACCCCACATTTCTCCTCATAGAGCCCAGCCTCCCGGATAATCTGTTCTGCATAGAGATTGAAAAGGTATGGAGATAGGATGCATCCCTGGCAAACCTGATTTTGAACCATGCACTTTTCCCTTGCTCTGTTCTGACGACTGCCTCTTGGTTCAAGTATAAATTTCGCATTATCACAATCAAGTGTTCTGGGATTCCCATTCTTCTCAGAGTCAGCCACAGTTTGTTATGATCCACATAGTCGAATGCCTTTGCATAGTCAATGAAACACAGATAGACATTCCTCTGGTATTCCCTACTTTCAGCTAAGATCTCTCTAACATTAGCTACAATATCCCTAGTACCACAACCGCTTCTAAACCCAGCCTGGACTTCCGGCAGTTCTCTGCTGATGTGCTGTTCCAGTCGTTTTTGGATAATCTTCAGTAGAATCTTGATTGCATGTGAAATCAATGATACTGTTCTATAGTTTCCACACTCTGTTGGGTCACCCTTCTTTGGGATGGGAACAATATAGATCTCTTCCAGTCAGTTGGCCAAGTGGCTGTTCTCCAGATTTCTTGGCACTACCTGGTGAGCATATTCAGGGCAGCATCTGTTAGCTGAAATGTGTCAATTGGTATACCATCTATTCCTGGGTATCTGAGTTTTGAATGGTATCTGAGTAATACTAGAAATACAGAAAAAGAGTTTAAATAACCCAAAGTTACTTCTATTGGGTACCAAAAATTTTAACGATAAGAACTAAAACTAAGTAGGCCTAGAATTAACAGTTTTAACATACCCAAGTGGTGCCTTTTTAATTATAGTACTCCCCATGTTCCCTCGTCCACTTTCTTACCCAACACCCTCTCAAGCCCCTCTCACACCTCCCTTTGGCTGCCTTAGACTCATAGTTGGTCTTCCTTTGGGTTGCTGAGGTTATAAATCTCACCAGAGGAGATTACTCATCTTTTTCTTGAAGAGCAGCTCGTAGATTTTAGGTTGGGAATTCAACTTCTTAAGGTATAGACCATTAGAGCTCCCTGCACTTTCCCCTAGAATATTTTGGTCCAACTGTTCTTATATTTAATAAAGATAGGCAGTCTCCTCCTATGTGATTTACTGCCTCTGAAAACCTGCTGGAGTGTTACCTTTGAGTTGATACAAGTAACAGGGTTATGTGGTGGGTATGACCAGATGTTTAGTTTAAAGTTAAAAGAAATAAAGAATCTGAACTCATTCTTTCCCTGCTGGTACCATATATCTCTCAATAAGAGGAGATTTTGGAAAGCAAAAATTCTTGAGATGGTGCAAAAATAAAACAAAACACATTTTCAAATGAAGGTAAGTCTTATTTGTCATTGTTCTTCCTAACAACCCAGTAACAGATACCATTTGAATGACAACTTGTAGGCAAAGCTGGGTACAAAATGCTTTGGTTATGAGAGCCTTTTTTTTTAAGTATTGCAGAATTGTGAATTAGCCCTGGGCTCATCTGCCCGATCCAGGCCATGGTCTTCCCAGTTACTTGCTTTGCATTAGAGAGCTAGTCAATGAATAAGGATAGCGGAAGAAGAATTGATGTCTTTGAGTTTTAGTTGGTGCTGGTGACGAGTATTGAACATACCATGAACTACCAAGAGAAGAAACAGGTCTGACCTGGAGAGGATGAAACCAGCTTGCTCTCTGGAGGCAAGGATTTTGAGGCTCCATCATGCTTTCAAGGATGGAGGGACAACTCAGCAAAGGAAGTCCCTGGATGAGATGGATTTGACACAGTAACTGGGGTAATAGCAGATGTGCCTGAGACAGTGAGATTGACTCAGGATAGGACAGGGTTTAGAGCTGTTGTGCAGAGGGCTCCTGTGAGTCGCAGACAACTCAACAGGACAGAACAACAACATTTGTCATATACTTCACAGAGAATCTTCAGAGTCAGTGCCAAGACCATGGTTTTGTTTTTCACTTTAGCCAACAATTTAATTTCAGCCATACTGATAATTCTTTCAATATGTAGTGAATATTCATTCCCTTTTTTGGTTTTGTTGTTGTTGCTGTTGTTGTAATTTTAGCAGGCTAACTTTTTTTTTTGTCTGCTAGTCATTTATTCAACAAGTGTTTTTGAGAGCTTACCATGTGCTGTATGCTAAGAACACATCCTTGCCCTCACTGCACATACTGGGTTCTGTAATGGAGGTAATTTTTTTTGTACTTTTTATGTCTAGTAGATTGGTAGAGGGGATAGTGTGTGATTCTTACTTAAGGGTAACACTACAAAGATGAACAAGAATTTGAACAGTTTACTAAAAGAGAGGCAAATGGGTAATTAACAGAAGAGAAGGTTATCAGGAAAAGGCAGATAAAAAGCAAAGAGCTAGTAATTTTCAGTCCTTGCATTGAGTCAAGTAAAACTCATAGTAACCTTGTGAACAACAGATCTGAACCCTGTCCTAGCCTGTGTCATCCTCACGTTTCCTGACACATTAGAGACCACTGTGGCAGTCACTGCATCAGTCCACCTCACCTTCGCCGACTCTCCACCCTTCCAAGTATCATGTCCCTCTTTAAGGAATAGCCCCTCCTAGAAACATGCCTGGAGGATGTGAGGCAAAGCCTCATTAGCTTTGCCTCCAAAGAGCACTCCATCTGCACCCTCTCCAAGACGTATCTGTTTGTTCTTTTGGCCATCCATGGGATGTTCAGTGCTCTTCTCCAACACCACAGCTCAAAGGCAGCATTTCTTCCATCATTCCTATTCATTGTCCAGCCCTCAGATGCATAACAAGTGATTGGAAAGAGCATGGCCTGGATGAGACTCATCTCAGTCCTTAAACTGACATCATTACTCCTCAAAAAGTTGGAGAGGTCACTAACTGCAGACTTGCCCAGTGCAATGAGCCTTCTTATTTCCTGACTGCTTCCAGTGGTGTTAATTGTGGATCCAAGTAAGCTAAAGTTGTCAACAGTGGCAATCTTGTTAATGAAATAAACTATTTAAAAAGATTACATACATTAAATTAGAGTTCTGATGGCTTAGTGGTAAGGAGTTGTGCTGACATCCCAAGGCATGCAACTTGAATTCACAGGTGCTCCTAGGAAGAAAGATGGGCAGTCTCCTCCCATGTTATTTGTAGCCTTTGAAAACCTGCTGAAAGGCAGCTGTGAGTGTTTCATAACAACAAAATAAGTTGAAACTGTTGATAAAGACCTCTGCTAGATGTTGTTGTTGTGTGCCATCAAGTGTACCATGACTTACAGGCACCCTGTGAAACAACAGATCAGAACCTTGCCCTATCTTACCCTATCCTCAGGATGTCCATCTGCTTGAATCCATTGTTACAGGCTCTGTTAGTCCACCTTCTGGAAGGTTTTTCTCTCTCATTCTCCACCTCTCCCAGTAAGATGTCTCTTTCCAAGGACTGGTACCTCCAAATGATATGCCCAATGTATGTTAGACATATTTCACCATCCTTGCCTCCATGGAGTGCTTTGGTTATGCTTCCTCCAGGACAGATAGATTTGTGCTTTTGTTACTTCATGGATATTCAGTACTCTTCTCCCACACCACAGTCCAAAGGCATCGATGCTGCTTCTGTCATTCTTTTTCCCTGCCTAACTTTCAGCTGGATAGGAAGCAATTGCAAATGGAAAAATCAGGCATACATTAGTCTTTAAATGGAAAAGTCAGACAGTTTGAATTAACATCTGGAATGTGCATGCCATATGACCTAGCATTTCTGCTTTTGGAGCCAGAACTAAAATACCTGCATGTATAGAGGCAGTGGTTTGAATCGACCAGCTGCTCCATGGAACAAGGATGGGCAGTTGCCTCTTGTGTGATTTACAGCTCTGAAAACTATCAGTCTCTTCCAACTCCATGTCATATAACAGCAACAAGGTAAATAAGCTGGAGGCAACATGAAGGCCCAGCTGTAGGATGAATAAAACATACTTAAGGACATCGTGTTTGGAGAGGTAGAAGGTCAGCAAAGGAGAGGAAGATCCTCAACGAGATGGATTGACAGTAACTACTGGTGGCCTTGACTGTCGGCGCAGATGAGGATAGCACAGAGTTCAGAGCCATTGTTCAAAAGGTGGCTGTGAGTCATAGTTGACAGTACAGCAACAATGAATTATTTTGTGATTGTTATCCATGATAAAATAAATGATCCATGATATATTAAAATAAATGCGTTCTAGAGTTCTTTATATGGTCCTGTTTTTTTATTTAACCAAGAAGCAGCTTGGGGAAAGATATTGAAGGATAGAGCAAACTTAATATTATTTCAAATTGGGGTATGAGATGGAAGAAGAATTTCCTTTATTTACCCTCCAATTGGTTGATTTATTTCCACAAGCTTCCTTTTCTCTGTGAAAAGATTTTTTAAAAAATTAACTGGCTAAGGAGTGGGAAACTTACCAAGAACAGTTTGAAAACTAAGGCTGGGAAATATCAGGCTCATTTTTCCCTGATTCCTTTCCTGTCACTCTCTGGAATCTTTCTCTGATTAGTAGAGTAAATCCTTTCAAGGTAAAAAAAAAAAAAAGGCCTCAGGAAAGCTCCTTACCTCTGCATCTGCCTTCAGGATAGTGGTAAAACAGGACTTGGAACAGGTTTATTCAGTTTATTCTGGTTCTGCCCTCTGCTGAGAATTTGCATTTCCACTCCAGATTTAGCAAGTCAGAAGCTACATCTTCCCAGGTTCCCCAGGTGGAATCCAGATCACTGAACTGCCTGTAAAATCATCAGCCTTGTTTCCCCACTTCTTTGTCCCTTGACCAACTCCTTTTCAGTTCTCTTTCTTTCCTCAGCTGCCCCTCTCAAGGTTAACCCTAGCTAGACCTGTGCTTCTCAGCTGTCCCCTCATCGCCTTCTTCAATTCCTGGGACATTTAGCAATGTCTGGAGACATTCTGATTGTCGTGACTTGGGAATGTGCTTCTGGCATCTAGTGGGTAAAGAGCAAGGATGCTGCTGTTATGCATCCTGTAATGCACAGGACAGCCCTTCATAATAAGGAATTAGATGGTCTAAAAGATGCGTTTCATTGGGAACATCTACTCTCAAGGACCTCTCCAAAGTACTAAAGAACAGTGATGTCGGTTTAAAGACTTAAGATGCCCCTGATCCAAGCCATGGCATTTTCAATTACTTCCTATGCATATGGAGGTTGGATGGTGAATAAGGATGAAAAAAAGGAAGAATGAATGCCTGTGAATTGTGATGTTAGAGAAGAGTACTGAATGAAGAGTACATGGACTGCCAAAAGAACAAGTCAGTCTTGAAGGAAGTGCAAACAGGGTGCTCCTTACAGGTAAGGATGGTGAAACTTTGTCTCCCTTCATTTGCTCATGTTGTCCTGAGGGCCAGTCCTTGGAAAAAGACATCATGCTGGGAAGGGTGGGGAGTCAGAGAGAGAGAGAGAGGAAGATTCTCAACAAGATTGACACTGTGACTGTAACAATGGCCTTGAGCATATCAGAGATCATGAAAGTGAAGCAAGATAGGACAAGGTTCAGATCTGTTGTTCATAGAGTCACCCTGAGTCATAGTTGACTTGATGGCACTTAACAAAACAACATATCAGTATTTTTTAGGTTGTAAAATCCTGCCTTAGACTTGTCTATGAAGTTTGAAAAAAATTTTTTTAAACCTCAGCTTGCAGGAGAATTGCATCTTGTCTTAGACTCAGTATTAACAAACATAATTGAAACAAAGCTTTTAAATACAATACTTATTTTGCTAGGTATGGACTTGCCGACTTTCTCTTAAATCATTGGGGGGAAAAACCCCAACACTGGTCATGACTCAAAGTCATTACTCACTGAAGTTGGAACCCATCAGTTGGATGACATAGCTCCTTGGTACCTCAGTGGTACCAGTACCTGCACTAATGTTACTACTACCACTACCACTGTCTTGACAAGTATCCCCATCTGATCCTCTAGTATCTAAGTCCATATCATCTTCTCATTTGATGCTCCTCCTACATTTTCATTGTCCATCACCCCTCTCTTCTCATTTTTCCCATAGACACCCTCTGTTTCCTTTGCTCTCTCTCTGATTTTCTTTGGTGACAGAACTCCAGAAACTTAGCTGCACTCTGTCCACCCTGCTCCTGCTCCCGAGCAGCTGTCTGCTTAGTCTCCTTTTTGATTTGTGACCTCGGCATCTGCCCTGCTTCCATCCCACATGATGGCTGATTTATTTCACTGAGAAAAAGGAAGCAATACAACCCAAATGAGAAGCCCTGGTGATGTAGTGCATTATATGTTGGGCTGCTAACTGAAAGGTTGCTGGTCTCTTCCTATAAAGATTTACAGCTTCAGAAACCCCATGGTGGATTGCAGTGAGTCAGAATCTACAAAGGCAGTGGGTTTTTTAAATTTGGGTGGAACAGATAGTCAAGTGCTTGACTGCTGATTGGTCAGTAGTTTGAAACCATGCAGAGATACCTTGGAAGAAAAGGCAGTCAGTCTGCTTCTGACAGGTTATCCTTTGAGAATTTTTTGGAGCACATTTCCTCTGACAAGGATGGGATGACCATAACTCAGAATTGATTCAGTGGCATCTGATTGGGCAGAGGCTCTGTTTGGTTGCCTCTATTTTCATGCTGGATTATAATGGCACATGCATGTAGTAACTTAACAACAAAAATTTTTAACAGAATATTGAAGGCGAAAGCTTTTGGAACTGATCTCCATTGATTGGTGTGAAGGAAGAGAGCCATGTTGAGGTAGAAATTCAGTGGCTTATGGACAGTGGGTGGAGTGCACATTCTCAAGCCACATGTTTTGAGTTAAGAGTTTAAGTGTTGAATGAATGAAGGTCATCGTTATTGAGTGACACAAGGCACCTGCCGAGGACAGCTGCACTGAGACAAATGGTTGCCTCTCCTTTTTATCTGTGAAGAGAGGCACTTAAGCCGTCTACTTGGTCACTTTGTTACTGGTTGAAGACAGTAGGTAAATTGACTTGTCTGAAGTGCTGTCATTGACCTCGATGATCTGGAGAACTGTGGTGGTGAATCACTCCTCCCTGGGGTCCACTTGAGCACACGGGAGAGATCCCTCTTTGCTCTCAGAATGCTTGAGTCTGCAGGTGAGTGGTAATGTTCAGGGCAGCTTTGCTCTGCCCTGTCTTCTCTCTCAAGCTCCCAAGATAAAGAGCAGCTTTGTGCATTGCAATCCTTTTTTTTTCTGTTTGCGTTACTTCAACACACCCCATTTAATTAGTTGGCACCGGTGTCTAGGATCCAGTTGATATGAGTGAGGCTACTTGGGAGTGTGGTCCTGGGCCATGCGTGGCAAATCCTGGAAGGCGTGTGGGGATTACTTCTGGGTTTGACAGATTACATCGAGGGCACTTTAAGAGGCTTAGTTTTCTCCTTGAAGGGTTCTCTGGTGGGCTCAGCACTCTGGCCACTCATCTGTGGGGGTAGAGTCGATAGTCCTGTGAGTAACATACTAAGCCAGGGACTGTCTGGGTGCTGCTGCAGAGCACCCAGGAAGCTTAGTGCACCCATGAAGGAAGGACAGAAATCTTTGTGAGACATATTAAAGGGATTCAAGGGAAGTTTATTTTTAATTTTTTAAAAAATATAGAGAGAGCAAGGAAACACTACATGGTTCAAAATTGGGAAGGGTGTATGCCATGAATGTGTCCTATCTCTATACCTTTTCAGTGTGAATGCAGAACAGATTATCTGGGAGGCTATATGAGGAGAAATGTGGCATCAGGATTGGAGGAAGACTTAACAATCTGTGTTATGTGGATGACACAACCCTGCTTGCTGAGACTGAGAAGGACCTGAAGCACTTGCTACAGAAGGATTGAATATGGATTGAAGCTCAACATCAAGAGAACAAAGTTTCTCACCACTGGGCTAATTGGCAGCATCATGATAGACGATGAAGAGATTGAGATTGTTGACAGCTTCAGTTTGCTTGGCTCCATAATCAACACTCTTGGTACCAACATCCGGGAAATTAAAAGACAAATTGCATTGGGAAAGTCTGCTGTCACAGACCTTTCCAAAGTACTGAAAAGCAACAATGTCAGTCTGAAGACTAAGATGAGCCTGCTCCAGGCCGTAGTCTTTGACATTACTTGCTATGCATCAGAGAACTGGACAATGACTAGGAATGATAGAAGGAAAATTGGTGCCTTTAAGCAGTGGTTTTGGAGAAGAATATTGAATATACCATGGACAGATAGGAGAACAAACAGGTTCGTCATAGAGAGGGTGAAACCAGGCTGCTCTTTGGAGGCAAGAATTCTGAAGCTTCATCTGACATACTTTGGAAATGTTGCAAGGAGGGACCAATCCTTAGAGAGGGACTTCATGCTTGGGCGTGTGGAGGGACAGAACAAGAAAGGAAGACTCTTGATGAGATGGATTGATTCAGTTACTGGGATAATGGGGGATAGATGTGTTGGAGAAAATAAGATTGTCACAGGATAGAGCAAGGTATAGGGCTGTTGTACATAGGGTTGGCCAAGTCGCAAGTGACTCAATGGCACATAACAACAACATATATGTATATACATCTGGTGGCCTCTGGTGCACCTGCATTGCAATCCCAAAGGCATATGATTCAGTTCGAATCCACCAGTTGATTCATGGGGGAAAGATAAGCAATCTCCTCCTGTCTCTGAAAACCTGCTGGAGCGTCAACTATGGGTCAGTTCAGACTCGACGGTACACAACATTATCTGTCTATGCATGTACACATACATACATACACATACATAGCTATATATTTTTTTTGGTTCCCCCCCACCCCTGAGGCATTGAATTGCACGGGGTGCCCATCCTTCTCTTGAAGATCAACTGATGGATTCAAACAATGTGCCTTTGGGATTGCAATGTAGCTTCTTACCACTAGGCCACCAGTTGTTGTTTTGTTTAATGCCGTTGAATCGTAGATGACTCATAGCAACCCTATGACGAACAGCCTGAGCACTGTTCGTACATCGAGTTTCCAGAGGCAAGCCATTTTGGAAGTGGATGCCGCTCCTGCTTCCAGGCCTGATTTAGTCGGGAAGCTCCAGCCAACACTGTCCACCATGGGTGCCCATTACCACGATTGGCACATCACTGTCACAGGCTTCAGCATCACAGCAACCATGAGTTACCTCTGTACAGCAATGCACAGACCAGTGCTATACCACCTAGAAGAATGTTTGACAGGAAGACAACTCGGGTCTGCGGCCCTCGGGCCCTTTGGGCTTAAGGCCGCCTCCTGGTTCAAACCCTAGGCCCAGGCTTAGGCCACCAGAACTCCCTGTATTAAATATGTATCCAGGGAGCTCTGGTGGCTAGTGATCAGAAGGTCCATTGGTAATCCAAAGGCAGGCTATTCAAATCCAGCTATTTCCAGGGAGAAAACTTGGCAGTTTTCTCCTTCATGATATAAAGTCCCTAAAAAACAACTGGAGGATCAACTATGAGTTGGTTCTGACTCAGCAGCACATAACATATGTTGTTATGTGCCATCTAGTCCTTGAGACTCATAGTGACCCTCTGTCCAACAGCTCTGACCCCTGCTCTATCCTGAGCCAACCTCATTGTTTCTGACACACCCATCCCCATTACTCTAGTCGCTGAGTCAGTCCATCTCATTGAGGGTCTTCCTTGCTTGTGCTGTCCCTCCACCTTCCAAGCATGACGTCCCTCTCCAAGGAACAGTCCCTCCTGCAATATGCCCTAAGTATGTCAGATAGAGCTTCAGAATCCTTGTCTTCAAGGAGCAGCCCGATTTCATCCTCCCAAGGACTAACCTGTTTATTCTCCTAACAGTTCATGATATATCCAATATTCTTCTCCAGCACCACAACTCAAAGGCATCAGTTTTACTATGCCTAGTCATTGTCCAGTTTTCTGATGCATGGCAAGTAATGGTGAAGACCATAGCCTGGATCATGTCCACCTTAGTCTCCAGACCAACATCATTGCTCTTTAGTACTCTGTAAAGGTCCCTGACAGGAGATTTCCCCAGTGCTATTCGTCTTTTGATTTCCTGTCTGCTAGTAACAAGAGTGGTGATTATGGAGCCAAGCAAACTAAAGCTGTTAACAATCTCAATCTCTTCACTGTCTATGCTGCCAGTTGGCCCAGTAGTGAGAATCTTTGTTTTCTTGATGTTGAGCTTCAATCCATATTGAAGGCTGCAGTCCTTGACCTTCTGCAGCAAATGCCTCAAGTCCTCCTCAGTTTCAGCAAGTAGGGTTGTATCATCTGCATAATGCAGATAAGTCTTCCTCCAATTCTGATGCCCCATTCCTCACAGAGCCCAACCTCCCAGATGATCTGTTCTGCATATAGATTGAAAAGTTATAGAGACAGGATGCATCTCTGGCATATACCTTTCCTGATTTTGAACTGTGCAGTGTTTCCTTGTTATGTTCTGACAGCTGCCTTTTGATTCAAGTATAGGTTTTGCATAAGCACAGTCAAGTGTTTTGGGATTCCCATTCTTCTCAGAGTTAACTACAGGTTTTTGCTACTTAAACATATATTTACTTTTTCTAAAGAAAGAGAGGCCATCACATCTCGAGGTCCTTCTTGCCTCCTGACAGAGAATGAACTTGGCTCAGAAGAGTGAGTGAACCCCCTTGGCAGTGCTGACACTAAAATCCCAGTTTCCTGACCACCCCCGGGCCTTCAGTACTTTTCTCAGTCTGTCCTGCTGGCCTGGCCCCTTCATTCAGTGCTGGGGTTTAAAATAATTCCCTGAGAAGCTGGTGAAAAACTGCCCATTTCCTGAACCTCACCATCCTCACCGAATCAGATTCACCAGGGACACACCTGCACACATTCTTAAAGGAATCCATGGAGGAACCTGGAGTTCCCAAATGGTGCAGAGAGTTAATGTGATGCATCAGTGATAGAAAAGTTGGGAGTTTGAGCCCAACTTCAGTGTGCTTCAGAAGCAAGACCTGGTTATCTAATTTCAAAAGCTCAGTCTTTGCAACATTAAGTAGTAATACAATTCTCTGACATATATGAGGTCATCCTATTGGTGTTGATTCGATGGCAGCTGGCTTAGGGGACTGAGATAAACCGAGGCGGCTGTGTGCTGACTGAGGTGGCCGTGTGCTGACCGAGGCGGCCATGTGCCGACCGGATGTGTGCTGACCGAGGTGGCCTTGTGCTGACTGAGGTGGATGTGTGCTGACAGGATGGCTGTGTGCTGGCCGAGGTGGCCAT
>NW_006400013.1:294536-352380 GCF_000299155.1 Elephantulus edwardii
TGTGCTGACCGAGGTGGCCTTGTGCTGACTGAGGTGGATGTGTGCTGACAGGATGGCTGTGTGCTGGCCGAGGTGGCCATGTGATGACCGATGCATCTGTGTGCTGACTAGATGTGTGCTGACCGGATGTGTGCTGACCGAGGTGGCCGTGTGCTGACTGGATGTGTGCTGACCGAGGTGGCTGGAAGGTGACTCTCCAGGTAAGAAGGGTTCTTCCTGATGCAAGGCCGCCATCTTGTCTGAGACTGTTTGCTTCTTGCTCTCCTGCAGTCCTCTGGTTACCACGTAAGACCCTGCAAGATTCTATTTTTAATACATATAGAAAGGCCTTTTTATATTCTTGGGGATTTTAATTTCCTGGCACCTTCCCAAGGTGTTTTGTCCTACTTACTGGAGAATGAATGCTTCATCCCCTTTGAGAAAATTGTCTCCTTGAGGCTTTTAAGAGTCTTTATTAGGGTCTCTCTGTACCTGCAGAATGGGGTGCGGATTTAGCCTCAGACAAGCTGGTGGGAAGCTAGAAGCTGGTCATGAATACTGCTCTGGCAGAAAGGAAAGCTGAGTGTGAGTTGGGTGGGGTCTACAGTCTTATGAGGAATGCCGAATCACTTGCTGACCCCAAACATATGCGCATGTGCATATATTTTGGGCCTTCGATCTTGTGATAATTGTTTCATACTCATGACCTTGCCATCCAAGCTGGCACGCTGAGAAACTGACAGGTAGATTGGCATTTCATAAACAAAGGTGTTGCAACCAGCTCATTGGAATCGGAGAAGAATTAGGTGGCCAAGTAGCCAATGAATAGGAGAAAGATCTTTATCTCTTGAATTAGGAGCTGACAGATGGTCAGACTGTCTCGGGTCACAGAATATCCGGGTGACGTAGCATGCTTGATAGTGAAGTTATCTTTGTAGGCTGGAGTGACTTCACCTAATTGGTAACTCTGGAGTTGTGCACCCGCTAGTTCTACAGCCATAGACCTGACACTTTGATTAACTGAAGCCGCACACATATATTTTGTTGTCACTGATTGCTGTTGAGTAAGAACTGATTTATAGCTGAACCTCCAGCTGGCTTTCAGAGGCTGTAAATCATAAGGGAGTAGACTACCTTTCTTTCACCCATGAAGCCACTGGTGGATTTGAACAGTTGGCTTTGGGCTGGCAGGACAACTCCTGACCCACTAGGTCATCAGAAATCTGTTAAGGCAGATGTTATTCCTCCTACTATGAGGAAGCTGAAGTATAGCCAAGTTTACACATTAAATTCCAGAGACTAATTTTGGCTCAAGTGTAGGTTTACCATTCAGGGCATAGGTTTCTCCTTCTACATATATACAGTAGATCCGGAGCAGCTCATTAAAATTCAGATTCAGGGCATCTGGTGAATCAGAAACTGAGCTTGGAACCCAGGAATGTGTATTTTTTAAAATAAGTTTCCCCAGGAGATTCTGAGGCCATCAAATATATGAGAACGAGTGCCTTCTACCATGCGCAGAATATTTTAGGGACGAAATCCACGGCCACCAGATTCCCATTCAATTTCTTGTTGACTGACTTGCCTGGGCACCCTGGGATGCATTAGGGGACTGTGATTACAGGAGCAGTGGGTGTAACAAGTGCGGCACCTGCAGAACCAGAGGGGATTTTTGTCTCACGCTGCACTCCCGCCTCCCAACCAGTGAATGCTGCGGTTTTGCTAATTGCCCTGCAGCTAATGGAAAGATTAACCTGACTTGAACTTTCTGTGCAGCACAGATGGACCTTGTATGAAGGAGGTGGGGAAGGGTCTTAGAGGGTAAATTTGGAGGGCATTATAACAAATTAACACATTGTGTTATTTAAGAATATGCAATTACTAAGTCTGTCTCATCATGAAATACATTTGCATTAACTATAATGCGCCAGAGACTGTACAGAGCCCAAAAATCACCTGGAAAAGTGAAAAAAAAAAAAAATTCTTGGACTTTCTTTTGGTGGGTGTGGGGTGGGATCCAAAATCTAGGTGTTGCTGAAGCTACTAGCTTGGAGAGTACCCTTCGAGTAGTATTGTGTTAGGCAGCCCACCATTAGTGAAATACCACTCTGTAAATTCATCTGTTGCTGTTATATAACAGTGCTACTTTTTAATAATTAAAAGATCCCTGAACCTTGGCCATTCACCTGTGGATTATAACCTGTACTCTCAACCATTGTCCGAGTGATTTAACCATCTTGGATTTTCATTTGACTGAGTGGGAAGGCATGCGATTCGAATCCATTAGCCTCCCCACAGGAGAAGAAGGGGTAATGGCCTCTTGTGTAATTTGCAGCCTCTGAAAACCCAGTAGAGGTTCAATTGTGAGTCAGTTCCAACTGGAGTGTACATGGCAACAACAGTAACAGTTTAACAAAATACACTGTCTCTTATCTAAGGCTCCTTTGTTAGAATATGGCCTTTGGCTCATAACTGGCAGAGCTACCTAGAGTTCTAGTTAGGGACTGTCACCCAAATTTAATCCCCTGAGGTTTTGATGTAATGAGGCCCAGCAATCTGTAGTTTTCCTTATTGCATGATTCGTTGGACATTAAAGGTTTTGGGAGCCACTCAACTGTGATTTAGGAGCCACTTGCATGCTTTACTTGAAGTCAGCTACACAGAAGGGTCTTATATAACCATGTTTTGTCTGTCATATAATGTAAATAACATAGGAAACTAATAGAACAAAGGAGTTACATGGTTTACAGAACTCATGTATGTATAATTTACATGAAATAGGGTAATTGTTCAGAATGGCACGTCCATTTTCTAGCTTGTAGTTCAGACTGAAATAACCAAGATCTTGTTCTGTTAATTAATTAATTTTAATTAATTGTTAGCTTTCCATTTGAAGAATCGACTCCCCTCTCTTTTAAAACATAACCTTATATAATCAGTTTAGGAACAGTCTTTTAAAAAGGCAAATTCTTCTTAATAACGTCTAGAGAAATTCTTTTGGAGTATTGGCATAATGTGAACTTGGTTAGAGCTTTTTGGGGTTGATTCAAGGAGGCTTTGTGGTTTGAAACTGCACAGGTGTTTACAGGACAACCTTTGCTACAAAGATGTGTATGTTCTTGGAGTTCCAGGTTCATGCTAAAAAAAGAAGAAAAAAAATTAGTAAACACTTTCATATGGGAGTGGAGTTTGAGAGAAGGTATTCCATTTAGTAAAGGAGGTTCGATTGCATTGACCGTACTCTTGATAATCCATGCTTTGACAATTAATTTTCCCTCTCTGGAGGCAAATTTTTCAGCTCCGTGTTCAATCTTTAGGCAGAATGGGTCTTTCACTTTTAGAAGGGGGGGGTAAAATGAATTTTGGAACGTACATGCCTATATTACTTTTAGAGACTTTAAAAGTTGGAAAGACAGTCAGAATAGAACTGTGTACCTGAGAATGATTAATTTTACTTAATGTAATTGTTCTTGTGGAGTATCTTTAAGTAGATTCTGACTCATAGGACCTGGTGTGACAATGGACCTGCCCCACAGGGTTTCTTCCTATGAGTTGGAGCCAGCTGGACGGTACTTAACACCCTTCTAACAATCGTTTCAGATTGTCAAAGTCTTCCAGGCAGAGGGATGAGCTGGCACCACTATAGTCAAGTGCTTAACTGTTGTGCCATAAGGCTCCTTTTACGTGATTACACATCGGTAAGGCTGACCCCCACAAAAAAAGCACTGGGAGAACATGACAGTTTAGCTGTCCTTTTTTTAAAAATTTACTTATTTATTTATTTGTTCTTTTTATGTGTGTACTGTCAAATTGGATCTGACTGGTACAGGAGTTCCTCCTTCTTCAGCAGAGCATCTGGTGGATTTGAACCACGGACCTCTGGGATTGCAGTACAGTTTCCTGCCACTAGGCCACCAGAGCTCGCCAGTTTAGCTGTCCTTTTTATGAATTAGTTTATAAAGATTCCTTTTGTGATATAGATGTGCCCCTGGGCCCTCTTTGTTTCATACTTGTTTAAGAACTCTTTTCCTGTGTTATCTCAGTTGATGATGCTTCTTATGGGCTGTCTCGTTGCCCCCAACTCGTAATGAGTGACCCTGTGTACGACAGATCAAAACTCTGCCCGATCCGGCATCATCCTTGCAATGGCAGTGACTGCGGCAGTCCCTCTCATCGAAGGCCTTCCTCTGCTCTCCTCCTCTACCTTTCCCAGCATGCTGTCCCCTCCAAGAGCTGACTCCTCCGGGTGACATGCCTATGCATATGAGGTGAAGTCTTACCTTCCTTACTTCAAAGGCGCACTCTCAATACACTTGTTCCAAGATGAATGTATTTATTTTGATAGTCTATGAGATATTAAATATTCTTGGCCAACACGACAATTCAGAGGCATCAACTGTGGCATCCACTTCTGAAATAGCTTGCCTCTGGAAACTCTATGAATGTGGAGAAATGATGAAAGTTACACAAATGTTTGTGTCTTTTGTTCATAAGGTCACTATGAGTCATCTAGGACTCTCGACGGTACACAACAGCAACAACAACTCTGTTGGCCCAGTGGGTAGAAAGTTTTGCTACCAAGCCAAAGGTGGTTGACTTTAATCTGCAGCCCTAAGGCATGGCTTTAATTTTTTTGGTCAAATTCTAAGTGGTATAGCACTGGCATATCCATTTGCTGTGCAGAGATGACTCATGGTTGCTGTGATGCTAAACACTGTGACACTGATGTGTCAAATGCGATAATGGTTACCCATGGTGGACAGTGTTTAATGGAGCTCCCTTACTAAAACAAGCATGGAAGCAGGAGTGGCATCCATTTCCAAAATAGCTTGCCTCCGGAAACCCTGTGAACTTGGAGAAATGATGAAAATCATACAAGTGTTAAGGTCTTTCATTCATAGGGTCACTATGATGCTACTACTAGATGACACCTAATAACAACAATATGCATATGAAGCAATTGAAAATACCATGGGGGGGAAAGAAAAAAAAAACCACAAACCAACAACAACAAATAACAAAACAAACCCCCAAACCAAAAAAAACCCAGCCAAAACATAAAAACAAACCATGGCTTGGGTCAAGCACATCCGATGCTTGGGAGCCACTATTTTTATGGGTGACATAGTAGGTTAAATGTTGGGCTGGGACTGCCAACTGAAAGACTGGCACTTCTAACATCCACTTGGAGGTAGAGAAGCTAGGCAATCTCCTCCTGTTAAGATTTGTGGCCTTAGAAAACACAACAGAGGTTTACTATGGCTTGGATTTGACTGTATCAATGGCATTGGATTGCAGGTTTTGGCTTGGGTTGAAGCCGTGGTAAAGTGGTGAAATTCAGCTGGTAATTAAAAGGTCCGTGGTTTAAAACCACCAGTCATTCAGTAAGAGAAAGATGAGACAGTCTGCTTCTCTGAAGACTTAAAGCCATGTACACCTCATGAGATCATAATCCACTGGGTGCATGGTGGATACAGCCCTGGACAGAACAGGCTAGGGCCCTGCCTTTGTGAGAAGAGTAGGTATGTGTGGCTAAGGGTGGACAGGAGCTACAGGAATAAACCAGAATAGGGATCTGAGTTGTGAAATGTCACATGTACATGATGGTGTGGGAGCTGGTCACTTCGTGGCCAACCACTGACATTGTGACCCCTTAGAAAAGGCATTTAATTTCTCCAAACCTTTGTATCCTCATTAGTAAAATGGGCGAATAATTGATCCCTATAAGATGCAGTAGCATAGTCTATGCGGAGCTGCACCACTAATCCCCAGGCCCTGCCTCTCTGTCAGTTTGAAGAATCCAGCAGCGGTTTCGAGAGAGAAAGATGGGCAGTCTCCTCTCACATGATTTACAGCCTAGAAACCCAGAGGAGCGTTGCCAGTTCCAACCAAACTACCAGACCCACTGCCATCAACAAATGGGGCCCTCCCTTCGGTCTCCAAAGCTCTACTCTTTATGAGAGAAGCTCTGACTCTTCTTCTAGAGGAGCAGCTGGTGGGTTCAAACCTCCAACTTTCTGGTTAGCAGCCCACCCCATAACACACTACACTACTAAGAAGAGAAACTCCAGTTGTTCTAATAGATGTGTATTTATTTACCTCCTTTCTTGTCACTAGAGTCTTCAGTCGGCAGAGACCTGTCTGGGGAAGGAGCATCTTCCGTGACTGTGATGTGCATCGTGTTGTGTGCTGTGGGGTTAGAGAAGCTGTCCAACCAAAGAGCTGAGTTGTGGTCTGTGTGCTGAGGTGCTCTCAGCCCTTCCCCACCTCCTCCAGGGCTGCCAGCGCTCAGGAGCTGCAAGAATTTGCATTTCCCAGTTATCCTGGGACTGGGGAAAGCTTGGAAAAGCCTTCAGCTCTCTGCATAAATGATGTTGCCATCATTTCTCCCCAGGTAGAGTCTAGGTTACTAGGTGTTAAGTAAATGCAGGATCCCCAAAGGCTAAATGCAAGCATTAAAGGAGGGAAGAGTCAATAAGATTCCCCTGAGTGCTTGTTAAATAGCCCACCAACCCTGGTCCAGGTCTGGGTTGGGGCCCTGGAATCTGCGTATTTAAAAATCTTCCCATGTGCTGCTTATCAGAGAGCGACCTGGCACATACTGGATTTGATAATAACTCTCTTACTGAAAGTGTGGGTTGTGGACCAGCAGTATCAGTATCACCTGGGAGCTTTTTGGACGTGCTTACTGTCGGTCCCCACCTTGTACCCACTGCGTCAGAATCTGCACTTTAATATGATCTCAAGGGACTTGTACACACGTTAATTTTGACTGGCCTGGAGGAACAGGCGCTGGTCAACATTTTCAATCATTATGAAGCTGCTTTGGCAAGTTCTGAATATATCCTCTGAGGGGTCTGGAGAGATGGCAGAGTTGGGGATTGAACTCAGGTTTCTGACTCCAAAAGAAGTGTGCCTCCCACGTTTAGTGGTGGTGCTTCATTGTCCGCCTTCAGGCCTGATGACAGGGCCCTCAACACCCTTTTTTCAACAAAATTATGCCAGGAGTCAGGAGAGCATGCTTTGGGGGCTGGACCCATCTGAGTGTCATGATTTCTGGTGCCCTTTATTTAAGCCTTTCAGGACACTTTCTCACCACCCCAGGGAGAAGCTTGAGATCTCGATGTACAGGTGAGCCCTTGTGAGGTTTGGAAATCTGTAAAGATTTGCATCATACCAGTGTTGGTTCCCAGAAGAGGCCATTTCATTTCCATTGAGGGAGGAATTGGACGGAGCTCAGTTTTTCTAATGCTCCTCCAAACTCTTACATCGTCCGCCTTCTCCAATCACAATGTCAGAGAAAATACCCCTGGAGGTACTTGCCAAATGGCTTGAAAGAAGCTTCGGTTCACATTTTCGAAAAAAAACAATTAGAAGCTTATTTGAAGAACTAAAAGCCTGCTGTGCTGTGCTAGACATTAACAGGAGAGAGCTCAGTGCCAATTTGGGGAACTCTCCTGTGGGCCCCTTCTCATCCGAGCTCAGCTCAGTTCTGAGAGGCTGCTAGGCTGGGAGCTAAGTGCAGAGGGAGGAGACAGGCAGGACTGGCCCTCAAGAGAAACGAACAATGCCTGCATTTCCTCTAAGGAGAATTAGAATCTTTGCTGATAAAAATCAAACGGAAAAGCAAAGGTCATTATAAATTCATCAACACTTGAATCACATTACTGGTTAGTGCTAGTGTCTCGGCCTGGAAGAAACGAGGGAAAAGTGAGCTCCAGAGAGGTTAAGGGCTCTGCCAAGGTTGCACATTGGGAGAGTAGCAAAGCCTGGGTCAGGACTCTGGGATTTTGGATAGTTCCATGCTCTGTCCCCTGTGCTAGGCTGCCTTCCCTCGGGGTTGGAAGATGCTAAGAATATAAAATTCTAGTGATTGGATCCAGATGTGCAGGCTTCTCCCCCCCACCCCATCTCCCCACTTCAAAGTGAACATGGTGGTGGGTTTTCATTTCATGAAATAGAATATTTTAATCTGCTGACTTCATTTGCTGGTCTACCTTAGGAGTGCAGGGATAAATGTCAGCAAAGAAAAATCACCAGCTTGGTAAATATCCCCGCTGTCGGAGATGCCACACCAAGCTGTGTTTCTCTTGACTTGGAGCACCAGATGGCGTGGCCCGTGTGACTCAGGATAGGGGACCCCTGTGCCCTTGAAGTAGGTGGAATGTTTGCATCCAGCGTCAGAGCCTGGATTTATATGCTTATTGCCAAGGTCCTCAGAGGCAGCTACATACTGTATTTTTAAAATTAAATTGTGGGGAAGCTGGAACTTTACAGTGATTCTTTTAGATTGGTTAGGGCATCGGAAAGCCCTCTTGTACAGAGACGTTGGGGGTGGGGTGGGGACAATGCATGGGGAGCTGGGCCGAAAAGATGAACACAACAAAACCCCAAATTGCATGTCCAGAAAATCTGAAGTCTGTCAGTGTCAAGTGCCAAAAGCCTAAATTGCCTGTGCAGAAAAGCTAAAGCCTATCACGTTTGTGTTTGCACAGTTTAGAATTAGATTACACATTGTTTGGGCCAGAGATGGTTTTAGTGTGTGTGCCTGTCAATTTTTTATCCAGTCGGTTGAGTTTTGAGGGCAGGAACCCAAGCTAACAATGATTACAGTATCGAGCAGCAATAGTCAAAGGAGATCCCTTGGGGAAATTGGACCTGAGGTTGAGGCCAAGGGCACTTGGTTTTGATGTCATTCTGTGTGGTGTTGGCCATGCCATCTAGGCTGTTACAACTTATTAAAAAATACTTCATTTTTTTTTTGTGCTGTTCTAAGTCTACAGAAAAGTTGTGCAGAGCATGTTCTCACAGATACTCCCCTCCTCCCCCCACTGCATTGTTTCTCCTGCCAGTTAAGTCATGCATCCTGTTAGTCAGGTACCACATGCTACTTTTCTTACAACTGGTGAACCAACTTGATAAGTTATTAACTTAAAGTCCCTGGCTATTTTACTTTTTTCCAATCACATGCCATATTGAACTTAATGAAGCATTACCTATATGTAATTTGTGGAGAAATTAGTTAAATCCTGTGGAGTTTATCTTTCGCTATGGTTTTCCCAGCCACAGACCTTGATTCGGCCATGTGGATGAATGAGAATCTGTGAATAGGGCAAGTTAGCCTATCCACAAGGGATTGGCTATCTCACCAGTCCACAAAAAGATTGGCTGTCTCACCAGACCACAGGGGGATTGGCTGTCTCACCTGTCCGCAGGGGGATTGGTTGTCTCACCAGTCTGCAAGGAGATTGGCTCTCTTAGCAATGAATTTGAGTGATTCCAAAAGCAGAGTCATTTTCTCACCACCAACAAAGGAGAAGTAGGCATGCAGTAAACGCCTTTAAGGGCCAGACATGCTTGTGACAGCTAGATTTACAGCAGCAGCAGCAGCCATGGCTGAAGCAGAGAATAAACATGAGATGGAACTGCTGCCTCACCCCCCACAGACATAACCAGAGCTAAGAGCCTTTGGCCAAGTTTGTTGGACACCTTGAGGGAAGAGATGGGATTATGAGCTGGTATTATCAGGACTGAGAACTTTCTAACCCTGGCCTTAAGCCTCAAGGCTCAAGGCTGTGCAGTGCCTGTGAGCACATTTTGGAAGATGTCCTGACTGAGTTCTGCTACCAACCTGGATTATAACCTTTTAACTTCACCAGTATGGTCCTGTGTGGTCTTTGAGCTATCACATTGGATTTTGGACCCAGTAAAGTGAAAAGGTTGGTGTTGAGATGAGTAGAAAAAGGTATGGGAGCCAGGGAGGCTCGTCTGACCTTGTGGGAATTGGTTTTGTATTATTGATGCTGTTGATGGGACAGTTCCCCTTTGTGAAGTTGGTAAAGGTCAGATATGCTTGTCTCCACATGCAGCTTGCTTTTTTTAAACAAATAATTTAATATTTAAATTAAATCCAAATAGTTTCTTTCCAGGCACTCTGATGGCTTAAAATAAAGAATTGTGCTGCCAACACAAAGGTATGTAGTTTGAATCTGTCAGCTGTTCCATAGGAGACAGATGGGCATTCTCCTGTGCAATTTTCTGCCTCAGAAGCCTGTTGTAGGGTCATTTATGGATCAGTTCTGACTCAGTGGTACACAACAACAGTCTGTCACCTCATTGCTGCAGGGTTGGAACTGGCTCATAGTTGACCGCCTCTTGATAGTGGACCCTCAGATGAGTTTCCAAGACTGTAAATCATACAGAAAGGAGATTGCCCATTCTTCTCCTGAAACTGTTAGTGGATTCTCCTTCCCAGACATGTGGACCCTCTGTTAACAATATACAACTCCCTACAGAGTACACGAGAACACCCTAAGTAGTTGTTGATGTAGCTAACTGGATTTGAATATTTTTGGATAAGGAAAGGTCATGGTTTGATTGCGAATGTGGGTTTCAGAACTACTAGCCTGGTCTAAATTCAGAGAGAAGTTAGCTTGGTTCTGTCTGTCCATTGGGTGGCTGAGGTGCTGCTTTCAGCAGTGCTGGGCAAAGTGTAGGGCTTTCTGGTGGTGTAGCTCACAGGGAGCTGCCCTGCGCACCCAGAGGTTGCATTTCTCTGGGAGTTTGAATCCACCATCTGCTCTGTGGGACGATGAGCACTGTCCTCCTGTGTGCTGTTTAAAGCCTCTGAAAACCTGCTGGAGGATCACCCGTGAGCTGGTTCAGTGAGAGAATGAGGATGAAAATGATGAGGAGGGGGAGGACAAATCAAAGGATACGAGGGAGCCCTGGTGGCACACTGGGTGAAGCATTAGGCTTCAAACTGAAACATTAGTGGTTCAAACCAAGCAGCCACTTCCAGGGAGACAGAAGAGGCAGCCTGGAGGCTTAAAGATGGATAGTTTTGAAAATTTATAAGGCAGTTCCATTCTATCCTGTAAGGTATGACTCAGAATTGGCTTGTCTGCAGGGTTGAGTGTGTGTGTTTAAAAATATTTTAATTTTATTTTATTATACTGTGTGTGTGTGTGTGTGTACCGTCAAATTAGATCTGACTGGTACAGGAGGAGATTGCCTCTCCTTCTCCAGCAGAGCATCTGGTGGATTTGAACTGCCTCTGGGATCGTGGTGCAGCTTTTTTGCTGCTAGGTCACCAGAGCTCCCTGTGTGTGTGTTTTAAAAGTCAAAGTGGAAACAGGACCAGCAACTGCACTACCACCCAGGGCTTTGTTAGAAGTACAGACTGCCCTCCACTTTGGAGGTGGGTCCCAAGAAGCGGTATTGTTCCCAGGCTTCTACTGCACATCTTAGATCTGGATCTAACTGCCACTCTGTAGAACGTAGCTGCAAAAGCAGTGTGGACATCCAGTCTGGTGCATTATTTTCTTTCCAGAGCATTATATGCTGGGTTGGGTTCTTGTGCTGTTAACACCTGCCAAGTTGATGGGGGTAGATAGAGTCAGGTTTCCATTAGTGCTCAGTAATAATTAATGGTAGCTCCGAAGTCCCGGTGGGTAGAGCAGTGTAGCCCACCTCCAGTTTGGGGCTGCAAACAGCAGAGACTCTAGCTGAGGTTTTAAGAAGGAGTAAATGTAAGAATATTTCCTTTCTGCCTTTGGCAGTCATGTTCTTGTCAGGAATAGACAGAGATTGATGATTTTAGGGAAGGAAGAGTGGGAAGGTGCCAAATTTGTCCGAGGGCTTTGCAGAGAAACAGGTTTCCTCCCGAAGAAGTGAAGAAGGGCTGGGGCTGCCATGTTTTCACCTTCCAGTGTGTGCTGCATGATGGCAAACATGGTTGAGGGGAGTTGGGCTCCTAAAAGGACTGTTTCATTGTAACAGCTGAAACAGAGCTCTCCGTTTGAGAAACACTTCCTGGTGGAACAAATGTTTCCAACTGAAACAAACTAAATGTTGTGATAGTATTTACTTAGTCTTTGAGAGGAAAAAGGACAGTTGAAAGTATCCATTCATTTTGCAGACAGTTTATTGAGGCTTTAGGCTGTGCTGAGGAGACATACTGTGGAGAATAAAACAGAATGGCTGCTCACAGTTGGGGTCACTCTCAGGAAGCTGGCTTCCCCTAGTATGTATGGGGCCTGAGGCCAGGAGGCACAGAGGCTCCATGATCCCTGGAGCTTTCCCTGGCCTTTGGAGACATGGAGACTGATCCAAGGGACTGTCTGAAAATAAGACCATTCAGAAAATTAAAGTCTGTCTTTTCTTTTAGGGTCTACTGAATTGTAGAATTGTGTCTCCCTCTGTAATGGAAATTATCATAATAGTATTCCATCCCATTTTAATTGAAGGTATAAGGAGATCTAATGTCAGACAAATTACATTAGGAACATCTGCTATCAGGGACCTCTCCAGAGTGTTAAAGAGCAGTGAAGTCAGTCTAGAGACTAAGGTGGGCCTGATACCAGCCATGGTCTTCATAGTTACTTGCTATACATCAGAGAGCTGAACGATGACCAAAGATGACAGAAGAAGAATTGATGCCTTTGATTTGTGGTGCTGGAGAAAAGTATTGAACATACTATGGGCCACCAAGAGAACAAACAGTCAGTCCTAGAGAGGGTGAACCCAAGCTTGTGCATTGGAGGCAAGGATTTTGAAGCTCTGTCTCACATACTTTGGGCAGTGTTGCCGGGAGGGACCAATCCTTGAAGGACATAATGTTTGGAAGGATCGAGGGACAGTGCAGGAGAGGAAGTTCCTGGATGAGATGGGTTGACACAGTGACTGGGGTATCATGAGTGGTAGGTATGTCAGGGACGGTGAGTCTGGCTCAAGATACGGCAGCGTTCAGAGCTGTTGTGCATAGAGTCTCTATGAGTTGGAGTTGACTCAGCACTATGTAACACCAGCATAAGGAGGCCAGGTCTGAATGGGTCTGGGGTAGTGGACATTAGTAAGGGTGGCTGACGTAGCCCAGAATTGAAGGCTTGTCTCTAGTTCATGGTTGAATCCTTGGGGTGATATAGATAATTCACATGGTTGGCTGCTGGCTGAAAGACTGAGATTCAAGTCCACCCAGAGGTGCCTTAAAAGATAGGCATGGCACTCTAAAAAAAAAAGGTACCTGCATACCTTAGGGTGCACACCTCTACTCAGACACACATGGGGTCGCTGTGAGTTGGGGTTGGATCCTTGATAGTCCATCACTGTCCAGCTGAATCCCAGTGCCCCTGGAAGTGCTGGTGGACTCAAACTGCCAGCCTTTAGGTTAGGAGCTCAGTATGGCAACATATACTACCAGGGCCCATTCATAACTAGGTGGGGTTTTTATTGTTGTTGCTGTTCCTCGGCTCTTAGGAGAGTATTGCTTGACTTAGATAGTTTCTGAAAAATGAAGTTTGGCTAGTTTATGATCCCATGACATGACAGCTCTGTTCTACTTTTTTTTCTCCAGACTGCCATTTCTTCTTCTATACTGCCAGAGGCTACAGCTAGCTAGCCAGCCACGTAGGCTGGCCCTGATGGCCTAGTGATAAGGAGCTGCGCTGCAATCCCAAAGGCACACGGTTCGAATACACCAGCTGCTGTGCAGGAGAAAGATGCAGGCAGTCTCCTTCCATATGATTCAGCTGCCTCTGGAAACCCACTGGAGGGTCAGCTATGAATAGGTTCTGACTCAGTAGTACACAACAACAACAACTAAGAGATAACCATTTTTTGAAACTATAGGAGAGTTTAGAGAGCATTATGCTGAGTGAACTAAGTCTCAGAAGGACAAATTATGTGTAAGACTATTGTAAAAATAGAAGGACCACAGTTGAATGGATTGAGACATTGTGGTACATTCACATAATGGAGAGCTGCATAGCTCTCAGGAGCAACAGTTTTGAAAATTACTACTTATATTGGGAGAAACTGGAGAGCATTATGCCGAGCGAACTCAGTTTAATAAGGACAAATACTGTATAATTTTAATTGGTTTTGGTCAAACCTTCTAAGTGGTAGAGCACTGATCTGTCCATTTGATGTACAGAGGTAACTCGTGGTTGCTATGATGCTAAACACTGTGACACTGATGTGTCAGCTGTAATAATGGTTACCCATGGTGGACAGTGTTTGGTGGAGCTTCCCGATTAAAACAAGCTTGGAAGCCGGAGTGGCATCCACTTCCATAAATAGCTTGCCTCCGGAAATCTTATGAACCTAGAGAGAAGATGAAAGTTATACAAGTGTTCAGGTCTTTTGTTCAGAGTCGCTATGAGTCATCTACGACTCAACAGCATTTAACTACAACAACAACAACAATTGTATAAGACAGCTATAGAAATAGAACGATAACTGATAATACGTGTATGAGGATCCAAGGGGGGGAAGAGGGGTGAAGATAGGCAGGGGGGATATCAAGGTCACACAATTTGGTGGATGGTGGGGTGGGGAAAGGAAATGGGAAAGATCTGGTGGGGATCTGGAAAGACAGGTTAATGGTGGGCATAGTTCAGTGATGATTAATTTTATAAAACACAATGGGAATTATTGTATGAAACACAATGTGTATGAACTTTGTTAGCAAACCAATATAAAGTAAAAAAAAAAAAAAATTAAAGGATAGTAAGATGTGTATAAATGTCCAAAGGGTGGAAATTGGTAGGATTGCAGAGTTTGGTGACCAGAGTGAGGGGAAGGTGAGGGGAAGGGAAATATTTAATGGAGACTTGAAAAGATGATATAATAATTGGCATGCACCATCTTGGTAATTAATTATATATGGATACAGCTTATTTGGACGATTGTATGAAACAATGTAAATGAGAGCGCGTATGGAACACCAGATATATGAATGAAACACAGTATGAACTAATTACTGTATGAAAATAATTAAAAGAAAAAGAAAACAAACTAAAAAAGAGAAAACAAAAGAATCTAACCACAGTCTGTTTTGTGAGCGACATGCATTCTGTGCTATAGATCATCAAGCTGCAATCATATTTGGAGCTCAAGTTGGGGGAAGTGCTTGGGAGATAATACAGTCTCCTCCTTTGCCTCCAGGGCAGAAAGTTCTGGAGGTAGTTCTGTATCTGACAGTTGCTCTCTGATCCTTGTATTCCATCTCTGGTTCTCTCTGCATCGGTAAATTAATTAAGATCAATTAATTTCTTTCCTTTCTCATCTCGGCCTCTTTAACACCTGTGTCTCTCTGCTCTCCCCTCCAAGTCAGACCCAGGAAGAATCTCCGTTTTCTTGTCAGCTTGGTTTCTGGTATGTTCTCAGATGAAGTGGCAAGGCTTTGCGTGCTTTTCAGACCAAGCACATTATGCAGCCTCTAATGCCCAAAGAGGCTTAGAAAATTGCTTAACCATGGTCTTATTAAAGGACTTTGAGAAACTCTTAGTTAAATGATAGATTTCACGTACAGAAATCTTCTCTCAGATGTTGCTTCAATTACTTGATTAGAAAATTGTTTTCCTTTCCTGATTGAATTCTGTGGTGGGAATGCCAGGCTTGACATTTGAGTTCTTGAAAACGGAAATATCTCTGGATGGAGGCTGTTGAACTTATAGCTAGGACAGCTTTTGAGAGTCTTCAATTCTGGCAATAGAAATTTAGTACATGATTCTTGACCATAATAGCGGTAGTGCCCAGTGGGCAGCAAGAGGCACCTCTGGAGAAATTGTATGTTTTGCTAGACAAAAAAGTAAAACTGAGAAATTTATGAGAGTTTTTCTTTTATTGTTATTAAACTTTATTAATTTTAATGAACATTTACAGAGATTTTGGATTTCCATTCATTCATTGTTGCACTGTTTTCTCTACCCCCCCAGTTCATTCCTCTTTTCCCCCCCTTGAAAGTCTGTTTTAATTGTCCCATTGCCACACTGCTTGTCAAAGCCAGTTCTGATTAATCTCCTTTGTCAGTGTGTCCTTTGCCATTCCCTATCACTCTTCCCTGAGAGAGACTTTACCCTGATTCATAAGGAAAAGGGGACGGCTACTTCCTGCTGAAAAGGAACGCTGTAAGTTTTAGGATGAAGATCTTCTCTCAAGATTCTAAAGGGCCCCTTTGGCAATAGGAAACACGTAGACTATTGTGGAGATTGATTTTGGAATTTAGATGCACTCTTATCAGTTGTGCTTAGCCACACATGTTCATATCCTTGAAGATGTATCATGGAACTGTTGCAGCCTAGAAGACACAATTTTAACTAACAAGTTAAAAGTACAGGAGTAAAAAATTAAAAGCAATAATATTCCAAGTAGAGGTTCTAACAGTGGCACAAATCAAGTTACAGAGGGAAGATAGTTCTTAAAATAAAAGGCTTATTGACTAGCACTTTGTCGAATATAGTATAAAGGTTAGGAACCACAAGATATAGAGGCTCAACTATATCAATTATTGTTCTTAAGTCCTGGACCAAATTCCATCTGTCACTGGGTTGTTTTACAGCTCGGAAGTCTCTTTACCTCCCTGCCCCCCATTCAGTCTCCTTTTCAGACCAGAGTGTGATTTTTGGGCTGTAGCTTTGCTGCATTTTGGCCTGTTTTAGATTCTATCATATTTGTTTTAAATAAAATTTTCATTATATGCTAGTTTACTTACAAAGCTGGTATACATTGTTTTTCACACTGGATCTTTCCCATAAAATTTACTGACCCCTCCCACACAATTTGACTCTTCCTGTACCTGATAGATTAAACGCATTGTGCACACAAAACCTTTCCTCCCTCATCCTTGGTCCCTGATGTGGCACTGAGAGCAAGAAAGAATCTCTCTTGGAAATAGCAAGCAAGCCTTGGCCTGCTTCCCCACTAAATGGGGTTGGCTGAATCGGGTTTCTTGATCTGTTAAATTTACTCAGTAAAATACCACCTACAGGATAGTGATGGTTATCATATGTGTTGTCAGGTTGCCTGCGACTCATAGCAATCCTGTGTACAATAGCTCTGAAGCCTGCCCTGACCTGAGTCAGTCTCACTGACTCTGATACACCTTCCCCCATTGCCCCAGTTACTGTATCAATCCATCTCATCTCCTGTCTTCCTCTCCTGAGCTGTCCCTCCACCTTTTGAGCATGATGTCCTTTTCCAAGGATCAGTCCCTCCTGACCACATGCCCAAAGGTATGTGAGACAGAGCTTCAGAATCCCAGCCTCCAAGGAGAAATTTGGTTTCACCCTCTCTACGACAGACTTGTGTGTTCTCTAAGCAGTCCATGGTATGTTCAAGACTCTTTTCTAGCACCACAACTCAAAGATATCAAATTTTTGTCACCCTTAGTCATTATCCAGCTCTCTGATACATAGCAAGTGATTGCAAAGACTGTGGACGCCATAGTCTCCATACTGCCATCGTTGCTCTTCAGTCCTCTAGAGAAGTCCCTAACAACAGACTTTCCCAACGCAGTTCATCTTTTGACTGCACTGCTCATACCAAGAGTGCTATTGTGGAGCCAAGCAAACTGAAGCTGTTGACAATCTCAATCTCTTCACCATCCATCATAGTGTTAACACAAAAAAAAAATATTGAGCAAGTATCTCTGATTAAAATTTAGCATCCAGATTGAGACATGCAAGTGTGAAGTATCTACAGGTCTAAAGTATCTACGGATTTCAGTGCTTCATAGTCAAAAGAAAGGAACGTGAATTATTTCATGATTACTTGTTTCATACAGCAACATATTTTCATACAGTGTGTTGGCTAAGATTTTTAATATGTTGGGTTAAAGAAAATTATTTAAATGATTTCTTTTTTTACTTTAAAAAAACCCCACCACCCTGTGTTTTAGAGAATGAAAATTCACATATATGGCTTGTGCTGTTCACATTACATGGGGCTGTGTTAGACTCATGGCATCTGAAATGGGTTTGAAGACCCTGGGGAGTGGCCGGTGCCAGAAGTGCCTGTGCAGACTGGGGCCTTCCTCAATGACCTGCCTGTGTTATGGGGCAAAGCTAACCATTTGCTCAAAGCATCTGTCTTATTTAGTGCATATTTACCAGAGATGCCACAAGTAGACAAATTTAACAAGCAGAAATGTGTTCTCTTACAATTAAGGAGGCTACAAGTCCAATTGAGCATAGCAGCTCTAGGGGAAGGATCTTTCTCACTGTGTTGGTTCTGGGGAAGGGATTTTATTTCCTTTATAGGCCTGACATTCTTTGGAGATCTGTTCTGGCCTCTCTTGAGCCAAAGAGCTTCCTAGTGCTGAGGCCCGAGTCCAAAAGGATGTTCTCCATTCCTGGCAATTTTTTCTTGGTGGTACTGAGGGTCCCACCCTTTAGCTTGCCTTTTCCCCCTTTCATCTGAAGAAATTTAGAACTCAGTGACTTGGGAGGGATGTGCAGCCAGGAAAAGGAATTGTTTAACCTGGATACTTCCTTCCCGATGCACAAAGTTTGAGATCCTCTTATTGGTAAACATGTTTCACACTGAAAGTGGAGACATGACTTTAAATTGTTTTTCTCAGAAGACTGAAAACAGTTAGTTGCTCTTATTTGAAATTTACAGTCTGTGCTGTTTTACAGTAATTGTCTTCTCTAATTACTTAAGAATTAAGTAATTTTCTCTGCAGCTTTTCAGTGCATGATAGCTAGAGGAAGGGGAAACTCAGAGTTCCCAGCTGAAGGTACCAGGAGTTCTTTCTCTCAGTATTGACGTCACTATCTCAGTATTGTTCATCCATTGGTTGATATCCTGCCGTCAAAGGCAGGGCTATAACTTTGCTTATTTAATGTCTACTTTTATGGGTATAGCACTCGTCTGTAAGATGCTGTACTAAAGCGGATCTCCCAGATTAAGCCAGATGAGGAAGATAAGGGAGCTCTTGCGGTTTAGGGGTTAGAGGTTGTGTGCTCAACCCAAAGGCATGTGGTTTGAATCCACCATCTGCTCCATGGGAGGATGGGCAGTCTCCTCCTGTGAAGTTAACTGCTTCTGAAAACCTGCCAGAGGGTCAACTGTGGGTCAGTTTTAATTTGGCAATATGTAACAACAGCAGGAAGAACAATTGACCTTCCCCTTCTGAAATAACAGGGCTTCAAAAACCTAATGAACAATTTCTTATTTTATATTTTATTAGATGCTGTCTAGTCAAGTACGACTCATAGCAACCCTATAAACACAGATCTGAGCCCTGTCCTATCCTGTGCCAACCTCACAAGCTCTGACATACTTGAGACCATTGATGCAGTCACTGTGTCAATCCATCTGGTTGAGGGTCTTCCTCTTTTTTGCCTTTCTTCTGCCTTTCCGTGCATGATGTTGTTCCCCAATAAACAGCCTCTCCTGTCCCTTACCTGGGACATTATCCTGCAGGGCGCCTCAGATGGAAGAACAGAGACACTAAGGCATGGAAAGATAGTCCAGCAGGAAAAGCTCAGAGACAGGGACCTTCTTCAAGAACTGCCACAGAGATTGAACCTTCCCTTAGACCTGTACCTGAGATTCAGACTTGGAGCCAGGGGTAGTGATCTGCATATTGCTAATTGCTTTGTGGCTTGAGTATATGTATTCTTGCTTGTGTATTGTTATTCTAATTAGTACAGCCCTTGTCTGTCAGTTTGCTGTACTGAGGTAACTTCTGGGTGCTATGATGTTAAGGACTGTGCCAGTGTGTCAGATGCCAGAGGGGTCACCCCTGGTGGACCGGTTTTAGTAGAGCTCCCAGATCAAGACAGACTAGGAAGAAGGATTGATTGTTCCTCCACTTCTGAAATTGCAGGCCTGTGAAACTCCTATAAACAATAGAAGAACACGCATGGTTATGAACAAGAGAGCACAGTTAACGATTCGGCATAGCACTAGAGGTAGAGGCCTCAAGCTGAAAATATTGAAGAAGGGCTGCTGCAATAGCTCAGCTGTGCCAGATGATGAGGGAGGGTGGCGTAGATTAGCACTGGGTTCAGATATGTCAGTAAGAGTGACATAGATAGGGTCACTGTGAGTCACATTTGACTCGACGAGGTAAGGTAAGGCAATGTTGTAAGAATACTTTCCACGACAAAGTCTTCTGTTCCACTCAAGTTAAATTGAAGGAAAAAAACACAAAAAAACAAACAAACCACAATCACCACCAAACCCCACAACAACACAAAAACCCAACCCAACGCACTGCCTTCCAATGGATTCTGACTTTGAAGCACCCTTGCTGGCATACACTGTACATTGTGTGTTGAACTGCTAACCAAAAAAGTCAGCTACTTGAATCCAGCAGCTGCTCAGAGGGAAAAGAATAGTCAGTGTCTTCCAGTAAAGATGGAGGGTTGCCATCAGCCTGAATTAGGTCATGGTGACCTTATAAAGAACTGCCTGGAGATTTCCAAGGTTGTAAATCCTGTGGAAGCCACTGCCACATCTTCTCCTGCAGAGGGGCTGACAGGTTCAAATCTCTGACTTCTCTAGTTAACAGATGAGTGATTTAACCACTGCAAAGCCAAGGCTTTACCCAGCCCAGCTTCAATGTCTTGCATGTATGAGGTTTTGGACATTTCACTTCCTCGATTCCAACCTGTGAACCAACCTTGAATGATCTGAAATGCCTGGGAACATTTGTAAACTTGGTAGCCTAGACCCTTCTCTCTGAGACGTAGAGGTCTGAGGGGAGCTTGTCCTTTAAAACAAAACAACCGCTTAGTTAAACAAGCCCACAGAAACTGCACTTGAGGATCTCATATGTTTTGACTCATCTAGATAGTGTGGGGCTGACTTCTCCCAGGTTGTTGTCATCATTAGAGGCCATTGAGTTGATTACAACTCACAGTGACTCTCTGAACAGCAGATCAGAAACTTGTCCTGTCCTGTGCTGTCCTCATGAACTTCAAATATGCTAGAGCCCATGTTGTCGTCATTGAGTGCCTTTGGATTGGAACTGACTTGTAACTGACCCTCTAACCAGTTTTCAGACAGAAAATTGCACGGGAGGAGATTGCCCATCTTTCTCCTTCAGAGCAGTTGTTGAGTTTGAGTACCTTTGCGTTGGTAGAGCAGTTCCTTACCAGGAAGCTGCTAGAGCTCCCTAGATTTATAGAGATGATAAGAGAAAACCAGGTTGCTCTCAAGTTGATTTCAACTCATGATGAACTCAGTCAGTGTAGAAATGTTTTTGTTTTTTGGTTTTTTTCAAGTTTTCAGGGGCTCAATTTTTAAAAATTGGTTTGCATGCATATAATAATTCATTTACATTGTGTTTTACTCCTGTATATTGTGTTTTATACTATCATTCATATACATGTGTTTTATATAATTAATTACTGTTAATCTATGCTTATTATTACCCTGTCTTTTCTAGTTCCCATTGAATCTTTCCCATTCATTCACACTCCCACCCCCATCTGCCCACTAACTTTTGCTATCCTGGTGATTTCCAGCCTTTTCATTTCCCTTCCCCCTTCTGGACATTTATACACATCTTACTAGTTATCGTTCTATTTTTATAATAATAGTCTTGTACAGTATTTGTCCTTATAAGCCTGAGTTAGTTCACTTAGCATAATGCTCTCTAGACCCTCCCATATTATATAGTATTTTATAAAACCATTGCTCTTAGTGCTGCATAGTATTCTATCGTATGGATATACTACAATTTTTCAACCCATTTCTTTGTTGAACATTTGGACTGTTTCCATTTTCTTACTATTGTGAATAATGCTGATGTGAACATAGGTAGGTATATCCTTGTGTCTCAGTTCTAATTTCCTTGGGGTATATTGCTAGCAGTGCCATAGCAAGGACATATGGGATTTCTGTGTTCAGCTTTTTGATAGTGACTCATTTTTTAGAAGTAGATTGCTAGACCTTTCTCCCTAAACACCTCTGGGTGGACTCAAACCTCAAACCTTCTCTTTAGCAGCCAAGTGTGTGAACGGCATACTAAGGGAGGAGCTCTTAACTGTGCATACTCAGTGCCCCACGGATATGTAAATAAATGAATGGTCATCTGAAATAATAAGATTTATTTTACATATACTGAAAGCCCCTCATTGCTGTTGAGTCAGAACTGACTCATAGTTGAACCGCCATTGGATTTCTGAGGCTGTAATTTGCACTGGAGAAGATTGTCAGTTTTTCTCTCTTGAAGCCATACTGGTGAATTTGAACCACCAGAAAGGCACCACTAGAGCTCCTTCTTTTTACATATACTGTCAGTGAAGGAAAATGTTCCCCATCTATATTAGATCACCCTTGGTACCAGCAGTTAAGAAATCAAAAGACGTATCACATTGGGAAAATCTGCTGTTAAGAGAGATGTCTCCAGAGTGCTGAAGAGCAGTGATGTCAGTTTAAAGACTAAGGTGTGTCTGATCTAAGCCATAGTCCTTTACTTGCTGTTACTTGCTATGCATCTGAAAGTTAGATATTGACTCAGGATGACAGAAGAAGTAGTGATGACTTTGAGCTGTGGTTGAGTTGAGTAGGAGAAGAGCACTGAACTTCTCATGCACTGCCAAAAGAACAAACAAGTATGTGTTGGAGCAAGTATGACCAGGGTACTCTTGGCAAGCAAAGGTGTGAAGCTTTGTTTCACATATTTGGGCATGTTGTTAGGATAGGCCAGTCCTTGGAGAAGGACAGGGGGAGGTCCAGCATGTTGAGAGAAAACAACGCTCAACAAAATGATTGACAGAGTGACTGGAACCATGAGCTCAAGTATATCAGAGTGAGTGAGGATGGCACAGGCTAGGACCAGGTTCAGATGTGTTGTTAATACGGTGGATAGGAGTTGCAGTTGACTTGATGGCATATAACAACAGCACACTTTATGACTGCTTAGTTTTCCTACTTGTTCAATCTGTCTACAGAGCAAATCATTTAATAAGCTAGACTTTATGAAGATTAATGTGACATCAGAATCAGAGGAAGACACATCAACAGCCTGCATTATGCAGATGACAGAACCTTGTTTGCTGAAAGTGAGGGGAACTTGAAGTATTTGCTACAGAAAATATCAAAGACTCCAGCCTTCAGTATATGGATTACATCTCTCAAAACTAAGTAAACAAAACCCCTCACCACTTGGCCAATAGGCAATATCATAATGGAGAAAAGATTTAAGTTGTTCTTAATTTGATCTGCGATCAACAGCCTTGGTTTACCCATAGTCAGGAATCAGAAGGTGTGTTGAGTTGGGGTAGTCAGCTATCAAGGAGATCTCCTAGGTGCTGAGGAGCAGCGATGTCAGTGTTAAACCCTAAGGTGTGCCTGACTCGAGCCATAGTCCCTTCTGTTACTTGCTATGCATCTGAATGTTGGACAGTGAATGAGGGTGACGGAAGAAAGATTAACATGCTAACAAGATTGTCTGCTAACAAGGTGTATTCATGGATTCACAGAGGGACTGTGGCGGTGATGCCAAGGCTGATGAGGACGGTGAGGGATTGGACAGGGGTCAGATCCACTGTTCTCAGGGTTGCTGTGAGTCGTGGTCAGCTCCATGGCACCTAACAGCATACTTGGTGATCTCACTCTTTCCCCTCACCACAGCATCTTCTTAGAGAATCAAAGCCTTTTTTCACATTTCCAATCCCTGACAAGAATGGAGGATCCAGAGAGCAGGGGAAGTGTGGATTTCCTTGTGCCTACTTTCTAATCTGTAATGAACAATTGTGTTCACCACTCTAAATCGGGGATTACTGTGCTTATTGGATAATCCGCCCCTGCACAGCACAGCATAGCAGCCTTTTGGTCTGTCCCTGTGCTGTTCCAACGGCACCACTTGCTTCCTCCTGGGATGTGTCAGTGAGCCCCAGTTTTGAGGGCTCATCAGATTTGCTGGATCTGGGGCCCAGGCTTCCCTGTTTTTGTCCTTAAAAGCTCTCCAGGTGATTCTTATTACACGTGTAGACGGGGATGAAGGCGTGCCTGGTGCCACCTGAGGGTGGATGATTCCTGGCACAGTCTTTTATGTATCCTGAGCCCTGTGACAAGGGTATGTGACCACTGGCAGGCTGGAAGTGCCTCTGCTTCATGAGGACCACGGCACTAACTTCAGCGGGGTTCAGTCACTGGACAAATCCTCCTTTAGCATCACAGAGACTGGCTGGATTTTATGGGGAAGTGTCGGCTATCACAAGAAACAGTTCTCAGGAGACTGAGAGAATCATGTGTGGTTGTCTCAGTCTGTTAGTCTGTGGTCTTGAGAGTGAACCTTTCTGCTTGGGTGTTTGTCTTTTTCCACAGATAGAATATCACAAATGTGTTTAGTTGTGTCAATAGTGTGAAAACCCAAGTATATGACGTATCCTTTCTGGGTTTAAGGAAACCTGAAAGTGTTAATGCACCAGGCCCTCGGGAGTCTCCGCCTCCCTTTCTTCTCTTGGAGCCAGTTCGCCTGTAGCTTTTGTATCATTGCTGTTAGTAATGTTGTTGTTAGATGCTCCAGAGTGGACTACGACTTACAGCGACTCTATGGACAACAGATCTGAACCTTGCAATGTCCTGCACCGTCTCCATGATCTTTGCGATAATGGGGCTCATTGTTACAGTCACTTCTTCAGGCCATCTTGCTGGGATCTTCCTCTCTTTCTCTGTCCCTTTGATTTCCCCAGCATGATATCTTTCTCCAGAAACTGGCCCCTCCTAACAATACACCCACAATATGTGAGACAAAGTTCACCATTCCTACCTTGAAGGAGCACCCTGGTTGCACTTGGTCCAATACAGACTTGTTTGTTCTGTTGTTTATTTGTTCACCAGAGCTTCTTCTTGTTACGTGTCGTCAAATTGACTGCGACTCATAGCAGCCCTTTGCACGATGGCTTTGAAGCCTTCCCTAACCTGAGTGAGCCAGTCTCACTGTCTCTGACACACCTACCCTTACCTCAGATGCCAATCCATCTCATCCTGGGTCTCCTCTCTTGCACTGTCCTTCCACCCTTCCAAGCATGATGTCCTTTTCCAAGAACTGGTATCTCCTGGCCACATGCCCAGAGTGTGTCAGACAGAGCTTCAAAATTCTTGCCTCTGAGGAGAAACTTGGTTTCTCCCTCTCCAGGACAGACATGTTTGTTCTCTTGATAGTTCTTTTGGTATGCTCAATATTATTCTCCAGCACCACAACTCAAAGACAACAATTCTTCTTCTCTCATCCTTAGTTAGTGTCCAGCTCTCTTATGCATAGTAAGTAATTGAGAAGACTGTGCCCTAGATCAGGCATACCTTAGTCTCTAGAATGATATTATTGCTCTTTAGCACCAGGAGAGATCCCGAGTTTAGCAAGCATTTATTAGACTCTGGAGCTCTGGTGACCTAGTGGTAAAAATCTACCATCCTGAAAGCATGTGGTTCAAATCCACCTGCTGCTCCATGGGAGGATGGACAGTCTCCTCCATTGTGATTACTGCCTCCAAGGGTCATATAGGGGTCAGTTCCTGCTCGGTGGCACACAACCACCAGGTACCTACAGAGATGTGCATGACGGAAAACAATTGCTGCCTTCTTGGAGCCTCCAGTGTGGTCTGGATTTGGATCTGTACCTTGGTGCCTTGGCTCTGACTGGCAAGTGATGTGGCCAGGGGTCTGATAAGAGTCTGATGCCTGAGAGGAGTGTGTGGACTTTGATAATGTGAGGAATGTGATGGGTGGAGGAGACAGAATGTGGAGAGCCTCCCAACCAGGATATACCTGGGTCTGGACTGACTGGTTGCTGAATTCTTGGTAGGATCATGAGGACTGCTCTCTGTCTCACTCATTGCCCTTGAATTGGAATGGACTCGGAGCTGACCCTCTAACAGGTTTTCAGAGGCTGTAAATCACACAGGAAGATATTTGTCTGTCTTTCTCCCCCAGAACAGCTGATGGGATTTGAACTTGACAGAGCCTTCTTGTAGAGTTGGCACACTAAATGTGGACTTCTAGCCTCGTAAGCCTTAATAGGGAGCTCTGGTGGCTTGGTGATAATGAATTTCACTGCCAATACAAAGGTACACGGTTGGAATCTGCCAGCTGCTCCATGGGAGAAAGATAGGCCATGTCTTCCTGTGCAGTTTACTTTCTATGAAAACCTACTGGAGTATCACCTATGGGTCAGTTCTGACTCAAAGGTGCACAGTAATAACAACAGACTGTAAGAGAATAAATTTGTTTGTTGAAGCTCTTCACTTGGGGATCCCTGTCAGAAAACTAAGGCAGGACTTATTGGCTGTTGTTTGCCATTAAGTCAGAACTGACTCGATCACTTTCCTCCCCTTTTATTTTAAAAATTTCCCTGGGGAAACTTCCCTTAATGTGATGGAGTTGAAGGGTGTTTCAGTCTACTAATCCTTTTGCAGGTATTTGGTTTATCAGCTCATGGGGGAATCTTTCCCTGGCTTTCACTTTATATCACTACATGTGAGTATCCTGGGGACACACAATTCAATCTCTAACAAGTCCTGGTCCCTGGATCTTGTGAATGTGACTTTATTTGGGCAGTGTCTTTACAGATGGAATCAGCTAACATCGGGTCATAATGCAGTAGAGTAGGCCTTAAGCCAGAGATTGGCTGTGTGCGCCCACCAGCGCTCCCCTACACCTCCATTGTTGTTGTTAAGTGACATCAAGTTGACAATGACTCAGAGTGACCTTATAAACAACTAGTCTGAATCTTGACCTATCTTGTGCCAATCCATCATCCAGCGCTGGTGGACAGACACACCGGGAAGACGACATGTGACGACACAGATTAGAGGGAGCATCCATAGACCAGGACACACTGAGAATTATGACAGATGGCCAGGAGCTGGGAGAGAGGCATGGGAAACACTTCTTGTCCAGAAGGGATCAGCCTTGATTACAAACTCCCAGCCTCTACAAAGTGACCGAATAAGTTTATGTTGTTTAAGCTACCCAGTTTGTGGTAATTTGTTCTGGAAACTTCTGTATAGACTGTGGCTAACTCTACCCTTTGTAAGAACATTGGAGTCCCTGGAGGGGTCAGGAGTGGGTAGGAGCTAGATGTTCCTTCGGCTTTTTCTTCCCACTGTGGTTTCCATTTGATATGCATCTTCACGGTGTTTTCTCCTTCTTTCAGCGACAGTGCTTTTGTAAGGCCATGCCTGGTGGTGACTGCTGGGCACACAGATGACCACAGTGTTTGCTCTCCAGCTGACTGTGGGTCTCTTGGACCAAGTAGGGTCTAGCAGCATCTAGGTCAGGATTCCTTTCTGTTCTTGTTGATTCACAGATTAATTTGTTGCACCCAGAGTTACTAAAATTACATTTTAGGCTGTTTTCCTGCCTGTTTCCCCCCCCCCCCCTCCCAGTTCCTTGCCTCCTAGAGTTTTAGGAGGTTTGAGAAGCAGTTGCTTGCTCCCTAGGGGTTGTTATCACTTAGGGGCCACTGGTGAGAGTTGGAGCTAGGGTGTGCCCTGGAGACAAAGATGGGAAACTTTGTCTCACATACTTTGGGTGTGCTGTCCGGAGGGCCCAGTCCTTGGGAAAAAAAGACATCATGATGGGAAAGGTGGAGGGTCTGGGAAAGAGAGAAAGACCTTGAACAAGATGGATTGACACGATGACTGTAAGAATGGGCTTAAGTGTGGTGGAGTTGATGAGGTTAACACAAGAGAAGTCAAGGTCAAGGCTCAGATTGTTTGTTTATAAGGGTGCTATGAGTCATTGTCACCTTGATATTACTTAACATCACTACATTGGTGGGGTAGGGAGCTCTTGTGGGCAAGTGGGTAAGGAGTTGCACTGCCAGCCCTGAGAAAGCCGGTTCAAATGCACGAGCTGCTTCATGGGAGAGAGTTGGGCAGCCTTGCGTGTGATTCTACCCTCTGCAAACCTGCTGGAGGGTCAGCTCTGAGTTGGTTCCGGCTTGATGGCACACAGCAGCAACAATAATGGGAGAGTAGTTCAGAGCATATTTTGTTGCTTACCCAAAAGGATTGAATCCACCTTCAGTCCTCAGGAGAAAACTGTGCTGATTTACAGCCTCATGGTTATTGAGTGGGTGTTTCCTTAGGGCAGGGTAACTGATGACAGAGAGCGAGAGAGTGCTTTGGTTTTGTGCATTAGCCTTTGAAGTCATTGGAACTCACCTTGCTCTTCTTGTCCACAGGCGTCCGGAGCTAGGGTTCTGGAGGAGTGCTGAGATAATGAGCCCTGATGGCGCCAGCCGTAGGGAGCCAGGGGCCTCCCTTCTCGGACAGTTCAGATCTCAGTATTTTCTGCTGGAGAAAGACAAGCAACCTCCTTGCATGTGATTTACCCACAGAAACCCAATGGAGGGACAGCAATAAGTTTCAAGCTTAAGGTAGAGAGTGAATGAATGCCAGGTACTGTGCTCAGAATTACGGTCAGCGGGATGAAAGTGAAGCTCTGTCTAGGTGCAGTTCTGATGCTTTTCTTCTTTTTGGCGAAGTTCTGATACTTTGGCATTGGAAAGAGTCCTCCAGTAGTCGAGGGAGAAGTCAGGGAAAGACGGACAGGGCTTGGCCAAGCCCATTCTTGCAGATGAGCCTGGTGTTCATGCCTACTTCCCTTTCTGCAACAGGCCCAAACTTGGGGGTGTCAAACCCCTGCTTCTTGGGTGCCTGGAGATACCTGTCCTACTGCTCACAAGGATTCAGTGACAGCCAGTACATTTGTTGTTGTTCTTTTAAATTCATTTATTTAACCTAAGGTTTCTTAACCTCTGCACCATTGACACTTTGGGCTTGATAACTCTTTGGAGGAGAGCTAGAGGGCTAGTCCTGTGCATTGTAGGCTGTTTACTAGCATGTCTGGCCTGTTTCCACGTGATGCAGGTAACATTTCTGTCCTAGAGGTGTGACAGTCAAAAATGTTTCAAGACACCTCCAGATATTTCCTAAAGGGGATGAAAAACTGAAAACCAAAAGCCCAAACAAAAACCAACCAGAACAAAAAAGCCAACCAAAACTCAGCTCGTTGCATAGGGTGAAACCAGCTCATAGCCAACCTTCTGGCTGGTGTTCTGGAGGATGAAAATCACATGGGAGGAGGTTGCCCGTCCTTCTCCTACAAAGTCACTGGTAGGTTCGTACTGCCAGAGAGACACCACCTTTGAGTTAGTGCAACTCTCTATAGACTAGGCTATCAGAAGGGAAGGGGGGGCAAAATCACCCTGGGTGCCAACCACTGATTTCACGCTTTTGATGGATCCTTTGTCTGATTTGAATACTAGGCATACAACAGTGAGGTACTCAGCTCTGCTCTGTTTCTAGCGGAAACTGCCTATCTTGTCAACAGACCACTGGTCAGTTGCTTGAATAGTAAAATTCCAGGAGAGAGGTGGTTGGTTGGGGTGTTTGGCCCAATGATGTGCAGCTCTCTGCCTGGGGCTTCCCTCTGTGTCTTTTTCACTCTTGCTTTATTTTTTGCTGCCAGCACTAGCTTTTCAAAGAACCTAAGCCGCCTTTATACTGATACACCCAAATATCGTCTCCTTCTACTTTTGTTTTTGTGTCGCCCTCCCCTGCCCCTGTTCTCTCTCTGTGTCTCTCATTTTATCTCTCTCTCTTCTCTCATTCTCTTTTTAAATGTGATCAAATGATAATTCTAAACTGGGCCTTTGAGTCTCTTTGTCAGTCAGAAGCTGACCTTTGGCACTTCCTTGGGCACAGTCTTTGTGGACCCCATAGACCCTCATTGCCTCCTTGGACTGCCCTCTTCATTGCTATCTGGCCTGCACGCCTGTCCAGATCCATCCCCTCTCCATCTCTCCTGGCTTCTCTTCTGCCCTCCGGACAGTGTCCCCTGGATCTGTTCTCCTGGAACCCAGTGCTCTCTCCACACCCACACAGCTACCTTGGCCCCGAGTGCCCACTCTGCCTGCTTGGCTAGCCAGTAGACATGGGATGTGGAATTTTGGCGGTAGAAGCTCTTGGTGAGTGTTCCTGATTCCATGTGTCACCCCTGCCACTGCCCTCGAAGCACTGTTAAAACAACTTCATTCCTAATATGAATGCTACTTGAGGCTTGTTTCCAGAGTCCAGTCCAGTACTGGATACTCAGAAGTATCAGTCCATCTCTGTGGAATGACAATTGAAAATGTTACCCCTGCTGTTGTATGAACTTCTAAGAAAAGAGATCATCGCATCAATAGGTACTTTAAGTGGAATAATATGTCAGGGCCTCGGCTTCCCCATTCTTCAACATTACTGCTGCTTTTCCCTTCCTGCTTTAACATTCCCTTTTCCAGTTCTCTTTCAGATCGTCTCAAGTTTCCTTAATCTCATGTGCAAGAGTCTGTTTCCAAGAAAGAATTGGAGATGCACTTATTTGTTAGAAGATAAAGTTTAACAATTGAACATGTTACCTGTCATGGATACACACACACACACACACACACACACACTCTGCTGTGGAGCTGATTCCTATGCATAGTGAACCTCCATGGGGTGTCTGAGGAGACAGCCGCTGGCTGGTTATGAACACTGGAGACCTGTGACATTGGGATTTGTAGTGAACCTTGAGAAGGACTAAGGCACCAGAGCGCCTGCCATGGATAAATTTGCATGTTTACTATTAATTTCAGGTATCAGATGGAGTATTAGAAAGGAGGTGAGGGGAGAAGGGGGTGACATCTGGCCGTGGTGACTTTAACCCTCGTGACAGCTAACCTGTCACTCAAGCTGGGTGGTGTTGAACAACAGTGGTTTTTTTACCAGGAATTTTTGTTTGTTTTGTTGGATGCACAGACATTTCCGCCTTTACTTTGTTCCTGTGGTCTGTGCACATCGGGTACATAATGTTTGTGTCTCTAGAATTTATTTTAAGAACAATGGTAGGAGTGGGATTGTAAACTTAGTTCAGGGAAGAAAGCACATGAAGCAAGCAGACTTGTCCAGCAGGTCATTTGAAGTCCAGTTTCACCCCCTGCCTGGCAGCTCCACAGTGAGTCCCTCACATTTGACTTTCCATATTTATCAAAGAATCTCTTTGGATTCTTTGTGACTTTTGAACGTGGACACTGCTTTGGAAATGAGACTAAGCTGCGCACATTGAAAATTATTTGTGTTTATTTTTAAAGAGGAGGTGGTAGGTGAAACCTGACAGGGGTTTGTGGGCAAAGTGATTGTAGACTATGCCTAGAGTAATAAGATGTGTGGTAAACTGCAAGTTTGGGGATTCTGAGAGTTGTGCTTGTGCCCTTGCCTTTGGTGAGGTAAAACTTCATTCTTTGACTTACCAATAATATGGATTTGATATGCATTGGTTCCTGATCTTGGCTGTCATGATCAATGGATCATGGTCTTTTATGTGGTCTTTCTAGACAGGGTCTCTTAACTCTTACCAAAGGATTGAATAGGACAGAAAAGTGCTTGTGGCCCTTGAAAGGCAGCTTTCTGCTAATAATACAGATAAGGTTCATGGAACTCTAATGAGGGCACTGGTCAGTTTTGGCATTCTGCTAGCCTTAAAATGAATCACCAAGAAAGAATAGCCAGAATTGACGGATGCTCTTTGGACCTGGGGTCCTGGTGATGAGAACCTCCTGGACTAAGGATTTGTGAAAAGAGACAGAAAGAGGACTGTAACACCAGAGATGATGAGAAATGGCAAGAAACAGCAACAGAGAAATAGTGCCAGAGGCAGCAGAGTTAGGAGTTTGGCAGAAGGGTGTGAGGTGGGCTTCCCAGCCCACACATCAGAACTGAATGTCTTCTAGCAGGAGGCTAGTGTAATTAATACCTTTAGGCACTTGGCAGCAATAAAGAGCTTTATAACACTAGTCCAAGCAGGGTAGAGGCCTGGCCAGCTCAAGAAGTACAAAGGGCCAAAGGGCTGAGGGCTAGAGAGAGAGGCAAGTTTGTGGGCACAGCTAAGAAGAGTATGTCCTGATTGTCTTTAACTGTTTCTGATCTTGAACTGTAAAGTTCTTTCCTGATGAATCACATCATCATGAATGTTTGTGAGTTCTGTGTAGTCATTGCAATGAATTGCTGAACCCCTCAAGGAAGTAGAGAGTGCCATGGAGGGATGGTTGGAATTGGTGAAAAGATTGGAGAGGAGGTATGTCTGACTTCTTTCTCAGAAGAATCCACCTTGGGCTATTTCTGTTGGTGATTCTTTTCCTGTTTTTAGAGATCAGAGGAGGTCAGGTGTGTTTCTAGACCATTTTTATACTGATGTTCAACCATTACCAGATAGAGTTTTGAAAATAACAAAGTGCTAAAACCTACAAGTCCTCACGGGACTTGGGTAGGATTGGGGCTGCATTTTGAAAGATTTCCAAGGGGAAACAGGTGCAGCCAATCTAACCTCCTCCTAGATAGTCTGTTAATTTTGACAGGTTACCAGGCTACCAACCCTGTTACTTAGGCCTGGGAGACCAGTGAGTCCTAATCAATCACTAGGGGCCAGAGAAAAATTGTTGTTAAGTGTCTTGGAGGTGAGTATGACACATAGGGACCCTCTGACAAACAGAACTGAATCTTGTTTTATCCTGCACCCTCCTTATACTCCTCCTCTCACATACTTGAGCCCATTGTTGTAGTTGCTGTGTCAGTCCACTTGGTTGAAGGTTTTCCTCTCTTTTGTTGACCCTCCACCTTTCCAAGTGTGATTTGTCCCTTTCCAAGGATTAGCCTCTTCGAGCAACATGCCCAAAGTATGTGAGACAGAGTTTCACCTTCCTAGCCTCCAAGGAGCACTCTGGCTGCACTTTTTCCAAGACAAACTTGTTTGCTTTTTTGGCAGTCAATAGGATATTTATTATTCTTCTCCAACATCATAACTCAAAGGCATCCATTCTTTTTCCATTATCCTTATTCATTGCCCAGCTCTCAGATGCATAGCAGGTAATTGAAAATACCATGGCTTGAATCAAGCACACCTTAGTCTTCAAACCAACATCATTGCTCTTTAGTAATTTGAAAAGGGACTGACAGCTAACTTTCCCAAAGCAATGTGTCTCCCAATTTCCTTATTGTTGGTACCAAGGGCATTGATTTTAGATCCAAGTAAGAAGAAATTGTTGATAATTTCAGGGTTTTTTTACCATCTGAAAATTATCCAAAAACAACTGGAGCAGAACTGCCAGATGTGCAGGCTGGACTTAGAAGAAGCCATGGTACTAGGTATATTAGAGCTAATGTTAGATGGATCTTGGGTGAAAGCAGAGAGTACCAGAGGAATGTCTATCTGTGTTTCATTGACTATACAAAGGTGTTTGACTGTGTGGATCACAACCAACTGTGGCTGAATGGGAATCCCAGAACATTTGATTGTGCTTATACAAAATTTGAACCAAGAAGAAGTCCTCAGAACAGAGCAAGGAGACACTGCATGGTTTAAAATTGGGAAGAGTATACGCCAGGGATGTATTCTGCCTCCATACCTTTTCAATCTATATGCAGAACAGCTCATCCAGGACGGTGGTCTGTATGAGGAGGAATGTGGCTTCAGGATTGGAGGAAGATTCATCAGCTTGCTTTATGCAGATGACACAGCCCTGCTTGCTGAAACTGAGGAGGACCTGAAGCACTTGCTGCAGAAGATCAAGGACTGCAGCCTTCAGTATGGCTTGAAGCTCAACATCAAGAAAACAAAGATTCTCACCACTGGACCACTTGGCAACATCAGGATGGTGAAACACTTCAGTTTGCTTGGCTCCACAACCTTGGTACCAGCAGCCAGGAAATTGAAAGACGAATTGCACTGGGAAAGACAGCTGTCAGGGACCTCTCCAGAGTACTGAAGAGCAATGATGTCATTCTGGAGACTGTGGCATGCCTGGTCCAGTTTATGGTCTTCACAATTTCTTGCTTTGCATTAGAGAATTGGACAATGACTAGGGATTATAGAAAGAGAATTGATGCCTTTGAGCTGTGGTGCTGGAGAAGAGTTTTGAATATACCATGGAGTGCCAGGAGAACAAATAAGTTCGTCCTAGAGAGGTTGAAGCCAGCCTGCTCCTTGGAGGCAAGGATTCTGAGGCTTCATCTGACAAACTGTGGGCATGTTAGGGACATCATGCTTGGAAGGGTGGAGGGACAGAGAAAGAGACCGAGACCATCGATGAGGTGGATTGATACAGTGACTAGGGTAATGAGGGTACGTGTGTCAGAGACAGTAAAGTTGGCTCAGGATAGAGACTTCAGGGCTGTTGTACATATGGTCGCTATGAGCTGCAAATGACTCAATGGCATGTAACAATAACAACAACACTATGATGATGCAGATGCAGATGGTAATTGTGACATTGCTGAGAACATAGAAGGCAACAGCCAACTCAAGGCAGGACCAGGTTAGGACTATCCTGCCTGGGATATCTGACCTTGTTGAATTGGGAATTGATGAATCAGTGCATCATAAAAAAAATAAAATAAAATACAAACTTCTTCCTTTAGATGCTCTAAAATTTTAAAGGTATACATTTATAAGAAACAAAAGTAATATTACACAACAACAACAACAACCACGAAAAGTAATGTTGTTGTTAGGTACCATCAAGTAGATTCTGACTCATAATTAGCCTGTTTATAGCAGATCCTTGTAGTATCCATCTGTGCTAAATTAAGCTTCCTCTTGCAGTCACTCTGTCAGTCTACTCCGGATTGTTGTATTGTAGTTTTTGTTGTTGTTATGTGTCACTGAGTCAGAACTGACCCATAGGTGACCCTCCAGTGGAATTTCAGAAGCAATAAATTATGCAAGAAGAGATTGTTGTTATGTGCCATCGAGTTGCTTGTGACTCATAGCAACCCTATGTACAACAGCCCTGAAACCTGCTCTCTCCTGTGCTCATCTTACTGTCTCTGACATACCTACCCTCATTACCTTAGTCACTGTATCATCTTTTCCTCCCCAAGAAACAGCTGGGAGATTCAAACCACATGCCTTTGGATTGACAGTGCAATTCCTTACCTCGAGGCTACAAATTGTTCTTGTCATGTACCATCCAATGGGTTTTTCAGAGGCATTACATTGCATGGGAAGAAATTGCCCGTCTTTCTCCTTGTGGAACAGCTGGTGGAGTCAATCCTTCAGAGAATTAAAGCCCAGTTCCTTCCCACTAAGACCCTGGAACTTATTTTTCTATCCTTTTAACTTTTATGAGATGAAAGATGGTATAGGCCATTCCCACAGAAATTTCCCTTATGTAAGATCAATTCTCTGTGATAGAATTACAGATGTTGCACCCATGCTTAATCCTTTTACAGCTGCTGGGTTTGTCAGATCATGGGGGAATCTTACATAACCTCCATATTACATTATTACATATACATATTTTAGGGGAGTACAGTTCATTCCATGACAAGAAGGTTAAAAAATATATTTGTACCGTAGTGTACCATAGAACCAGAACCAACTCATAGCTGACCCTCTAGCAGGTTGTGTTGGTTTATTTTAAAAAGAAAATTTTATTTTAATTGTGCTTTTAACAAATGTTTACAGAGAAGCAGGTTTTCAGAGGCAGATTCAGAGGCACGGGAGGAGATTGTCCCTTTTTCTCCTGTAGAGCAACTAACTGGTGGCCTTAAACTGTTTGCCCTTGGGATTACAGTGTAAGTTTTTGTCACATATGTTGTTATGATTTACTCTTGATGTTTCAAAGTTAAAATTCCTTTCCAGTTTTGTCAACTTCAAACAACATATCTTTGTTACTTCTCATGTCTGAGAAGTTTAAAAGCTATCTTGTCTCTTCATGGGGAAGCAAACTTGAGTGAGTTAGTGAAATAGATACACATCTGCTGTATTGGGTCATTCGTGACTCAATTTAAAGCATTGAAAAAAAAAATAACTAGCAAAAGCAACTTGACAGTTGCCATTTCCTGTCCAAGCTCTGCCTGCCTAGAGAACTGTTGATTTAGCTTTTATTTTCTTTCCTAGGCTTTTGTCATCTGAATCGCAGTTAATCTGGATTGCTTTGGGTAGTGGTTTGTGTTAGAAGACCACACTTGCTTGAGTTAATGCTTTGCAGTGGTGCATGGTTGTGGCTTCTCTAGGAATACTGGGAATATACTTGAAGGATCCCCTTTACCACCTTTACAAGCTAAGACAGTGAACTCATAGGCATCTATTAAATTCCTACTGGTGTCCTCCAATTCAGATCTGTGTAGATTATGAACTAAGTATGAAACATGGCCCATACTTACCATCAAACAGGGTTATTGGCAGACCTAAGGAACAATTTGAAAGTGATAGGAATATGAATGTTGTTGCTATTGTTGGGTATCATTGAGTGTATTCTGATTCACAGTAACCCTGTCCTGTAGGGTAAGGTTGAACAACCAGCCTTGCAGGGTTTTCAAGACTGTATAGGTCTCCTGCCTTATAACAGGATTCTGTTTTCATGATGCCAATAGAAATCCCTTCTGATGTTAAGTTGAATACATAATTTTTTTTATTTAATTTAGTTTGTTTATTTTTCATTTCAATGAACATCAACAGAGATTTTGGAATTCCATTCATTCATTGTTGCACCCTTCTCCCCGCACTCCCCCCCTATTTGCTCCTCTCCTTGAAAAGCAAAAGAAAAACTCCCTCATTGGTACACAATCCCCCCGCACCTCCCCAACCCCCACCCCCAAATATAATCCACTCTGCAACCCTCATTGCGTACTCCTACAATAAAAATAATGCCCTAAAATATACTTTTAGACTATTCTCTCCCCCATAGACTTCAATGCCATAAACATATTTCATCCAGTTTTTCTCAGTCTTACCCCCACCCCAATGCCAGCCTCATTCTACAACAGTGGCACCATATAGCATTTGTCCCTTTGTGGCTGAGATACCTCACTCAGCATAATGTCCTCCAGGGTCACCCACTTTGAATAATATTGCATGAGGTCCTTGTTTTTCAGTGCAGTATAGTATTCCATTGTGTGAATATACCACAGCCTCTCTACCCATTCGTTTATTGATGGGCATTTAGGTTGTTTCCAACTCCTTGCTATTGTAAACAAAGCCGCAATAAACATGGGTGTGCATATATCTACTTGGATGTCATTTATGGTCTCTTTAGGGTATATTCCCAGTAGTGGAATTGCTGGGTCAAATGGTATCTTTATTTGCAACTTTTTGAGAAAGCGCCACAATGCTTTCCACAGTGGTTGCACCATTTTACACTCCCACCAACAGTGAATAAGGGTTCCAGTCTCTCCACAACCTTGCCAGCATTTGTTGCTTGCTGTTCTGTTAAATTTTGCTAGTCTTACTGGAGTGAGATGATATCTCATGGTTGTCTTGATTTGCATCTCTCTCAGAGCTAGGGATTTTGAACATTTCTTCATGTGCTTGTTGGCCATCTGAATGTCTTCCTTGGTGAAGTGTCTGTTCATATCCTGTGCCCATTTTTCAATTGGATTATTCACCTTTATCTTGTTGTGGTGCTCAAGTATTTTATAAATTCTAGATATAAGTCCCTTGTCTGACATGTCATTACCAAAAACTTTTTCCGGAAATCAGCTCATCTATTTATGGTCAATTGATTTTTGACAAAGAGATGAAATCAGTTAGGTGGGGAAATGACAGCCTTTTTAACAAACGGTGTTGGCAAAATTGGAAAACTATCTGCAGAAGAATGAAACAAGATCCCCGCCTCACTCCATATAAAAAAACCAACTCACGGTGGATCATGGACCTAGAATACATAATTTTTTAAGCTTTCCCTATTATTATTTTTATTAATATCTTTACAAATTCATCTTTGTCTTCTGATTTGAGAATGGTACATAAGCAAATTGCACACTACCATAATGTATATACTACACATGAGCCAGGACACAGCCAAAAACCAAAACGAAGTTCATTGCCTTCTGCTTGATTCCAAGTCATAGGGTCACAATGTAATGATTAATAAGGATAAGATGTCTATACCAAGCATAAGTGCAGCAAAGCAACATGAAAAGAAGGATAAATTAGGGACTGCTTGAACTTTTGTGGAAGCACAGACCATACCACCTCTCTCTTCTGTAGAAGTCCTCCTGGCACTTGAAATTGAAATGCTAATGTTTCAGTTACCATCTGGACACGTAAACCACTGTCCCTTCAGGGCTCTTTACTGTGTGTACATGCTTCTACACCCACTGCTATTGAGTTGGCTTAAACTCAGGTTTCTTAGTGTAAGTCTGGAAAGGAGGGCATTATCTATCTTCCTTTCATGGAATATTTGGTGGTGGATTCAGACCTTAGTCCTCATTGCTCCTCAATAATTTGGAGAGGTCCCTGACTACAAACTTTCCCAGTGCAGTATGTCTCCTGCTCTCCTGACTGCTACCAAGTGCATTTTTTGAATATCCAAGCAAGATGAAGTCATTGACAGTCTCAAGCCTTTCTCCATCTATCATAATGTTGTCTGTTGGTCCAGTAGTGAGGATTTTTGTTTTCTTGATGTTGAAATGCAATCCATATTGAAGGGTGCGGTGTTTAAATTTCTTCAAGTCCTCTTTACTTTCAGCATAACAAGGGTTATTGATGAGTCTTCATCCAAACCTCTTCCTTTAGTGCAATATTAACCCAAAGGTTGTACCTCTTGGGCAGTTCAAATCCACTAGAAGCTCCTTGAGAGAAAGTCACAGTTTCAGAAACTCATTGGAGGGTTGGTATGAGTTGGTTCTAACTTGATGGTAATGAAAGAAGGGTTCTTGGTGGTGCCCTGGCTTGGAGCACCGGGGTGTCAACCTAAAGGTTCAGGATTTGAAACCACGAGGCAGTTGTAAGGAGGAAGATGAAGCAGTCTATTTTGTTTTGTTTTTTTTTTTTTTAAAGACTTATTGTTCTATAAACCTTAAGATGCCGTCCTTCTCTGTCTTGAAGAGTCAGTGTGAGTTGGGATTGACTCATTCGGCTGTGGAACAGTGGGAAGGATCCCTGGTAACCCAGTAGTTAGCTGCTAACTGAAAGGTCAATGGTTTGATCCTACCAACTGCCCGTAGGAAGAAATTGATAGCAGTCTCCTTCCGTAAAGATCAAGTTGCCGAGGAAACCTTGTGTGGCCCAGTTTTTGCTTGTTCTGTAAGGTTGCTATGAATTAAATTGACTCAATGACAATAAGTTTAGAGGGTGTATGTGTGTGTGTGTGTGTAAAATCCCTGGTGATATAAATGGTTAATATATTTACCTGCTACACAAAGATTGGTGGGTCAAGTCCAACAAGAGGTACCTTGTAAGAAAGATCTATCAGTATGCTTCTGGAAAGTCAGCCACTGAAGACCTTATGGAGCATGGTTCTGTACTGACAGATGATGTGACTGTGAATTGAAATGACTGGTGGTGGTGGTGATGGTGGTGGTACATATCTTGAAGAGAGCATTTAAAAACCTACTTCTGCACCTGTAGGTGTTTAAGTCTGTGACATCAGAGCTATGTAGCCCAGGGGTAAACACCTAGTTAAACCCAACACTGTCTTCTTCACATTTGTGGATATGATTTGATGCACACTGATGACATATTAAACATAACATGAAAGTAGATAATTACATAATGAGACAGTTGAAGCATGTGCTCCTATACCCAGAACACCAGCCCAACACCTTGGAGGTTGGGTAACTACACTGTGATTGGTCCTCTTGTTCTCTTCGAGGCTTGTATCCAAAAAGCCCACATGGAGGCTCGGACCCTGGAATTCTGAAACCAAACATTAACAAGAGATTTGCTTGAATTGAGTTGTTCAAGTTTGGATGCTGAAGGACGCCTCAGGGCGCAGCAAATGGGCTTATACAGCTTTCTTTGTCTTCCTCTGTTTGCGTGAATGCTCGAGCTGAGAAGAGGAAAATATCTATCGGCTGGCTCTCAAATAATGTAAATTTAATGAGTTAAAAAAATCCTCTAAAGAATGGTGTATCTGAGATGTGGGCATATTCATTTCTGTTCCTGTCACCCCTTTATATCTTCTGGATTTCATCTCAAGTGAAGAAAGTGTCAGGGAGGTACACAGTGGGTGAACTTTATTCCAGCCCTTGGCCCTGGGTACAACTCCAAGCCCAATCCCTGATGAGTCAGTGGGGCACTTGGGATACACCCTTCAGGAAGAGTTGAATTACTGTTTTAGCAGATGGTAAATTCAAGTGTGATCCAGAATCATTGCAGACCTCATGGTGGTGCAGTGTTTACTGGGCTATGTTTTTTTTTCTTCAATGTCTAAGTTTTTATTTTTTAATACTGTCAGTGTCTTTATTGGATTTTTTTTCCTCAGAGGAAATTGCTAGTAAGAAGTACAGTCAGCATGACTTATTTATAAAAAAGAGTTGTCCTGGAGAGGGTTAAACCGGGTGGCTCCTTGGAGGAAAGGATTCTGAGGCTCCGTCTAACTTACTTTGGACATGTTGTGAGGAGAGACTGGTCCTTAGAGAGGGACATCATGCTTGGGAGGGTGGAGGGACGGCGCAGGAGAGGAAGGCCCTCTATGAGGTGGATTGATTCAGTGACTGGGATAATTGGGATGGGAGTGTCAGAGACAGTGCGATTGGCACAGGACAGAGCGGAGTTTAGGGCTGTTGTACATAGGGTCGCTATGAGTCGCAGGCGACTCGACGGCACATAACAACAACAACAACAACAACAACAACAACAACAGTGGTGTCTTCAGGGAACTGCAGCTAATCCAAAGGCGATCCACCATGGGCTCTATGGGAGAAAGATAGGTAATCTCGCATGCAATCACCACCTCTGAAAAGCTGCTGAGAAGGTCAGCTTGAGTCAAAACCTACTTGACAGCGAGGTGAGGTATTTTAAAATACAACCCTCCTCCCCATTTGATGAGAAAATGACTTAGCGTGACCATGGGATGGATCAGCAAAAGTGAGTTAGCACTTTCTGAGACACAAGCATTCTGGGAAATTAGGATTAACTTTGAATCTATGATTAAAGTTTGTAATCAAGCCATTCTGTGTGAAAATAGGAGCGAGGTGTTTATCATCCCTATTTCTGGGGGGAATATTATGTATTTCATGAAAAAACGTAATTGTTCACGTGTTTATTCTTTTAGCTACGATTTATTGAGAATCTCCTATGTGCTATGCTGACTGTGTGTGGTGTTGTATGCTGCTGAACAGATTCCAAACCATTGTGGCATATTCTGTTGGGTGTGGTTGATTCAATTCTGAGTCACAACAATCGTACAGGACAGAGTAGAACTGCCTCAAAGGGTTCCCTAAGTTGTGTTTTTATGGGAATTGGTCACCAGGTCTTTTCTCCCACTTTTTAGCCACCAAGTTAGGTTATCAGCCACATGTTTATTCCTTAATGCCACCAGAGGTGTCATATGGAGATGGAGTGTGTGAAAGCACGCAGTGGCATATTAATGTGGGTACATGCTCTATCTCTCTCTTTATATATATGGTGCTGGTGTTATATGCCATTGAGTTGCCTGTGATGCATAGTGACCCTATGTACAACAGTGTTGAAGCCTGCCCTATCCTGAGCCAGTCTCATTGACTCTGACACACCTACTCCCATTGCCCCAGTTACTGTATCAATCCTTCTTATCTGGGATCTTCCTTTCCTGCATTGTCTATCCACCCTTCCAAGCATGATGTCGTTCTCCAAGGATCAGTCTCTCCTGACCACATGCCCAAATTATGTGAGAGAGAGTTTCAAAACCCTAGCCTCCAAGGGGAAACTTGCTTTCACCCTCCCTAAGACAGATCTGTTTGTTTTCTTGGCAGTCCATGGTATGTTCAAGACTCTTCTCCAGTACTACAACTCAGAGGCATCATTTCTTTTTACTTCTGTCATCTTTAGTCATAGTCCAGCTCTCTGTTGCAAATTTAGATAGATAGATAGATAGATAGACAAATTTAGATATATGTATAAATACCTCTTACTTTTAAATATTTTACGGTTTCTTAGAGGCCAAGGAATTTCAGAAATGTTCTTAGCTGAATTTTTGTTGTGTTCTTGGTAAATGTAGGAGTTGTTTAGCTCGTTTAAATACTTATATTTAAACTAGTATTTGATCAGGATTAATTAATTCATGTTCCTTTTGTTTCTGCCCCAGAGTGTAGACTTACAGGATTTTTGTGCTGCTTGTGAAACCTGCTGACTCCAGAAAATCCCTAACACAACTGGCAGAGGAGAGAGAAGCTCTGTGCCCTTATCTTGCTGAGAACCAAAGAGAAGGCTTTGCCTGGCAGGCATTTGGGAGTTCTCTTCCAGAAATGTTTGACACAATTTCTGAAATAGACTACAGCCTCTACCAGGTTTCTATTTTCAGATAGTTATGCTGTGGGCCCCAAATGAAGGGGTAGCAGTGGTGTAGGTGTGCATTCCTCAGGGCCAGGAACAGGGCATTTTCACACTGGTACTGTGACTAATCCTTGGATGGTGCACATGGTATAAGTGCTTGGCAGCTAATGGATAGGTGAAAAGTTCTAGTCTACCCAGAGGTAACTTGGAAGAAAGACTGGGTGAAAAAGTGGCCATTGAACATCCCAGGGATCATAGTTCTCTACTCAGATGCACAGGGGGTCGCCAGGAGTCAGCTGACTCAGCGTTGTTGTTCTTGTTGTTACAAGGTACCATCACGATAACTAAGCCTCATAGAAACCCTGTGAACAAGAGATCTGAACCCTGTCCTATCCTCATCACCTCAATATGGTGAGTTTAAACTCCAAGGAATGATGAATGGTGTTGTCTGAAAAGAAGACCACCACCCGAACAGGCCTCTGATCTGGTCTCTTTATTCACTGGTAACTGTTGGTGACCACAGGCATAAAGGTGGGTAGATAACCTGATGCAGAAGCCTGAGACTTTCTGCTTTGTAATTTCTTCTTATATCTTTAGGAAATAAAATCCCAGCTTTGGTTACCCTCTGTGCATCAGGAAGTTTGATTTCCCTGACCTCTTGTTAGGCAACATTTTGATGTTGTTAGATGCCATTGAGTCGACTGTTATAGCAGTGATTATAATCTCAGTTGGGAATAGGTTTTCATTGCTATATGAACTAGGCAGTTTTAGTGCAGAGTGAGTCTTCATTCATTCTCTTTTGAGATGTAAAAGAATAAGCAAGTAAGCAGACAAGCAGGAATAGAAAAAGACATGCCATGCCGTATGAGGATCACCAAGGAGTTTTGACTGTGTAGCTCTTAACAGCTTTGCCAACATTGAGAAGAATGGAAATCCTAGAATATTTAATTGTGCTCATGTGAAACCTATGCCTAGTCCAAGAGGCTGTTGTCCATACAGAGAAAGGGAGCATTGCATGATTTAGAATAAAGAAAGTGTGCCCAACAGCCACTGGAGTACTTTGAGCTCCCCAGAGATAGCGTCGTGCCAGGCAGAGCCCAATGGCACTGAGAGACTCTGTGCCTCGTGGATGGGAAATAACTAACCTTGCACAGAGGAGATCCCAAGAAGCCAAGAGGCAAATGTCACCATATGCATTTTTCCTGCAAACCTGCCGAGAGGAGCACAAGAAGCAGACCCCAGATGCTTCTGTCAGCTTCTCAGAATTTTCTAAGAAGTGCTCAGAGAAGTGGAAGACTATGTCTGCTAAAGAGAAAGGTAAATTTAAAGATATGACAAAGGTGGACAAGGCCCCTTATGGCAGAGAGATGAAAATCTCTGTGCCTCCCAAGGGCGAAACAAAAAAGAAGTTCAAAGATCCCGACACGCCCAAGAGGCCCCCTTCGGCTTTATTTTTTTTTATTTTGTTCTTTCGACTCAGGATCAAAGGTGAGCATCCTGGCCTTTCCATTGGTGATGTTGTGAAGAAGCTGGGAGAGATGTGGAATAATCCTGGAATAATCGAGCAGCCGCAGCTTATATGAAATAATTGTAGTCCTGTTAACTGAATACCACACTGTAATTGCAAGAAAGGAAAGACAAACCAAAAAGGTTGCAGCTGTTTTTTTCACATTCTGAATGCTTCTAAGTAAATGGAATTTTTTTTATTAAAAAAAAAAAAAATTGTGTACCAGGGCTGTATTCTTTCTCCATACCTCTCCAGTCTGTATGCAGAACAAATCATTTGAGAAGCTGGACTCTATGAAGAAGAATGTGGTATCAGGATCAGAGGAAGACTCATCAGCAACCTGTGTTATGCAAATGACACAACCTTGCTTGCTAAAAGTGAGGAGGACTTGAAATACTTGCTACAGAGGATCAAACACTATAACCTTTCATATGAGTTACATCTCAACATCAAGGGGGGGGGGAAAGTCCTTATTACTGAGCCAGTAAGCAATCATGACAGATGAAGGAGAGAGATCATGATAGATGGAGAGGAGATACAGATTGTCAATAATTTCATTTTGCTTAGGTCCACAATCAACATCCTTGCCAGCCAAGAAATCAAAAGACGCCTTGCATTAGGAAAGTCTGCTGTCAGTGACTTCTCCAAAGTGCTGAAGAGCAATGATGTCAATTTGAAGACAAAAGAACACCTGATTCAAGACTTCTCCCCCCTACCCCCACCCCCAGCCCCCAGTTACTTGCTATGCATCTGAAAGTTAGACAGTGAGTAAGGAGACAGAAGAAGAATTGATCCCTTTGCTTTGTGGTGTTGGAGATGAGTGCCAAATAGCCCATGGACCGCCAGAAGGACAAAGATGTCTTAGAAGAGCTGCAGCCAGTATGCTCCTTGGAGGCATGAAAAATGAGACTTCACATACTTTGGGCATGTTTTTAGGAGAGGCTATACCTTAGGAAAGGATCTTTTCATGCTTGAAAAGTTGGAGGGTTAGCAAAGGAAGGGGAGACTCTCAACCAGCTGGATTGACACTTTGACTGTAAGGGAGGCTCGAATATGTCAGAGATGATGAGGATGGCACAGTATAGAGCAGGGTTCAGATCCATTGTGCATAGTGTTGCTGATTCCATAGGCAACTCAGTAGCACTTAACATCAAATAGCATGCTACTCTTGTGTGCCATTGGGTTGAATAAGACACATAATAACCCTGTGAGCCATAGATCAGAACCCTGTCCTATCCTGTGCTATGCTGTTTGTCTCCGACATACTTCATTCCACCATTACAGTCACTGTGTCAATCCATCTCATTGACAGCCTTCCTCTCTTTCTCTGACCCTCTACCTTTCCAAGCACAAGCACAAGTGTCTAAGGTTTATCATGCAAAATATCTTTCCTAGCTAATGATTAAGTTTATTTTGTGCCAAAGTATTTATTAAAGAGAGAGTATTGGGATGGAATACAAGCCCTGCCCTTCTAGAGGATCATGGGACCTCAGTGCCAGTTCTCCTTTTGGGATCCTTGCCTTCAATGGATTGTCTACAACACTCATCAATCTCTCAATCCTGGCCTGCATACCTACAGTCATGTAAGTAATTCCCCTGATGGATTTGAGTGTCTGGGAGACCTTCCAGCAAACCACCGAACCCAAGGGACATAAAGGAGCAAGGGAACTGAACAAAAGAGGAGCTGTTGATGTCAGAAATCATGGACTTACACAGCAAATCAAGCATTTGGGATAACTCTGACTGGACACTTCTTATAACTGGTCTGCTACTATCTTAGCAGAACCAATTATGAGTACAATTGTCCCTCCCTCCAAGGAACAGCCTTTCCTAGCAACATGCCCATATGTTTGATGAAGCTTCCTCATTCTTGCCTCCAGTGAGCACTCTGGCTGTACTTTCTCCAAGATATCTGTTCTTTTGGCAGTCCGTAGAGTGTTCAGTTCTCTTCTCCAACACCACAGACTGAAAGGCATTGACTATTCTCCCGTCATTCATTGTCCAGTTCTGAAATGCATAGGGGTTAGGATTTAAAACACATCATTTTTTTTTCGGGGGGGGGGATGCAGTTTAATTCATAACATCGGGGAACTGTAAATCTAAACCACAGTGAGCTTGTAGTTCACACCACTAGGACGGCTAGAGCAAAAGAGATGGCCAATAACAAAGATACTGAGAAATCTCAGAACTTGGACATTGCTGGTGGGAACGTTAAAAAGATATAGTCACTTTAGAAAATGGTTTGGCAGTTTTTCAAACGATTAAACAGAGATACCATATGACACAGCAATTTCTCTGCATCACAGATCTCCTAAACTCTTGCATGGCCTTCAGTTTCATTAACTTATCTGCTGTTGGCGTTTGATTCCACCATCTATGCATCTGTTTAATTCACTATGATGCCATGTGCCGGGGACAGTGCTGAACAGAGTGAGCGTCTGCCCTGCTTTCACAGAGCTCTCAAAACATGGACAGGATGTGGGATTCAAACGAGAATCATTAAAGACTGAGATGAACGCTTTCAAAGAGAAAAGACATGTTTTCCCCTGGTGCTGGTGAGGAGGTCTTCAGGGTGGTCAGGGAAGGTGCCAGCCTTTGGCTGGGTTCCTCAGAGAAGTAAATGTGCTTGCTTTCTCTGTCTTTACAGAAGAAAAGTGCCCACCTTTCTCTGGTTCATTGGTCAGTTTGAACTAGAGAGAGAGAGTTAGAGAGGGGGAGAGTAAGAAGGAAGAAGCCAAGAAGGGAAAGAAGGAGGGGGAAAGAGAGAGATTGATTTCAAGGAAATGCCTCATAGATTTATCAGCACAAGTCAACTCATTGCCAGCAAGTTGAGACTGACTCATAGCTGACCTTCCAGCAGGTTTTCAGGAGGCTGTCAATCGCATGGGAGGAGATTGTGGATATGCTCCTTTCGGATTAGCAACTCGTTATGGCCTATGCTATCAGAACGTCCTCTGATAGAGGTTAACAAGTCTCAGCTTTGTCCCTGAGCCTCCTGACTCAGAGGTATCTCTTAGCTCACATAGATCCAGAGGTTGACCAGTTCAGGGTTGCAGATAAGGCAGCAGACTGTTGGCTTTAGAGACTGACAGGTCCAAGGCTGACAGGTATGGCAAGCCACTGGTTTAAGTCCTGAGAACTGAAAGTGAAGTAGGAAAAGCTAACTAGCTTTGTCCATGTTGTTGTTGTAATATGCCATCGAGTTGCTTGTGACTCATAGCAACCCTCTGTACAAGAGCCCTAAACGCTGCTCTGTCCTGTGCCAACCTCGCTGTCTCGGACACACTCATCCCACCACCCCAATCACAGAATCGACCCGTCTCATTGAGGGTTTTCCTCTCCTACGCCATCCCTCCACTCTCCCAAACGTGATGTCCCTCTCCAAGGACCAGTCCTTGCAACATGCCCAAAGTATGTCAGATGAAGCTTCAGAATCCTTTACTCCAAGGAGCATTCTGGCTTCACCCTTTCCAGGACAAACCTGTTCTCTTAGCAGTCCACGGTATGTTCAACACTCTTCTCCAGCACCACAGCTCAAAGGCATCAATTCTTTTTCTGTCATCCCTAGTCACTGTCCAACTCTCCGATGCATAGCACACATTTGCAAAGACTGTATCCCGGATCAGGAGCACCTTAGTCTTCAGCCTGATGTCGTTGCTCTTCAGTACTGTTGAGAGGTCACTCACAGCTGACTTTCCTAATGCCATTCGTCTCTTGATTTCCTGGCTGCTGGTATCAAGAGTGCTGACTGTGGAGCCAAGCAAACTAAAACTGTTAACTATCTCAATCTCTTCACCATCCATACTGATGCTGCCAGTTGGCCCAGTGGTGAGAATCTTTGTCTTCTTGATGTTGAGCTTTAATCCACATTGAAGGCTGCAGTCCTTGACCTTCTGCAGCAAGCACTTTAGGTCCTCCCCAGTTTCAGCAAGCAGGGTTGTGTCATATGCATAACGCAGGTTGTTGATGACTCTTCAACCAATCTTGATGCCACATTCCTCCTTGTACAGACCAGCATCTCAGATGATCTGTTCTGCATACGGATTGAAAAGGTATGGAGACAAAATACATCCCTGACACCCCACCCCCTCTTTCTGATTTTGAACCATGTAGTCTCTCCTTGCTCTGTTCTCACGACTGCCTCTTGGTCCAAGTATAGGTTTCACATTAGCACAATCAAATGTTCTGGGATTCCCATTCTTTTTAGAATCAGCCATAGCTTGTTGTGATCCATGCACACAGTCAAAAGTCTTTGCATAGTATCTGACGTTCCTCTGGTATTCTCTTCTTTCTGCCAAGCTCCATCTAATATTAGCTATAATATCCCTAGTACCACGAACTCTTCTAAATCCAGCCTGCACATCTGGCAGTTCTCTGTTGACATATTGCTCCAATTGTTTTTGGATAATTTTCAGCAGAATCTTGCTTGCATGTGATATTAATGATATTGTTTGATAATATCTGTACTCTGCTGTGTCGCCTTTCTTTGGAATGGGAACAAATATCGATCTTTTCCAATCAGTTGGCCAGCTGGCTGTCCTCCAGATTTCTTGGCATAACTTAGTGAGCCCATCCAGGGCAGCGTCTGTTTGTTGAAATATGTCAATTGTTATGTCATCAACAAGCTACACCCCTAAGGAGACACCCTCACATTGAATCAGGTCTGTGACCAGATTAAGGGTATTGCATTCTCTTTTTATCAAATCAGAGCTGATCTTATCAGACCACATGAGGTGGAATAACTACTACATAATTATGTAGCTGGTATGTTACTTCACTCCATAAATTCTGAACTAGAATATCAGGACCAAGTTGACATACAAAATAAACCATCATAGTTCCTTTGAGGGTAAGTATCTCAGTGGAAATGTATAGGCTGAATGGAGGCCTCGTAGTACAGTTAATTGTACAAGTGTTAATTGAAAGAAAGGTTGGTGGTTCAAACCCTCCCAGCAGCTCTTAGGAGAAAAGACCTGGTGATCTGTTCCCTTAAATATTAGAGCTTAGAGAACCCTGTGTTGAAGTTCTGCTTTGTCCTGTGGAGTTAACTGTGAGTCAGGTGCACTCATTGGTACCTAACAACAACGATACAGACTGAAAGAGAGTGAGTTAGACTTTAAGGAGTAAGGGGCAGGCCCAGGATATGGAGGACTGTGTGTGTGTGTGTGTGCCAGTGAAGAGAGACGAGAGAGAGTTCTAGGTTGAAGGAGCTGTCTGGGAAGAGTCCTGAAGTAGGAAAGTGCTTGTGTTTAAGGAATCTGTGAGAGCCATTGTGGTTGGAGCAAACCTGACAGAGGAGGGTAGTGGGCTTTGGAAAGAGCCATGTTGTTCAGGGAAGGTCTCATGCACTGTGAGTAGAACTTGTTTGCCCCATGATTTTTTGATTCAATAATTTTTCTTTTATATACATCCAATGACATTTCAGTAGTATCCCCAACACATTTATTTGTGGAATTTTATCCCTTGGGCATTTTAGTATTTGTGTGAGTCTGTTTTATGTCTCTTACTGATTATAAATTGCTTTAGGGAAAATGCCAGTCAAGAATTCTAAAATGCTTCTCCTATGCATATGTCCAGAGAGCCTTTCAGAGATCTAGGAACACTTTTTGAAGAATTGTTGCTGAGTACTGTTGAGTTGGAACCTACTCTTAGCTGACCTTCCAGTGGGTTTTCAGAGGCAGTTGACCTTCCCATGGGTTTTCAGAGGCAGTTAATTGCGGGATGAGATTACTCATTCTTCTCCCATTTTGAAGAATACATTTATCAATAGCAGCATTAGGAATTAAGCACAAACTCAAATAGATTTCATCCTGACTTTCCCATTCTGGTGAGTATGGTGATTGTCAAGAGAGCTGACGTGAGAGGAGTTAGGGGATCATGTCTGCTGTGGTGGTCAAGAGTGCTGACATTGATTAGTAATGTCTTCCATAGCACTAGGGGTAGAGGTTTCTGCAGTGGTGTGAGTGGGGACTTTAATTATATATAAAGAAAAAAGGAGTCATTTGCTCAGGGTTTTACCTGACAGTGGTAAATACGAGCATAGGCTATTGTCATTGCTATACAGTAAATTAATACAGCACTTCTAGCCACAGTCTTGTGACCTTCTCAGAATGGTTGGGTAGGGCAGTGCACGTAGGGCTCCTGTGGCTCACCAAGGGAATTGGATTGCTTGCTAGTAATGCAGATACGGTGTACACCTTAATGGGATCAGTCAGCTTTGTCATCCCACTAAGCTTAACATCTCAGCAGAGACCAGAGAAAAGGACCCCACAACCATCAAGAAGAAGAGCCAGGAGCAGAGTGTGTGTGAGTTTTAGACCTGGGTCTTTGTGTTCAGAACCTCCTAAATTGGAAGATAGAGCGAGCTGGAAGAATATATAGCAAGAAATGGTACAGTGACTGAGAAAAACAGTGACAAGTGTAGTAAAGTTCAATGGCAGAGATCTAGAGACAGCAGACTCAGGAAGGTAGTGGAGTAAGGTCATGGCAACAGAGATTATGCCAACCCAAATAGGAAGAGCTGAGTACCTTTAGACCCAAAGCTTTCTGGTGGATACTGCTTCTGGGCACTTGGCAGGAGCTAGGTTTACTGACCTACAGAATAAGAAAGCAAAGTACCTGCAGGCTGAAGCTTGCTGATGGAAGAGGGTGCTTGTAGGCACTTACTAGAAGAGCTGAAGAGCCAAAACAGGGCAAAGGCCAGGGTACCATGGGACCTAGAGAGAGAGATATTTGCTTGTGGTTACAACCAGGAAGCTGTTTGGATTGAAGGACTATGTTCTGAGTCATTCCTGATCCTAAATTGTGATGTTACCTCTAATGCACCCCATGACTGTAAGCCCAGCCTGTGTTCTGTGTGGGGAGCCCTATGGAAAGGACACCTGATGTCAGAATTTGTGAAAAGCTTGGTGGGTGGGGGCATGTCAGACCTCCTTCTCATAGGAATCATCCTTAGGCTGATGATCTTTACTTCCTTTCCTTTGCATAAAGTTAAAGGAGGTCTGATATTGTCCTGTTATTTTTATGATCATATGTAGCTTTGAAGGCATGTGCAGCTGGCTCCTTATGCTCTGAGATGCTAACCCTCTGCCCTCTCTGAGGATAATATTTTAAATTAGGTTCACTTTTTTCTTTTTTATAACTGCATCTTCAAAAACAGCTGTCATTTTGTGTGTTCATGCGAACAACCACCTCGTGCAGTGACTTCTTTTGGCTTTGTTTTTTTCTTCTTGAGATTATCAGCATTAATAGCAGGATCTGCAAAAAAGGTATTGATTAACATAGCTCTGAATCATTTATGCTACAACTGGCAGTGCAGTGAATTGATTTACAGGCTTTTGGGTATAGGAGGAGCACCAGACATCTGTAGTCCATCCCCTTGCCTACTGCTGCCCCTGGTGGGACCTGCCGCATGCCGGTTCCTGACAGCGCAGTGGGGAAGGCAAGCATTACAGAGGATGTAGTGGGATGAAATCAGAGCCAAAAAGCATCCGGAGAACCATTGCAAGCCAGCCTTGGTCAGAAAGTCAAACTTACTTCCAGGATGCCTGGCAGCAGGCCATTGTTTGCTGCTCTAGAAATAGTCAACGACATGACCTAATCCAGTAGTGGTTATTTCATGGAAAACAGAGGGATGCTGGGGAGCAGCCAGGCCACCTCCTTACTTTTGCACATTAGGCAGGAGATTGAAACAGAGGTTATGAAACTTTACCCTGTGAAGCTAAGTGTAGCATTGCAGGTTGGAAACAACCTTGGCTGTTAAGCTAAGTTTATCCCAGAGGGCTGGCTCGCTCTATCTATCTATCTATCTATCTATCTATCTATCTATCTATCTATCTATCTATCTATCTATCTATCTATCCATCCGTCCCAGAGGGCTCGCTCTATCTATCTATCTATCTATCTATCTATCTATCCATCCATCCATCTATCCATCCAGATTCCAGTCAGTCTCGTTCCCCTCTGTAGGCTTCTGTGTCATTGCATGTGTTAAGTTTTTACTCTAAATGTATGTCCTCATCCTTTTAAACACAGAGGACTTGTTGTTCTTCTTACCTCTGGACTCTTGCAACATTTATTATTCGGTCCATAGAGTTTGGCATGTGATTGATCAGCCCTGTGATTGTTCACGGTGCAGTGGTCATCCAAGATGAGATTTGAGAGTTGCATGGGACCAGCATTTATTAGCATTACGACTTAGTATGAAACTAAGGATGAAACAAGGATGTTCACGGGGTTGTTGAGGATCTAAAATGCATTTAAAGTCCCTGTATGTTCCCTAGGTGTATGGTGACTCTGCAGTACAGCCCTCCTTGTGCTACAGAGCTGCCTCCCCAACCCCACTGTGTGTGCTATGGCACCAGAAACAGGTGCTTGGGTGGTCTTGAGGGCTTGGGAAAGGAAGTACCCTCTTGGAGAACTTTCCCTACTTTGTGGGAGGCTCCCCTGCCAGGCTAATTCTAAACAATTGGATCCTCCAGCAACAGCTGGGCTAACACATGTTGGACTTGGATTGAAGTCATACATCCCACTCTTAATTTCCTCTTTATTAGGTAATTTGGAGGATTTAGAATTATGGTTACAATTTAGATATGACTGTTCCAGAGGTTGTTCCAAGCCTTTGGTAGTGCCACAGCGGAAGTGAATGTTTCTTTCTAGTGAATGGCCAGAGTCACGACTCTCTGATTGTGGAAGCTTGTGTCCAATATTTTCTTTTTCTTTTGTGGCTACATTGTCCTGTGGGAACACAGAGATTTTGGCCTTGATTACGGTGAGCTTGCAGTTTCACAAGTTGATTGGAGATGAAGTCAGAGTCCATTAGTGAGGAGCCATGACAGTATTGATGTCTCTTTCTTTCATTTGTCTCAGTGTCAGATTAATCCTGAGTAGTATTATTTTAGGGGCAGAAATGCCTGGCTCTGGGACAAGAATTCTAATACAAAGCAAAACAGGACTCCAGGTGTAACACTGGATTTCAAATAGGGGTAGAATAATCTGGACAGTCTCTTCATGCAATCAGTTCAGCTTTTCATATGCATTCACTCAGCAGTTATTAATAAATGCCCACCATGCTGTAAGCACTGTGCTGTGTATGTTGGCTTCATTCATTGCCTTTCCTTACGTGCGTCCTTAGTCTTAGGTGCATTCAAGTCCTAGTTTAGGTTTTTCCTGAACTTGATTCTTAAATGTTTTTAGGGGCGGAATATAACTTGGAGTCTTAAAAAAAAAAACAACAACAAAACAAAACCAGAAAAACTTGGAGTCTAAAACAGAATTAATGTGGAATTAAAGCACTGAGTTTAAATAGCACACAATAATTTATGAATGGAAGCATAGGTAGATATATGTAAACTGATGGGAGGTATATGAGAGTAGACCCATGATCATACGTAGATATGGCAGCAGGAATTTCTACAAACATAGTCATGATTGTGATTACAATATAGGATCATGTAGCAGTGTTTCTTTCTGTTGTACATTGGGACACTGTGAGTTGGAACAGACTCAGCAGGACTTAACAGTAACAACATTGGTATGCGCTGCAAATACATCCAAATATATAGTAGAACATAGGGGACAAAGCTAAGCTTCTTAGCCAAGCTAAACTCAGACACATTGAGGGACTGAGTCACTGGGCCCAAGGGCTTAGGACCATAGTCTAGGGGGACATCTCATAGCCGTTAAAGATATTATTCTATCTAACTTTGTTGTGCAGTGTCTGGAGTCCTGAAAGCTTGCAAGTGATCCATATTAGATAACAATTCTTGGTCTTTTTCCATCTGAAGCAAAAGAGTGAAAAAAAATGAGAGTCACGGAAGCAGTGAGTCCAAGGACTAATGAATCACAGTGTCCACTAGTTGAGTCTAGGAGAACCTGGTAGTATGCGATTACCACTGCTGACTTCTCTGATTGACAGTGGAAGGTCTCCAGCAGAATAGGAGAAAATTGTGGAATAAAAGCCAAAGTTATGTAAAAGACCAGCTTAACTGGTCTGTTGGAGACTGAAGAAACCCCAATGACCAGGTGCTTTGGGAACTTTTCAATTTGGAACGGAATTTATCATCAGAGGTTACCATTCTCCCGAACAATAGAGTACCATTTCATTATGGATTACAACTCCACATCAAGAAAACAAACAAAAACCCCTCACCATTGGACCAATAAGCAGCATTATGATAGGGAGAGAAAACATAGGAATTTTGAATGATTTCATTTTATTTGGGTCCACAATCAACACCCATGGTAGCAGTAGTCAAGGAATCAAAAGATGGGCTGCATTTGGAAAATCTGTAGTCAAGGACCTTTTAAAAATGCTAAAGAGAAAAGGTGTCAGCTTATAGAATAAGGTGCGCCTGATTCAAGTCATAGTATTTTCAAATACTTCCAATGTGTTTGACAATTTGACAGTGAATAAGCATAATCAAAGAAGAATTGATACTCTTGAATTGTGGTGTTGGAAAAGATACTAAATATCCCATGGGCTGCCAGAAGAACAAAAAAGTCTATCTTTGAGGAAGTGCAACCAGAATGGTCCTTAGATGCAAGGATGGTGAAACTTTGTCTTACACACTTTGGGCAGAAGGATAAGTCCTTGGAAAAGGACATGCTGGAAAAGATAAAGAGTCCGACAAAGAAGGGAACAACTTCAACAAGATGGATTGACACAATGTCTAAGTCAACTCAAGAATATCCGAGATGGTGAGGTTGGCACTGGCTAGGGCAAGGCTTTGATCTGTTGTTCATAGGACTGTTATGAATTAAAGGCATGTAACAGCAACAATATCATAACACAAAAAAGCGTAGCGACAACAACATAAACAGATACACATGTAAGATAAATACTCTTAGCACAATTAATCATACAAGACCAAAAGGGCAGCATTTGCCTAAAATCAAAGGGCATAGGATAAGAAGAGGTAGGAAAGATGGGCCAGTGGAAATGTAGAGGAAGTGAGAAGGCCATTACATTAAAGGCAATGTAACTAATGTTGGGAACAAAAACGTCTATAGAATGTTGAAGAAGGAACTGATATTTATTTGTATATGCTCACCTCAATCACAATAAAATGTTAGAATAAAACATAAAAGAAAAACAAGACTTTTATGGTATTTAACAGAAACTCTTTGCTGTCAAGTAGGAATCAGTTAATAACTGACCCTCCAGTGTGGTTTCAAAGACTGTCACCCAGGGAAGGCGATTCCACATCATCCTTCTTGTAGTAGCTGATGGATTCCAACCCCCTGTTTTTTAGTACATTATATTACCTTTTTAAACTATTTTCACTTAAAGTTGATGGGGAGTTTCTGATTCTTGCAGATCTTGCATATCTGTGGTGAGTTCAGCTAGAGCAGGCATCCAGTTTAGAGCTACAAATCAACTTAGAGATACAAAATTGAATCTTGGAGATTTTTTGGTGGTATTTTTTTTAGACTTTTAGTCTAAAAGATGGTGTCTTAGCATAGTTTCTCTAGAGAAGTAAAAAAACAAACACCTAGTAAGCTCATTGATAGTGTATGTGTGTGCACGCACGTGTGTGCCCATACATAGGTGATAGCTAGCTTGAGATTGGTTTTTCTCAAGGAAGTGGTTCACATGGTTGCAGAGGCTCTCAAGTCTCAAGTTAGTGGGCCACATGTCAGGCTGGAGGCTTCTACTGTCTCTTGTAGCTGCAGGGGCTGATGAAGCCAAAATTAGCAGGCAGTGTAGCAGGGATCAGAGAACCAGAGATCAGGTGATGATAATCCAGACTGAGCAAAGAACTGAAAAGCTTGGCCAGAAACAAACAGCCCCCCCACCCAAAGAAAACCCATTCACAAACACACTTTCAATACAAGCCACACTCTCAAAAAATGCCCTTTCAGCTGATTGGCTACTCATAGCAGATCTCATCATGGCAAAGATGCTATTACATTAATTTTTATCATGGGAATGACTGCATCATAACTGGTAAACCAGAGAATCATAGTCCAGATAAATTGATACATACTCTTAATTAATCATCCTAGGTGGTAAAAACAGAATCACACCAGTTGCTGTTGCTTTATTCCAACTTCCTAGACCTGATGTTGCAGACTATAGAAGCTTCTTAGGATTTTGGTTCAGGACCTTTTGGAAATAAATCACCAGGCATTTCTTCTGAGGGACTTCTGAGTGACTTCAAACGCCCGTTGCTGGATTGGTTCAAAGTGCAACAATGAATGAATGGAAATCCAAAATTTCTGTAAATGTTCATTAAAATTAGTAAAATAAAATTTTTCAAAAAAAACAAAACAAAATCAAACAAACAAAAAATGCCTTTTTTTTTTTTTTTGTGGAAAGATGGAAAGGACACTGCTAATTTGTCCCCTGCTCTCTGGTGACTGTTTCCATGGCAAACACTCTCTTCTTTTCCTCACAACAGCTCAACCCTGCTTTGTCCTCAGATGTGACGGCCTGGATTGCCACAGCAGGAATTCCCTTTTTAAATAAATAAATAAATAAATAAAATTTTTATTATATACTAGTTTACTTACAGAGTTCGTATACGTTGTTTTTCATACCAGATCAATTTCCTTTATCCACCCCTCCCTCCACCCATCAAATTGTGTGACCCTGTGATTACACCCCTGCCCATCCTCACCCCTCTGTTCCTACCCTTCCCACCTTGGATCCTTCAAAATGTTTTCCTAGTTATCTTTATATTTTTACAATAATGTTCTTATATAGTATTTGTCCTTATGGGACTGAGTTAGTTTGCTCAGCATAATGCTCTCCATTCCCTCCCAAGTTACGTAGTGTTTTTAAAAATCTTTGCTCCTGCATGCTGCATAATATTTCATTGTTCTCAATCTATTTGATTGTAGTTGGACATCTGGGCTGTTTCCATGTTCTTGTGATGGTGAATAACACTACTATAAACATTGGTGTACAACTCTGATTTGTGACTCAGTACGAAAGGTTCATCATAGAGACAGTTAAACCAGCCTGCTCCTTGGAGGCAAGGATTCTGAAGCTTCATCTGACACACTTCGGACATGCTGCAAGGAGGGACCAGTCCTTGGAGAAGGACATCATGCTTGGGAGGGTGGAGGGACAGCACAGGAGAGGAAGACCCTGGATGAGATGAATTGATTCAGTGGCTGGGGTCATGGGGGTAGGTGTGTCAGAGACAATAGGATTGGCACAGGATAGAGCAGGGTTTAGGGCTGTTGTACATAGAGTTGCTGAGTCACAGGTGACTCGATGGCTCATAACAACAACAACAACAACAACAACATTCCAAACAGTGGAATTGCTAGATCATATGGAATTCCTACGTTCAGCATTTTGAAGAAATGCCAAATTGCCTTCCAGAGAGGTTGTACCATTTTACAATCCCACCAAAAGTGTATGAGTTTCTATTTTTCCACATCCTCTCCAACATTTATTACTTGCCGTCCTGTTAAACTTTGCTATTGCTATTGCGGTGAGATGGTATCTCCTAGTGGTTTTGATTTGCATCTCTCTTACTGCCAGTGATTTGGAGTATTTCTTCATGTGTCTGTTGGTCATCCAAATATCTTCCTCTGTGAAAAGTCTTTCTGTCTTTTTCCTGTTTTGTAGTAACAGCAGGGATTCCTGACCATTGAGCTTCTCTTTATGATTGATACTTTTTCTTCTGAAATGAAGTTGCCAAGCCACACAGCCTGTAATAGGGGCATACATCGCTTATCCCTGTGTAAGTTTAGCTCCTTAGGCAGTCTCACCCATTTCTGTATCATCCACATGCAGTGTTCAGCAAATGTGGGAAGCACAGATGGATGACGATTGCAGTGAACACTTCTGAAGGAAGCTGTCTATAAAACAAGGCTATTTCTGTCTTTTGGAAAATGACTCGTGGAAACAAAGCCAGGCCCTGGATATTATCACATTGCTGTATAATGGATAACCTTGTTGTCCAGGCATCTTATGTGATACCTGCCCATGTCATCACTGTGCTTCAGGACAGTGTTTACTGCTGTCTCTGCTATAGAAATAGGGATGTGACAGATGTTGAATGTGAAAAGGTTTCAATACAAGCAGGGAGAGATTGTCTTTGAAACTAGGATGCTTAAGCTTCAGTATCCTAGAAAGGGTTCTCTCCAAGGCCCTGTATTTTTTTAAAATTTTTTAATTTCAGTAATTTTAATGAACATTTACAGAGATTTTGGATTTCCATTCATTCATTGCTGCACTATGTATTTTGTTTTTTAATTCATACTTTAATATTATTTTTTCTTGAAGAGAGCCCCACAAGATGCATGCTCACCAGTGAATGTAAGTAGGAAACTTTGAGTTCTATCTAGTTATTTATTTATTTATTTAATAATTTTAATGAGCATTTACAGAGATTTTGGATTTCCATTCATTCATTGCTGCATTTCTCTCTC